>NC_065445.1:43526033-43873533 GCF_917563875.1 Diabrotica virgifera virgifera | reverse complement strand
AAACTGTCCAAGGTTGTTCTAGCTTTGTTTTTTTAAAATTTGTGATGTTTGTTATAATGATAATAGGAGTCTTATTTAAATTGGTGCATTAAAAGGGATTTATTATATTATTAGCAGTAATTCCAAATGCGAATATTAGAGCAGGGCATTTAGCACAAAATAAATCGATTTTTAAATACAGCACCTAGAGATTTGCAACTTTTTGTATTGTGTTTAGGATGGTGTCAGAAAAAAGGTATACTATAGAAAAATGGGTGGAAATGACCCCCGGTGCTCAAAAATCCTCCACACTCCAGAAGACAACATGCCTTAGCAGTGATCTTGGGCACCAGGTAGTGCATCCAGAAGGTGACGTGACCATAGACACGTTTCTAGACACAAGTCTCTAGACACGAAAAGTTTAAAGTCTCTAGGTGCTGTATTTAAAAGTCAATTTATTCCTATGTTTTTAGTGCTAATGGTCTATATGTTTCAACACTATATCATGCCCAAAACAAGCCATAATAATGTGTTTTGAAATATGTCATAGAAACCTTATTTGTGACATTATTTACTTTTAATATTATATGACTACTGCATATGCATCCAATTTTCTGTAATTCTTGACGTTTTCGTAATCGAATTTTATCTGCACATTCTTTTGGCACCATCCCTAATTCCTCTAATTTAATCTAATAGCCTTTTAATAGTCTGTTTAATGGATTAAAATTATTTGATATGTAATTTAGTATGTTTACAAATTATAAAAAAAAAGGGTGCCTGATATAATTTTGTTTTGACTATAATTAATGAATAATTAAAAAATTAATTTTTTTATATATTAAATAGTTATTTATGTATCAAGGGCATTAAATAGATGTTTATACCCTAAGGGCGACAAGCTTATAAATTACATAATTATGCATGTGGTGAATATAAAATTTTGTGTCATAGCGGTTCATTGCGTCAGTTAAAGTTTTAATTTTATAATATAATAAATTAGAAGAAATACTGTATCGCAGCAGGTATTTAGTACTGTTGCTAGAAAAGTGATATTGGTTAGCAATTTGGTATTAACATAAACCAAGTTTTTCTATGTGAAATTGTCAAAACAGTCAGAATGCAAGAGAAATTCGATATTTCTGAAAAAAAGCCAATAAAGCGACTGAGAATCTATTACCAAATAAACGTATCTATGACAAGGAATACGCTAAATTTCAACCATGGATGACAGAAAATAATACTGAATGCGTAAATGAGACTGTACTACTGGCATACACTGTACAGGACGACCAAGAAAAACATGGAACAATAGCATAAGCAAGATTCTCAAAGAAAGAGGGAAGACATAGAGTGAGCTGAAGGAACTAGCTAGAGACAGAAAAGAGTGGTGTACATTTGTAGAAAAAAATTTAAGAGAGCTTGTACACCTCGACACCTTCGGGTATAAGAGGTTTTCGATTATGTATGTATGTATGTATGCATGTTAATTATAGTCAGAACAAAATTATATCGGGCACCCCTTGTTTTTTATAATTGTTACCATACTAAATTACATATCCAATAATTTTAATCCATTATTAAACAGATCGGTGCAGATCGACATTATATTGGATCCTCTACTATAAATAAAAGATCCAAAGTACCAACAATACTGTCAGTAGTCTTAAAATATATTTATTAAAACATACCAACTGTAGAAAAATAATATAACTTATCAAATCTGTTTATTTAAAAAATACAGTTACTACTTATAATTATTATCAATATGATTTATACATAATCATTTGATTCTAATTTCACACTATCACTTTGGACGGTTATAGTATTTCTGGCATTATTCGAATTTCACTTTTATCCAATTGCGGTTGCAACTCCAATAGAGAGTCATGTAACAGTTTTGTAACTTGATTTGTGGACGTCCGTGAGAGCGGTTGCAACTCCACTGGAGATTCCTGTGGCAGTTCTGTACTGGAAACTGTGTCGGAGAAATCCTAAAAAAATATTTTTGTTAGATTCCAAAGCCACAAGAATAATGGAAACATATAGCAAAGGAATTTGAAGCAAGATTGAACTTTCCCCATTGCTTCGGTGCCGTTGACGGCAAATATGTGCAGAGTATTCCACCAAATGGGCAAGGTTCCTATTTTTATAACTATAAAGGATTTCATAGTATGGTTTTGATGGCAGTTGTAAATGCTAATTATGAGTTCATAATATACGAATTTGGTGTGAATGGGAGAATTTGTGATGGAGGTGTTATAGAGCAAACAATATTTTACAACAAATTAAAAGAAAATACATTACAAATTCCAGTCTTTGATCGCCTCAGTGGTTCAGATAAAATGCTTAGTGATGTGTTTATTGGTGTTGAAGCCTTTGCCTTAGCGCCACATTTCTTAAAACCGTTTAATCAAAGAGAATTAACAAATGAACGCAAAATATTCAATTACTGCCTGTCAAGGACAAGGTGAGTTGTAGAAAATGCCTTTGGTATTTTAGCTAACAGATTTCGAATTTTCCATACCACTATTAATTTAAATCTAAAAACTGTATATATCATTGTCATGACATATTGTGTACTCCATAACTTTTTGAGAAGTAAATATGCTTCAACCTATACTCCCATTGGAAGCTTAGACGATGACAATAGGAATGGTTTAAGAACAGAAGATTCTAATCTCATTGATATGCAGAGATAACATTATACAGAGAGCACGTAAAGGTTGGAATAAATTCATTTTCTCGATAATGGACGATTTTGGAAAAAAATCCCGAAACAGGTAAATTTTTATTTTTAAATTACGACTTTTTGGCATATATATCATACTCATGACGTCACCCATCTGGGTGTGGTGACGTCATCGATGATTTTTTTAAATAGGAATAGGGGTCGTGTGATAGCTCATTTGAAAGGTAATTTAATTCTCTATTCAGTAATATAAACATTTACGTAATTATTTATACAGGGTGTCCAAAAAAATGTTTTTTAATTAAATTTATTGACATTAAAAGAAGAATGCATGTGATTTATTTAGTCCAAAATACATTTTACTGCTCTCAGAAAACAGAAAAAAATGTTTATTTGAAAAATAATCATTGCTTTTCGCTTAAATTAAATGTTCAAACTGTCAAGAGAAAGGTGGGTGGCGGCTTTAATATTGAATTTAAGCAAAAAACAATATTTATTTATCAAATAAACATTATTTCCTGTTTTCTGATAGCAGTAAAATGTATTTTGAGTTAAATAAATTACACACATTCTTATTTTTATTCTTCTTTTATGTCAATAGATTTAATTAAAAATTTTTTTTGGACACTCTGTATAAATAATTATGTTAATTTTTGTATTACTGAATAGAGAATTGAATTATCTTTTAAATGAGATATCACACGACCCCTATTCTTATTTAAAAAAATTATAGATGACGTCATCACGCCCAGATGAGTGAAGTCACTAGTATGATACATATGCCAAAAAGTCGCAATTTAAAAATAAAAATTGACTCGTTTCGGAATTTTTTTCAAAAATCGTCGGTTTTCGAGAAAATGAATTTATTCCAACCTTTACGTGCTCACTGTATAAGTATTTCCAGAGACGCCAAGCAAACTAAGGATAAACTTTTTTTATGGTATTTCAATAATGAAGGTAGTGTACCATGACAAAATAGCCATGGTGTAATTCATAATATAGTTTAATTATAGAATTTAATTCAAGTTCTAAATATTGTGAACGTAGATATAGTTTAATAAAGAAATTTTTTTAAATTAATCATGGTTTTTAATTGATAGAAACTTACAAAATACCTTTTCAGGTAGATATGATTATTCCACAAACGCAAATATGCAACAAATATGTGTGTCAAGTGTCAACAATAGAAATAGCAGGAAATTTCTTAGACAGTTAGAAATTCGATTAGCATCTTTTATTTCAACAAAAATTTGGCATCCATGCCCAAAATTCTGCTTAAATTTTTGTAGAGAGTAGAAAGACTTCCGGAGTGGAAATTGAAACACCAACCAGTAGTAAATTAAGAAATGCAATTTTCTTTACACCTACAATAGTGGCTCAATCCCATATGAACATAATACTACATTAAATATGCCACAAGAAAACAGTGTCAGAACTTTGCAGAAATATATAAGTTGATTAATTATTATAAGTATATAAATTTTTTTTGGCAGTAGTACCCCAATATTGGAAAATTAAATACTAAAATGGTAAAAGAAATTTATATGATTTAAAGAATTCTCTATTTTAGAATGAACTAAAAATATAAAAATAAAATATTGCCTCTTTTAATTTTTCAATCATTAAAGTGTATGCTTCATTCTCTACTTTTCACCTTCCATAATGCATGCCAGCTCAAAAATTTGTACAACTCTTCAATTAAGAATAGCAATGCTTCTATATCACTCATTTCGACTGTCCACCTTGAAAACTTTTGCTGGACTGAACTTCTGACCACACTTCAAGTAAAACTGCACAGGTAAAATCTTCAGCATGTTGACGAGAGTACAGGCGGCGCTTGGAGGCTTACATGTGATACCGTCTTGCTGCTCTTACCTGCGCAAATGAGTCTCTGCAGACATGGTCTCAGGCAAAACGTAGTGTGTAGCCAGTGTATTATACTACAGACCTCAAGGCTCTGAGGATAGTCAGCATAATTTAGATTGCTCAGATTTCTGCATTATCATTATGAATGATATATGTACAACGTTATGCTGTCATGACATTTGCAAAAAAAATTGTTTGTATTGATGGTACCTATGGAACTAATCCATATAATTTTGAGTTAACCACTTTGATGGTTAGCGATGACTTTGGTGAAGGCGTTGCTGTGACATACATGATTTCGAATAGAATGAATACTACAATTTCTAAAATATTTTTTGACTGTATTAAAACCGCACTAGGTACCTAATAATATCACTACAGATATGTTTATGAGAGATATAATGGAAACTTTGTATAACGGATGGACAGCAGTGATGGGGCCTGTGTCTAATTGATTATTTTATTCCTTGCACATTGATTGTGCCTGGAAAACTAATCTAGCAAAAATTTCTGTAGTTGAAAAAAGAATGGAAGTATGTATATAAGTGCTTGAAATTTATACAAAGTACTTTAGAAGTTAACAACTTTTAAAAAGATTTGTTGAATTTTCCAACTGGAGAATGATTCTGGTACTGTTAAATTTTATGAGTACCTGAGTAAAAATTATAGTTCGAATACTAAGTCCGGGTTCTACTGTTATAGAAAGGAATTACTAATAAATACAAATATGTACTTGGAGAGTATGCACAGTATTATTAAGTATGCATATCTAGAAGGAAAAAGGTGAAACAACTAGATAAAAGCATGCATAATTTGATACACTACACTCGAGATAAACAAGTGGAAAGACTAATTCAGATAACAAAAGGTTTGTTGTAATGTAAATATGTTTTGATTTAATTTTGTCAACATTTTTGTGGCTTTCAGGAAAAAGGACTGATTGATTGACTGCCATTAATTGTAGCCACAAATTATAAATTTGATACTGAAAGTGTGGAAGGAAATGATGAATTTAAAAAATGGATAATTAAAAATAAAACAAACTCAAAAATATGTACTGTTACAGAGAAACTGTTAATGTATGTTATCTTGTCAGCTACATACTATGTAAAATATGCTACCATTCCTACTCATGTACTTGCCTTGATTATTTTATTAAATTAAATTCAATCAAATATTTGACAGCACATTCACTACCTTTGTATTACATGAGTCACACTAAATAATTAAGTTCCAAGCAGTGATATTTGGGAAGAACTGGAGTCTTCAGCACCTACGCACAAATCAAAAACCGAGGGATAGATAGAAATTACATAAGATACTATCTGCTCAGCACTGTAAGTAATTGCATTAGGTCAAAAATGCAACAGTGAAGATATTTTAATGACAGCCATTAATCAAATTAAAGCTGTGAAAGCCAACAAATTTCACGTTGATCCAAATATGAGACTTGAGAAAATTCAGAAAGGGTGAAACAGGTGTCATTTTCTACCAAGAAAAAGACAGTGTCTACGTCTGGTAAACTATTAAGGAAGCCCAATATCGCAGAGTCCTCCAATTTGAATGAAGTATCCTCTAAATGGTATGTATTTGCATAATGCCTGTGCCTGTACCCATGTGTTGTGAGTACACAATTAAGTAATCAGCAAACTGCATGCCCATTTCTTGTTTAAGTTCACCATTATCTATAAATAGTTTTTCTCAGATTTTAAAACAACAAAACTAGAACAACTTGCAACAGAACAACTCCTCTATATTCAATAATTCAATGAAACAAGAATCAATTCAATTTCAATATACAACTCCTTGTATACAACCAAACAACAAAACACAAAACATAGGTTAGGTTAAATAAAACGGAAATGTCAAAACAAACTACAACTTCGGAATGGACTAAATACCTATTACCATAGATTTATAATACTCTAGATTGCGCCTTACGATCTTAAAATGGGTGACGGTTGCGACAGAGATAAATGAGCCTATTTGGTCGGTAGTCTCTTTCTAATTCAAGGGGAGTATCGACGACGTCACTATCCTACTCTGTCGTCGAGTATTTTAGATGGTTTGACAGTTCGAGCGGATGGCGACGAGAACTGGTCGTTTGTCTTCGGACGTGGATAATCCTGGTTCGAATCCCATACCAATCTTTACTTTTTTATTTTTAGTTTAATCAATATTGCGTTTATTAGATATTATTACATCTCTAAAATAAATCTATGCAAAGAAATATATAACAAATAAGAAAAACTGTGTAGGTACCTATAGATTTTTAAAAATATAAAAGCCAATGTTATTTTTTTTAATAAGTTAATGGTAGAATACTATAAAGTAATTAAAAATATTCGTAAAAAAATACCAATAATTAATATCAACATAATGTACCATCGATTTATTAATTGAATCGGTCATTTAAAAAATAACACGAGTCACATATTCCTAATTTTACAGAAGAGCAAAGAAAACTTAACTATATAGTCGAAAGATGGATGAAATGGATGACATCAAAATTCAAAGTTATATTGTAGTTTTGTTCAAGCGCGGCTCCTCCTTAGGGTCAATTGGTCAATGACCCCCCTAAAATAATCTCATAAAAATACCAATTTTATTAAAAATATCTTTTATCTAAAACTTCACTCTGAAATACTCTCAGCAGTCTGCATTGGCAAAACAAATATAATAGATATAATAATGTCGCGCCTCGCGCTATACACAAGCCCGTGGCTGGGCCGTATTTTAAATTGTCTACATACAGTTCTTATGGCTTATGGACAAATGCATGTAAAATAGAAAAGAGACGGCAGATAGCAATTTCGTGGGCGAGAGTGGGAGTGACCTTTCCGTCGTATACCTGTAGTAGAGTCGACGGCCTCACGTTTAGTTAGTTACCGTCTGCTTGTTCAATGAGAAGGTCATAGACTATTTTGCAGAACTAAAGGATAGAAGAATTGACTTAAAATATAAAAATATTTAAAGTAAGTTTCGTTTTAATAAATTTACAATTTATTATACTATAAATATTCCTATCTATATATCAGTCAATAACCTGTTCATACCATTTTTCCTATATTTTTTAAAAGATTTACTCTAAAAAAAGACAAATTTAATTTTCGGAAAACTAGGGTAAATAGTATTGAGTTTTATCTAAGTCTGTATTTTTTATCTAAAATATAAATGCTAAAAGATCTTTTAAATACTTTAAAAAATCAACAGTTTGAAGTTTTCAAACCAAAATGACCCCCCTGAAGATTGACCCACGAGCCGCCGCTGGTTTTGTTCCTAATGTTTTTACTGGACTGGTGTCGTTTTTGCACACAACGTTTATCTTAAAGGAGTCTATTCCTCTCAAAAAGTTAGTTTCTCAAAATTGTGGACTTTGCTGTTTTTGAAATGACCGATTCAATTATAAGTAATTAGACATTATTTTTATTTATGAAACTATTGTTACATTTTTTTAAAAAAGTAGAAGCAAAACAAATATTATTCACATCATTCGAATAAGGACGAATTTATATTAATAACGAATGACTTTTATTTTACTATGCAGTTCACAAAATGTATTCCAATATTAACTTACTATACATAGGTACTACATTTAATATCTGCTAGATTTACTTAGGTCCATTTTTCAGAAGTAAAAATATCTAATAAACGCAATATTGATTAAATAAAAATAAAAAAGGTAAAGTTGGTATGGGATTCGAACCACGATTATCCACGTCCGAAGACCAAAGACCATTTCTCGTCACCACTCGCTCCAACTGTCAACACATATTACTCGATAAAGTGGGATAGTCACGTCGTCGATATTCCCCTAAAATTAAAAAGAGACTACCGACCAAATAGGCTCATTTATCTCTGTCGCAACCGTCACCCATTTTAAGATCGCAGGGCGCAATCTAGAGTATTATATATCTATGCCTATTACCTATACTGTGTTTAACCGTGTCTAAAAAGAGAGGACGGGTAACACTCATTTAACACACACGTTCCAAAAGTGAAGCCAGTTTTTGGTTTGTTTGTCACCAGAAACATGGCGGTCACGTCAAAAATAACAATGGGTTGCCAGTGGTGGGTGTTCGTTGAAGGTTAAAATTTCATAAAAAATAAAGTAAATCATCATCTAAAATTCGTAATAAAAACATATGTATGTATTGAAACATATGTACGTAATATGAGAAACTTAATAAAACATTTACCGTACACAAATTCTTCATTTTAAATACATTTCATGTTTTTATTTTAAATACTCAATGCATAAAATACCCCAAAGATACGTCGATGATCAAAATCTCTGGTGTCAGTTTGGCTTCACTTTTGTCATAGGATTACTCCTCCTCTCTCTTTCCTTGTCTAAGCTTACAATAGTCCAAAGAGAATTTTAATTGTTTGTGAATTAATAATACATAATTAAAAAATATCATTTATTTAATCTAACTTTATTTTCTTAGTATATCGTTATACGTATGTATATTTCGTCTACTTTTTAATTCCTTTGTAATATTTCTTTATTTTAAATACGCTGTGTCTAGGTACACGCTAACGTGTACGCAAATAAAAAAGTTAGGTACACGCGAATTAAACTTCATCAAGCAAGTGACGTCATTATTTAGCGTGCGCAGTGACTGTATATTTTGGTATACGCTATTTTGATATGTTTATTAGTGTTTGTTTGATAGAAAAATATTTCTTATTAGGGGAAGGGAAGCAGAACTATTCAGGTTCAAACTTAATTATTGTAATAAATCAATGTGTATATAAAAGTATGTATTCAGGTAGGCAAAACAAATATTTAGTTGACATGACATGTACAAAACACTGTTAAAATAATTTTTATATTATACATAAGTTAATTATACCAGTTTATAAACCAATGCTGTTGTGTTTATTTTTATTTATACAGGGAGTTAAACTTGTTACGATTTTCATAAATAATTGGTTATAACTTTGTGAATACCCTGTATAACATAATAGACCTTTATATTTTTGTGATGGAGAAGTTAAGAAGATTTCGAACATAAAATAAAATATAGGGCCACTATTTTATCGAACGCCCTGTAACATTCTAACTAATTTTATTATATAAAGCTCAAAGTTTGCTACAATTTTTGTTACTAACTTTTATTGCTATCTATTACTGTAGCGAATCTACTGAGCTTTATCACACTAATCAATTGTCCTGTATACTTTTTTCTTAATACTTCTGCTACCCTTAATCACGAATTTTTGTCTCTTATCTTTTTCATACTGTTTTAGAATGTTGTTAAACTCATTAATAGAACTAAATAATTGTCCACACTCCATAGTTAATTAAAAAAATACTAAACAAATAAAAAATAAGAAAACTCTTTACTATTAATCAATAATTAAAGGGTAAACACAACGTGATTAGTGATTAGACAAATTCTAACCACACTCTGACACTCACCATACCAGATACTTTTAAATACCACAGCATACACGCAGCTCAAATTAGCGTGCACCGAAAAACCCAGTCAGAGTGCACGCTAAATAGTGACGTCACTGATTTGATGACGTTTAAGCGTGTACCTAACTTTTTTATTTGCGTACACGTTAGCGTGTACCTAGACACAGCGTTTTAAATAACTATCAGCCATGTGTGGTCTTCCCATAAAAATTGGGCCTTCTTCTTCTAAGTTTGGCAGTTTTGTTTAACTTATTTCCAGAATACCTTCGAATTTAAATGCTATTGATACTTGAAAACCAATTAGTAATATTTGCAACATCATATTTCTCCTAAACTAGATCTTTTTTAATATGAAATGTATTTTCAAACTCCACCTCTTTTCCAATGTAACCCCTCTACTAACAATGTGAAGTTGGCTATATTTCCATTTCCAAATTTTTAACTCAACTCAAAGAGTTCCATTTTTTAACTGTTTACTGTGGAAGTGGAAGTTATTTGTATTTACTGTTTCCATAGGATGTTATACAATTAGTTTGGTTAAAAATTATGAAATTAAAAAATATATTATCATGGTAAAAGGTAATCTTCGACCGCTGTTATTTCAATATAGTTAATGTATAAATAGTTTTAGGTTAATTTGTCCACAATAATATTACCTAAAGGAAAATGTTTCCCATACTTTACAATGAGCATGTTATATATTCAATAGATGAGTTTCAAGATCTGTGCCGTACGTGCCTCAAAAACCGTGGACTCATTAACCTTTTTACTGTTAAACATCAAGATGTATTGCTTAAAGACATGTTTCCAACCTTTTCCTTGCCCAAGGTATGTGTCTTTAGTCTTAGAATATTATAATTTAGATACATGTATGCAAAAAATAAATAGTTAGGAACTTACTTTATTATGGCATACTTTAGCAACTATTTAAGTACACATATTTTTTGATGGTCTGTTGTGAATCATGGCTCCTACTACATGAGTCAAATGGCTTAAGGGGCTACATCAGCGCGTCATCAATAATAATTCAAGAAATAGTAACCCCACCTTTTTTTGAAAGTTCTGCGAACCTTTGGCCACAGTGCATCGTCAGTATGTGATGCTCTCAAGACGAAGGCACAATATTGTGATAATAATACTCACAGGCACACTAAATGTTGCCAAATCAGTCAGTTAAGTTCAATTTCTTTTTATGGATAATCTATTTTATACTAAATTTAAATGCAAGGTTCAGGAGAAATAAACAAACCAAATAAACATGTTAAATTCTACTAGGAGCACTCGCGAATCATAATTTACAATGTACAGTAGAGCGTCAATTATCTGAACTGATTGGGGGACATGGGCGTTCGGATAACCGATTTGTTCGGATAATTGAACTATATTGAGATTGTCATACATACTTATCCACAAGTGAATAAAAACCATATTTATATAAGTGTATATTTGTTTATACCTTGATAATGACAAATAGCAATTAAACAAAAAAGTGCAGTCTTTGCAACAACATTTTTTGGATACAAAATTGAAGATATTTTAAGCGTTAATTACTAACGCTTGCTCAGCACTCGAGTGTGGGGCGCGGGAGTTGGGAGTTCAGATAACCGCTCGTTCGGTTGATCGACATTCTACTGTATATACATTGTAAATGCCAAATCATAATTTCCAAAGTTTATACATTGTAAATTATGATTTGGGACTGCTCCTAGTAGCATTTAGCGTGTCTTGGTTTGTTTATTTGTACTGCATCTTGATTGTAAATTTAGTATAGCATGGGTCATTCAACGAATATACGACTCTCTTGGATTATCCCAACAACGAATATTTTACTGTGCAACATAAGTACAAAAGTAAATGGCTCTAATAATTAATCCAATAAACAACAATGTAATTTTCAATTTACTTTCTTTTTTCATATTTTGCACAGTCAAATATTTGTTGTCGAGATAATCAAAGAGAGTCATATATTCGTTGAATGACCCATAGTTCCAATGATACAAAATCTAATTTTCTTAATGGCGGTAAAGATTTGTTTTTGTAACATTTTATTTAGTTATAGATTTCATCCAGTGCCAGTACAGCCCAAACCAGGCCTTGGCTTCTTTCAGCAAGCTTCTCCAATCATTTCGATTTACTGCTGTTCTTTTCCATGAATGTGGTTTTAGGAGGTATTTGACATCCTCATCTACTTCATCTTCCCATTTCTTTTTTGGTCTTCCAACAGGTCTTTTTCTTTGCATTCTGCATTTAGAAATTTTCTGTGGATTCTATTCTCATGCATGTGACCACTTGTCTTTCCCACTTTAATCTCTACAGTTTAGTGTATTGTGCTAGAGTTGGTTGACTATATTGTGTATATTTCTTTATTTAATTATAGATTGATTTCCACATACTAACATATTTCTCAAATGGGGCTCTGTATCGCCATTCTTTACTATATTCCGGGTGGTGAATTGGAAAACGGTCCATAGGAAACTCAATGTAAAATTCTAAACTGTTGAATTCCTGCTTCCCTAATTATTTTACATCAAAAGACATTAGAAACTATTTGTAGAGGATTGAAGTCTGTATTGAAAACAACTGTTAAAATTGTTCTACGAATTAATCATATTCCAAAATTTCGTAAAAATGTAATACATTTTTTAGTTTTTCTGCCCAAAATTTGGCCGCACACAGTGCAATAATATGTCACAATGAAGTTATTATTTTCACATTTTTGAACTGTCAATATTTTTATTTTATCATTTATTGTTTAAAAACCATACAGTTAATAAGACACCCCTAGTTGCGGAGAAAGAATAATAAAGATTTTTTATTCAGCCAATGGTGTGAGCACTGTCAGTTAAAAATAGTAATGTGTGGCCTAACCGAGGGCCTAACTTTTACACACATACTTTCTGTGGCAAATGTATGTATTATATTTGTCAAAGTTTTGGAATGCGTTTAAATCGTAGAAGAATTTTAACTTTTGATTTTAATACAGATTTCAATTCTCTACAAATATTTTCTCATGACTTTTGATGTAAAATAATTAGGGAAGCAGGAATTCAACAGTTTAGAATTATACATTGAGTTTCCTATGGTCCGTTTTACCATTCACCACCCGGTATATATATCAACATACATATATGTGTGCCAAACAACTCAACAAAATATTCAAAAAAAGCTGCAATCTTGGAATACGTTTTCCGTCTTGATGATGCACATATGTAGCCTCTTAATTTACATACTTTTTGGCTATTTGGTGTTGTCAGCAGACATTTCATATTTTTCAGTAATTTTAACTTTTTTACTGTTCTTCTGGCACAGAATATTAATTATGTCAATCAGGATGGTTAGATAGAACTTACATGATATCCATAACATTTCTTCTTGGATTCTAGTCTTGTATTTATTACAAATAAACCTAATAGCATCTAATAGTTTTTCATTTTTTAAGGAAAAAGTATACGAATTCAATAGAACTATTCATAATATCTTCATAGATTTCCTACAAGCGTATGGCAGCATTAAAAGGGATCATATGTGGAATCCAACGACAAAACTTGTGTGTAAGGGCAAAATGGGGTGTATAGACCAGATAATAATAGATTTAGTCTTCTATATGTTGATAGATATCGAGGAGCTGGTCATTTTAGTGTCAATGTATGGGGATGGATTTCATCTAGAGGAATGGGAATTGTATGGCGTATTGATGGCGGGTTTGTTGGGCAGACTTATCTGAATATTCTAGAAAACATCATGTTTCCCAGTGTAGAACAGTTGTATGCAGAAAATAATTTTATCCTCCTACAAGATAATTATCCTGTTCACACTGCAAATATTATGAACCAGTGGCTCCAGAATAACAACATCGAAACCTTACCATGGCCCAGCTACAGTCCAGATTTAAACCCAATCGAGAATGTCTGGGGGGTTATTGTAAAATGGTTGTATCGGCGTAATTTTTTGCCTCAAAACTCTGAAGAGCTGTGGCACAGCATACAACAGGTTTGGGAAGAGCTTGCTGAAGAAGACAATTTCATAGTTCCTTTCACGCAGATGAATGGTAGAAGACTACAAGTACTACAAGCTGTTATCAATGCTGATGGAGATATTACAAAATATTAATTTTATTTTTATATACCTAAATTTAGTATAGTTTTGGTCTTCCAAACTGTGACATAATTCTTGCAGTTTTCGCATCTTCAAAAGGATTCTCTTCTAATCTCTCCAAAACCGTACAATCTTCATGAGCGGTAGATATTTTTGGTCTTCCAGACCCTCGCTTTCTTTCAAGAGTTTCTTGTTCCCTCCATTTTTGATTAATAGAAAAACTGTGGTTCTGCTTATGTTAAAATGTTTTGCTGCCTATGATGGTGCCCAGTTATCTTTTAATTTGGTTAGAATTCTTGCTTTAATATATTGTTGGGTTAAGTCGTTTGTTTTATTCCTGTATGTTTATTATTTATAATAATAAAAATAATATCAACAGCCCTATAGGAAGGTTCATTACTGGCCATTCAGGATCAGATTATACCAACCAGAAATTACCTGAAATATATCGTCAAAGACACTCAGGTTCAAAACGACAAATGTCGATATGGGTGACCAAGAAACCATCCAACATATTACCGGGAGCTGCCAGGCATTTGCTGCAACTGAATACAAGGAACGGCATGACTTAGTAGGAAAGATCCTTCATCAAGAGATAGCTATAAAACTGGGACTTCTCCAAGCGATTGGTGTTATCTCAAATATGTGTGCTCTTCATAATCTATTCCAATCAAATAACATTGTCAATTCTAGAGGCGCTATTCTAGACCTTGTTCTCTCATCAGAAGAGCTTGTGATAACCTCGGCAGTTGATATATTGATTCCTCCAGACTTATATCATCCTCCACTTGAAACTATCTTACAGCTACACTTTGATCAAAACACTACTGCAGGCGATGGTGAATACTACTACGATTTTCATAAAGCTAATCTTCCTTGCATTTATCAATACTTAGAAGCAATTGATTGGGACAGTCTTATAAGTGATAAAGAACTTTCCGAGATGATAGGTACTTTCTATGATATTCTTTACTGTGTGCTTAATATGTATGTACCATTGAAAAAAGTTTGTACAAAGAAATTTCCTGGTTGGTATTCTAGTGAACTTACACAATTAATACGTGACAAAAAGACTGCCCATTTAATTTACAAGAGTAACAGGTCTCCTGGGAATTATGCAAGTTTTAGTCAACTTGGAGCTCAGTGCAAAATTTTATCAAAAAATTGTTATGCTAATTATATACATTCAACTGAGATTTCGATCCAAGCTAATCCAAAAAATTTTTGGAAATTTGTAAACAGTAAGAAAGAAAATAATAGTATGCCTGTCTCAATGTCACTCAACAATACACTAGCCTCTAATGGCAACGATATTGCAAATTTATTTGCTAGCCATTTCTCTTCAGTTTTTAGTAATAAAACTCTTAAGCATAATGACAATTTAATACAGTCTAAGGTCTGTGTATCTTCCTATATTATACCAATTTCAAAAATATACGAAAAACTTTCAACTCTTAATGTCAATAAGGGACCTGGGCCAGATGGTATTTCTCCCATTTTTCTCAAACGATTCTCTTTTATTCTGTCTCGGCCGCTTTATCATATTTTTAATAAATCCCTTCAGTTGGGGGAATTTCCTGACTTTTGGAAACTATCCTATGTCACTCCAATTTACAAAGCAGGTAATAAAGCTGACATAACGAATTATCGTCCTATTTCTATTCTCGGCACAATTCCCAAGGTATTTGAGAGTATTGTTACTGATTACCTTAATTATGACTGCTCTTGGATACTAAATTCTCAACAGTTCGGATTTTCTTGTGGTAAATCAGCAGAACTTAGTTTGTTGCTTTATGTTGATACCTTGTCTGAAGCTTTGGAGAGGGGGTTGCAGATTGATTCAGTGTATACTGACTTCTCCAAGGCTTTTTATAGGGTGAACCATGATCTTTTGTTACATAAGCTCAAATTATATGGCATAGAAGGTTCTGTGTTGAAGTGGTTGGGCAGTTACCTAACAAATAGAACACAGCAGGTTAGGGTTAATCATCATTACTCCAACACTTTTCTAGTAACCTTTGGTGTACCTCAGGGCTCTCATTTGGGTCCACTTTTGTTTAACCTGTATATTAACGACATCGTCACCTGCTTCTCTAACACTTCTGCTCTCTTATTCGCTGATGATCTTAAATGTTATCAAATCATTAATAATCAAGATGATGCAATATCATTGCAATCAGATTTAGATAATTTAGCCAACTGGTGTCTTGATAATGGGATGGATTTGAATGTCAACAAGTGTCACATTATCCGGTTTTGTCGGAATCATCATTTATCAGTATTTAATTATACCATAAATGATCAATTATTGGATACGGTAGACTCAATTAAAGATTTAGGTGTTGTTCTTGATTCCTCTCTGAGCTTTAACCATCACATCAACAATATTACTCAAAGATCCATGAAAATGCTTGGCTTTGTTAAAAGGACAACTCGTGATTTCACGAACGTGTTCGCTATTAAAATGCTCTATTGTTCTTTAGTCAGGACGCACCTTGACTACTGTTCTCCAGTTTGGTCCCCACATTATTTACACCTCAAGAACAAACTTGATAGTGTTCAACATAATTTTCTTAGATATATTGGGTTCAAAAAAACACATCAATTATAATTATACAGATATGGAACGATTTTTGAATATCTCTCCTCTGGATGTCCGTAGGAAGCGTAAAGATCTTACAGTATTGTTTAATATTATCAATGGCATATATTACTGCCCTGAACTCCTTGCTAAAATATTGTTGTTTGTTCCACCACGATCAACAAGACAAATTCAAACCTTTCATATTTCTTTTCATAGATATAATTACTCATATTTTACTTTTGTTCCTAGAACACTAAGACTTGCTAACTCCCTAGGTGACCTTTTACTTTTTGGTAACTCTGTTGATGTTTTTAAGAACCATTTAACCAAATTAAATATTTAGCAATGTCATAACCTTGTTATTTGTTAGTAATTAATGTTTTGTAATTATTTTACTTTGTCATGTCTTTTTAAATGTTTTGTACTCTCTCATTTTATTCTTATATATTCAACACTGTAATTATCAATATCTTATTAATGTATTACCGAATTGGGCTTGCCCGTATAAATAAATAAATAAAAACAAATGGGCCATCTCCCAAATTATCAGTACGTTCCTGAGAGTATGCTTGAGAATGACAACTATAAGCTATACTGTGACCGCACTGTTCTCACAGACCAAACAATGGCACATAATAGACCAGATCTCGTATTAGTGAATAAATTAACGAGACAAACAACACAAGACAATGGAGGATGCAAAGTACCCAGACAATACCGAGTATTATGTCTACTGCTGGAATCATTCCGAAGACCTTCCTCGAAAGCATAAAAAAGCTGGGTCTGAATGAACATCTTTTTAAGACCATGCAGGAAGCTGTACTACTCGCGACGGCCAGAAGTGTACGAAAATTTTTGGGAGATACACCTGCATTCCAAGTCACCTAGGGCTCGATAACATAGAAAGAGTCTCACCAGAGATCAATCCTTTTGATACCGTAGGTTTCTGGGATGAGTCAATTATCCTCTTAGAGGGAGTGTGAGGCGTATGGCTAAACAAAAATCCTATTTTATGTAAAAACTATCATTTATATACTCTTTATAAAATGCAGGAATTCAAAATAATATCAAAATTTAGACCTTAAAATAATATTAAAATTTAGACTATAATAATTATTACAATTTATGAATTAACATAATATGTAACCAGTTGTTTGTTGTTTATTTATTTTATTATTTGTCTGTCATAATAAATATAATATAATATCAGATCAATCAAATACACTGCTCAACATGATCAAATCTTACTAAGAGTCGTATCAGTTTTTTAGGAACCAGCTGTACATAAAAATATAAATCTTAATTCAAATAATTGACAATGCGAAATTTTCTAAGAAATTTTGATCCTTTCTAAGAAACTAATGCTTCTTAATGATAATATTTCAAACTACATTACTTATTTATTAAAATTACTGCAAAGTTTGAGACAAGAAAATTCCAACATCAGTGATTCAGGATTATTATCACCTATGTCGTAAAAATTGCTGTGAATAATCTTTATGTATAACATAACAGAACATTCACAGTGTATGTACTGCTAAAATTGTTTGTCTATTTTATTATCATTTCTTACTAAAAGTCAAACACAATAGTATAGAAAATTTCGTTACATTTGGACCACTGTTTCGGGGTGTACGGATTTTTTAGAAGTCAGTTTAATATCTACTTTTTGTATTTATCTATATTTTTTATATTTTAGGTGGATGCAGAAGACAGGTTTCCACAAAAAGTATGTCAGCACTGTTTACGTCTTCTATTAGAGATATACTCTTTTAGACAAGTTGCTTTTTTTTCTGAATCACTAATGACTAAGGTCTTTGATCAAGAAGCACTCGATACTGAGTCAAAAATGGGTGTATTATCAGATACAGAAAATGATGAAGTAAAAGAGAATACCTCACAAAATATATCTGGTCTGTCTCCTGAACCTATGGCTTCAACCTCAAAATATACCAACGTAACAGCAGGTACATCAACAAATATGCTTAATACATCTTCAGAATCTATGCCGTCAACCTCAAAATATACCAGAGTAATAACAGGTACCTCAAACAATATATCTTACCAATCTGCAGCACCCACGCATTCAATCTCAAAACGTACCGAAGTAGCAGCAGATACCTCAACAGAAATGCTTAGTATGTTTCGAGAACCTATGCCCTCAACCTCAATAAATTCCGGAGTAACAGCGTGTAATGTGGAAGATAATGATAACGATGGTATGGTCAACAACAACGTAAATTATGTTTATGTATCTCCCGAAGAATTTCAATCCCTTCTGATGGCGAGTGGGCAATATAATGTTAATAACAATATGGAATATGTTTCGGTTAACGCTCAGGTATTTACGCCAGGACAATATGTTGCATATAATCAACGTGAAAATGACCACGTTGGCAACAAAGATGCCGCGTTTGACCAACAAGAAACAGAGACGATTACCTTAGAGTACGAAAGTGAAAGTGATATTGAAAACACGCCATTAGTATTAAATAATAATAATAACGATTTGGAGAAAACAGAGGAACAAACTGAAATAAGTAATATTCAATCTGTAACTGAATCTTCTAAGATACAGTGCTCTAAGCGTGTGTTAAAAGGAAAAAGGATAATACGGGTCGCAAAACCGAAAAGAAATTCTGATTATAAAAGTGGTTTTTGATTACATATTTAGGGGAATCTGGCCTGAAATGACCTTTAACAAAACCTCTTAAAAATCTTTGATTATTTAGCATTAATATGTCGTTTTAGGCATATACTAGCGTAAAATGACAGGTGTTGTTTGTATAGAAAATGTTTAGCCGTTGTATGTTTTAGTAGATTAAAAGATTTCCCGACTAGCGACATATTGAAACAGTGCGTACTAGCTGTTGATGTGCATTCGGCATTCGACGCGAAACATTCGCTGCCACAGCGAACTTTCCGCAGCAGAAAATTTTCTGCGGCTACAAATATTTTGGAACCGCAGTCTTGAATGTTGTATCTAATTAAGGGTTGATGCACACTTGCGTGTTTTCAAGCTGCGTGTAAGCTACGTGCGATCGCTGGCGGTTGAGCAGTACATGAGATGAATTAATTCACTGGCCACTCGAGCTGAACCACGGCCACGGCGTGCAATTTACTTGCAAGCCGTGGACCGAGAGCACGCCAGTTTCTGCTACACCACCACTAGTCCAGATAAGGATTTTCTCAAGGACACTCAAAGATCCAGGTAGCTGACTACTTTTTTAGTTATTGTAGACCTATACGAAGAAAACCTACCTGTTTCCTGTCTAAAGTGCGCGTCCGTTCTTTAATTATTAACAATTTATTGCAAAGATCGCGATTTTTTAGATTTTTTGCACGCTATTCAAAAGCTAAACAATTGACATAAAACTACAAAATTTAATTTTTTAGAAAATTAAAAAACCTTCAAAATACCGATTTAGTTGTTAGAAGTTTAGAAGTTGATTTGTTGCTTGTTGCTTCGCAAATTGCAAAATAAATGAAAATCGATATTTGTTCTTTTACTAAATTTAACTTAGAATTTTAGGGTTTCACCCAAAGTTGGTTATTTTGGTTTTTAACAAACCCTCAAAATTTGAGACCGATGCGATCCATTAATTAGTTTAAATTTTTTTTCTCTCTGATTCTGGCCTTGGTTTAGAACTAGAACCTTTAGCCACGTAATTATATAACTTATCACTAACTCAGGTGTAATGTGTAGTGTGTGTGTGTTGAGTAAGTGTCTTGTTACTTTGCAAAGTCGACGTCATTGTCTTTGCAAAGAGACGCTAATTGTATCTGAACGTCTGCGGTCCCTCCGGTAGTTTAAAAGTTATTTTATTTGTTTATCCCAGAGACATTTATTTTGCAATAATATAAGACAGAAAATAATGAACATTGGGCAATTCTGAGTATGCCAAACGAAAGCAGAAGACTGATAGTATCAAAATGTATTAAAAAAAGATAAAAAAAAATTAATCAATATAATCAAAAATCCTAATGTCAAATTTTTGAAATTTTGTAGTTTATAAACATTTAGAATAACTTGGCAAATATCCGTAGGAACAATATTTTTATACATTCGGAAAGCTAGTATTTTAACACGAATTTTCAAATAAAAAAATTTAGCCTGGGTTCATTAGGGATAAAGTTAGCCATTTGATTTTTTTTAATTCACAGCTAATTTGTTTATAATAATTAAGGAATTTCATTGATGCCATTTTAAATAATGGGATTTGTATTTTTTGTTAAAAAATTTGCATTAACATTGTGTCTTCACAGCACCCTCTACGATTTTTCGAAATTGTAGTTCAAACGGTTACTAGGGGGAACCTACGAATCCACCGCGTTAAAATACCGAAAAAGCAATTTCAAACTAATACAATTTTGTATATCTCCGGATCAACTCATGGATTTTCATTTTCTTAATTTGTATGTAATTTCTACGTAGATTACAAATATGCAATTTGTTTATAAATTTATTAATTAATAATCAGTCTAATTTGTTTAAACAATTCCTGAAAAAATATTTTTTACAAAAATCTATTTTTTAATCATAGTATCATTAAGGGGCTGTCCTAGTGTAAAAGTACGAAATTCATATATTTTCTTTGGGAATTGCTAAAATAAAAAGTATTATACCAATTGTTTTGAAAATTTGCATGAGCATTTATTATAAAAAGAAGTACATGTAAAACAATTTTTATAAAAAAATATTGAAAATTAAACGATTTATGCGCCATCTAATGGCACCGTGAAAATAAAAACATGGCCCCACTGCTGCAGTGATTGGGACTAATAGAGACCCTGAAACATAAAATTTCAAAGTGGATATTGAAATATAAGATATTTCCTATACCATCAACTAGGATTTTTGAAAAATATTAAAATTTGGAAAAATTACGAAGTGTTGAAAATTTTTTTTAAAATTAGCTAAAACATTTTCAGTTTAAAAATCCGCCAAATTGACATTTTTTATCCGATCACAAAACCCCTAGTTGATGGTATAGAAAGTAACTTATATTTCAATAATAACTTTGAAATTTTATGTTTCAGGATCTCTATTAGTCCCAATCACTGCGGCAGTGGAGCTATGTTTTTATTTTCACGGTGGCAGTAGATGGCGCATAAATCGCTTAATTTTCAATATTTTTTTATGAAAATTATTTTACATGTATGTACTTCTTTTTATAATAAATGTTCATGCAAATTTTCAAAGTAATTGGTGCAGTACTTTTTATTTTAGAAATTCCCAAAAAAGTATATGAATTTTGTACTTTTACACTAGGATAGCCCCTTAATGATCATACAAAAAGTTAAAGTTCACTTTAATAAATAAATTATTTTTATTAGATAATTATTTATTGAAGATAATTTATTTATTAAAGTATACCTTAACTTTTTCTATGATTAATAATGATAGTCTGATTAAAAACATGGATTTTTGCGAAAAAATTATGTTTTCAAAAATGGTTTAAACAAATTAGATTGTTTATTAATTAATAAATGTCAAATTGCAAATAGACAAATTACATATTTGTAATGTACAGAAAAATTACATACAAATTAAAAAACGAAAGATCAAAATATATTCAGTAGATCCCGAGATATAGAAAATAATAGTAGTTTTAAGTTGCCTTTTTAGTTTTTGAACTCGTGCATTTGTCGGCTCCCAGCTCCCCCTTCACTTACCACGACTAGTCACCAACTGAACATTTTTAAAAATTCGTGTAAAATACCAACTTTTCGAATATGTAAAATGATTTTTTCTACGGACAATATTTTTAAAGTTGTTCTAAATGTTTATAAACTACAAGATTTCAAAAATTTGGCATTAGTCTTTTTGAATATATTAGATAATTTTTTACCTTTTTTTAGTACATTTGAGAGTATCACTTTTCTACTTTCATTTGACATACGCAGAATTGCCTTATCTTCATTATTTTCTGTCTTATGTTATTGCAAAATAAACTGGGATATATATTGCTGGGATAAACAAATAAAATAACTTTTAAACTAATTAATAGATCGGTCTCAAATTTTAAGGGTTTGTTAAGTACCCCAATACACAACTTTGGGTGAAACACTAAAGTTCTAAATAGTTTTAGTAAAAGTTTAAAAAATAACGAATTTCACTTATTTTGCAGTTTGCGTAGACACAAATTAACTTTTTAACTTTTAAAAATCGGCATTTTGAAGGTTTTTCAATGTTCTAAAAAATTAAATTTTGTAGTTTTATGTCAACAATTTAGCTTTTGAATGGGGTGCAAAAAATTGAAAAAATCGCGATATTTTACACTAAATTGTTATTAATTAAAAAACGGACGCGAACTTTAGGCAGGAAACAGGTAGGTTTTCTTCCTATAGGTCTACAATAACTAAAAGAGTAGTCAGCTACCTGGATCTTGGAGTGTCCCGAACAGGGTCTATTTCCAGCTTATTACCCTGGAGTACACGTGCACGCCGCTTGAAAACAAGTCAGACGGTTTGGCAGTCTTTGCTGGGCAATCATTCAGTACACGTTAACCGGTCGATCGATTTCAACATAGATAGTCACAGAGCTTTTTCTTTCTGACGTATATTTACCCCTAGAAACCGTTCAAATGTGTAGTGACGGGAAACTTGGCTTGAAAACAAGCAGCTTGCTAGCAGCGTGCACGCAACAACACGCAAATGTACATCGAGCCTTAGTGATTCTTTCGACATCCCACCAAAAATTATGTTTTAATAATATTTGTCATTAACCTGTTACATTGTCTTTGTCTGATTATGCTGAAAAAGGTTTTGTACTTTGTTAAAACTAAAAATATATTGTACAGGTTCCAAATTTTGTCATTTTTTCTTAAATATATTATTGGATATTCTCCGTGATGCACATATCGCTAGGGCAACAAATGTTTCGCTCATCCTTGAAATGTCTAGGTTTCACTTTAAAGAACCCACGGTTCTTAGACATTTACAACGGTTGCCTACTCCGACTAGCCAATGAACATTAAGCTCGCGATTACATTACGTCATGAGTAAAGATGGTACAGAATAGCATTTTTCGGTAATAGGTTGGAACCGAACCTATTCCAGAAACCTAACGCGAGTTTCTGATTCCGAGGAGAAAAGACGATATACATCGATCGCCCTAGCTTTCGTTCCTAGTTGTGCCACTATTGTTTGCGCTGCATCAAATTTAAACGATCAAACTAGTGGGTACTTATAATTTTGTATTTTTAATCTAGAGGATATATTTAATTTGATTTTTAAATATATTTATATTTGTTACCATGTTTTTCCTACAATTCGTAAATCTACATATAACAACTATTAAAACAAATTTTTCTTACATGTAATTATATAAGTTTTTAAATTACCTCAAGTCGAGGTTTATTCAAAATTCGATTATGCAAATGGAAAATGAAGACACTAAGTTATTACAGAATATAGGATGGATTAGATTATAGTCATATAAATAAAAACATAATGCGAGAGTCAAAATTTTAACCGTTTTAAATGACAACTATACCCGCCATAAATTAGAAATCTGTTACAGCCGTATCGACCTGAAATTCTTTTGAACCCATCACATTAAACAGATGTGAGATGTTGGAATCGAAACAGACGCCGCCGATTCGTTTCTCTGTGGTACCCATTCCGAGAGATCAGTTCAAGTTTCATTTCAAATATCTTGTCCGGTCGTTTCGGAAACTGTACTCAACTACGGCCGACGCTGGAATCGAAACCGATGCGGTCAAAGTTTTGTCACTTGTAATACGTGGAATAGTCGATTAAAACATATTCCGACGTATCCGCTAAAGTTCCATCACGCCATCCCTAATCGAAACGAACGTAACCGATGCGTTTCCTGTGGCTTGCTACGGTGGCTCTTTCGATGTCTAAATGGCTGTGCTAAAGCCTATTCCGAGCGAGAATCCAGTTCGAGTTTATTGTAAATTGCGGATTGCGGTCGATGCGGCGCCGTTGGAATCGAAACCGATGCCGTCGACTTTTTGTCACTAGTGCGTGGAATAGACGATTTGCACCTATTCCGTGGTACCTGCTCCAGTTCCATCATGCCATGTCTAGTCATGAGAGTACAGTAATTTGAATCGTAATATGATTAATCGGTATTTTTATGTCTTTAATGTATGGAAAATAGCAAAGATAGTTATGAAATAAAGATGTTTAGTGGATTATAATACATAAATATGGAAAACTGTTGGTATTTGGATGGTTTGGTACTTAAAATTATTCAGGACCGGTTGTTCACGTTTATCCAACGGCTGAGGTTGATTGCCGATCACACCTATTCGCGGTGTGCAAGTACTTGGAAGGGGAAACGAGAAACGACCCTGCGCGAGTCGCGGAGAAATATTGCAACTATCTTAAATAATTCATATTGTCAATTGAAATTGTCAAATTGACGTATATTTCATACCTTCTGTCAATGAAGCAGAAAAATTATATATTGCTCCACAATATTGATATGATATGCAATTATTATATAAAGGTAAATTTAATTAATTTTATTTTGCTTGCAGTACTGCATTTTAATAACTAATTTTATTTACTACATACAATTGTTGACGTTTTCATAACATAACCAGAATCTTATTATTTCTTCTTATTATTTTTTTGGACTATGGCCTTGACAATTTATCCAGTAACCAGGACTAATATAATTGGCCAATATAATTAAAAGTGCTAATTTTAGTATAGAGCGTAGAAATAGGGGTCGCTTTGCCGAACTTGCACGGTCCCAATAGGTGTGCTTTGGATTTATGCTAGGATGCCAAACACACCTATAGGCGTGCTGTGTATGGATTTTGTTTATCAAAAAAATGTTGGCACCAACGATTCAAAATGTTGGCACCAACGATTCACCAACAATTGATATTTAAAATAGAATGTGTGTGTACTTTGTACGCACGTAAGAAGTTATACTTCTATTATATGATTTCAACGAAATTAATATACATAAAAGTTCATTTGTATTTTATTTAATTAATAAACTAATTTTGATATTACCCCTTTCAAAATTTTTGAAGATATTCTTCTTTAAGCGCGATTCGATTGAGGGTAAAATTGTACATTAATCTGCGCGCCTGCGCAGACAGTATGTAGTTCATTGCTAATCTTTCAAGATAGGTATGTATGTATCTGTAACCGTGCAAATAAGTCATTAAAAGAATATATTAGTGTTTTTAGGAAATGTATTATTTATTATAATTCTTGTGTTTTTGGATTTGTGTTTCTTTGTAGTAAAATAATAAAATATTATGTAAGCATAACATTTTTACACTATATGTCGCCGTGTTGTTTAATTATATCCGAAACTTACATGTCAATTACAAGAACCTCGCTGGACTAGTTGGTAATGCGTTAGCTCTGAGATTGGAATGACGCGGGTTCAAATCCTGGGCGATTCATATTTTTTTTTATTTTTGGTTGTTTTAATAAAATTTTTTGAAAGTGGTAGATAAGAAAGTTAGTTTGATTTTTAAATAAAATACAAATAACCTGTTAAGTATATTTACTTCGTTTAAATTGCCTATTATATAATGGAAGAATATCTTCTTACGTGCGTACAAAGTACACACACATTCTTTTTTTTTGTTATTTAAACAACACCAAAAATAAAAAAAAGGATAACAATCGTCCGTGTCAGGATTTGAACCCGGGACCTTCGCGTTATGTAGTCGAATGCTCTACCAATAACCCATCAGGGTTTTGTTTTTGTGGCTTCTGGGACGTAATTACAAACGACGGTGACAAATAGATCAAGTGAAGTATTAAATATAAAAATGTTTAAAATACTTATTATCTTACTCCCAAGGAAGACAAATCCAAAGACACAAAAATTATAATAAATATATTTATTAAAAACACTAATATGTATATTATTTTCAAACCTTAGTTGCGCTGATACATACATAAATTTGATGATTTAGCAACTAACAACATACTGTCGGTGTGCCCATGCGCCAGGGAATGTAAAAATTCACCCTCGTGCCTAAAGAAGTATAACTTCAAAAATTTGTTTGTTGTCGAACACTCCTATAGGTGTACTTTGGTTTCCCACTAGGATGCCGAGCACACCTATAGGCGTGCTGTGTATGGGTTTTGTTTATCAAAGAAAAAATGTCGGCACCAACGATTGGTGTTAAAATTTTTTTCGGCAATCAACCTGTCAGTTTAGGATATACGGAAATCTAGGACTTCAATCTCCAGTCTACACTGAAAATTTGTCGCTTATACTGAATTTTCATCAATACTGGATTAACTAGTGAATACATACCGTCCTTAGAGGTCAGCTAGGACTATGTGAATTATAATTACTTTTATAATTTATTGTAAGAATGTAAATAATGGGTAATAGATTTGGTCACAATACAGCCTGTACCTGGCATTCTAATATTTCATCAACATTATTATTACGTTAATACATAATGAAATTTTAACGTTTTAACCTACCTTATAAATATATATTCTTCTTTAAGCCGCTACAATAGGTACGATGTACAACTATAATGCCAAGAAGAGAAATGCATTATAGCAAATACTTTGTTTCAGCAACCTAAAAGACGACTATATACCTGGAAATCTCCAGCTGATCAAGAGGGAAAGATAGTCAGAAATCAAATTGACTACATTATCATTAATAGAAGGTTTAGAAACAGTATTACATCTGCAAAAACATACCCAAGTGCAGACGCAGCAACTAACCATAATCTGCTCTGTGCTGGATTCAAACTAAAACTAAAAAGAATAAAACCCCCCACAACGCAGAAGAAACCTAATACTCGACTCCTAAGAAATGCCGTAATATCAGATGAGTTCGGAAATAAGATAAATCGTGAGATTAAAAAACAGTTAGAAAGATCTGAACAAGAAAATATCGGTCAAAATCTAGATCTCATGAATTCCGCCATGGTCACCATAGCAAACGAAGTTTTGAAACCAGAAAAAGACCCAATAAAGAAAAAGGATTGGATGACCGATAAAATACTAGACCTTATTCAACAAAGAAGAAATTGGAAAAACAAAGACGAGATTCGGTATAGAGAGATATATCGACAAATAAGATACGAGGTTAAGCGAGCAAAAGAGGACTGGATGGAACAAAGATGTCGTGAAATGGAAGAACTACAAAGAAAACATGACGAGTTTAATATACATAAAAAGCTTAAAGAAATTACCTACACTAAGAGAAAAAGAACTCCTCACTTTATGAGAAACTCCAAAGGTAAAATAATTCTCGACTTGGATGAAAAAAAGGAAGAATGAACTAACTATATAAAAGAGCTCTTCCTGGATACGAGGCCACCACTTAACACCACAAAGTATACGAATACTGGTCCTAGTATTTTAAAAGCGGAAGTAGAGAAAGCCATCAAACAGAGCAAAAATGAGAAATCTCCAGGCCCTGACCAAATACCATCAGACTGGCTCAAACTTCTGGATGACGACAATGTCTCACAACTAACAAACATTTATAACCATATATACGAGACTGGCATGATGCCACAGATATGGTTAGAGTCTACATTTATTCCACTCCCAAAAAAGCCTAATACATCATCATGTAAAGACTTTAGACTAATTAGTCTCATGAGCCACTCTCTCAAGCTACTTCTTAAGATAATTCTTAATAGAATCAAGCAGAAATGTGAAAAGACAATGGGAAACAAACAATTCGGTTTCAGAGAAGGATTGGGAACAAGGGAAGCTTTGTTCTTAATGTTAACATTACTTCAACGATCATGGGAAGTACAGAAACCAATTTACGTCTGCTTTATAGATTTTGAGAAGGCGTTTGATAGAGTTCAACATGATAGGTTGTTTGAATATCTAGAAAAGATTGGAATAGATGATAAAGATCTGAGACTTTTACAACATCTATATTGGAATCAAGAAGCTTCTATTCTGGTAGACGGCAAAGAAACAGACAAAATTTGCATTCAAAGAGGTGTTAGACAGGGTTGTGTGTTATCCCCAACTTTGTTTAACGTATACTCAGAAATAATTTTTAATGAAGCCTTGGAAGGACAATGTGGAGTTCGAATCGGGGGAGAAACTATTAACAACATCAGACATGCAGACGACACCGCGATCATGGCTGAAAATATCGAAGATCTTCAATTCCTTATAGATCGAGTCACTAGAGAATGCTCCAATAACGGACTTAACATAAATGCAACAAAGACAAAGTTACTTGTGGTTAGTAAACAAGACGTCGGCCCTATGCAACTAATTGTCAATGATGAATCAATAACAAAAGTTAACCATTTTAAATACCTAGGATGTTGGATAAACGAGACACTAAATCCGGATGAAGAAATTAAAACTCGTATAGAAATTGCAAGAGGAGCATTTATGAAACTTAGATCTATTCTGAGCAACTCTCAGCTGAACTTACAACTAAGAATCAAGTTCCTAAAATGTTACGTGTATCCTGTATTACTATATGGATGTGAAACCTGGATCATGAAGGTTAACATGATGAACAAATTAGAAGCCTTTGAGATGTGGTCGTATCGTAGAATGCTCAGAATATCTTGGGTTCAACGCATTTCAAACAGAGAAGTCTTAAACAGAGTAGGTCAAGGCGAAGGTGATTTAATGAATATGATAAAAAAGAGAAAACTTGAATATCTGGGGCATATAATGAGAGGTAGCAGATACAGGATGCTGCAGTTAATACTCAATGGAAAGATCGACGGAAAAAGAGGAATTGGTCGAAATAAATATTCATGGCTCCGAAACCTTCGTCAATGGACTGGCTTATCAGCAGATCAATTATTACATGCCGCACAAGATCGAGAACGATATCGGCAAATTGTTATGGAAGCTACCCACGCCTAAAAAATTTGGGCACGGTACTTAAAGAAGAAGAAGACAACTATAATAAATAACATAAGTTTTTACGGGAAACAACACCAAAATTTCAAACACAAAAATATAAAGTAAACTAATAATACAAATAATACACATACATGCACATTCGAAGATTGAAGATCATTACCGCAACAAATTTTAAAATGGGCTTTTGTACTCTTGTCACGTAAGTCAAACATTTAAGTCTCCCCACCACAGTCCGAGTTTGGCAACCGTAGTAAATGTCTAAAAACCGTGGCAAAGAACAATAACCTGTTTAAGCTAGCGTCTTTGTTAAATTTGTAGGTGGCTTGTTTTTTGAAGATAACTCAACTGTGTAACCTCTCGTATTCGTAGATTCATAAAAACCCAAGCCTTTGAAACGGGCGATTTGGCGATCAGCACTGCCAAATGCCTAGTCTAAATCCTTTATTTAAAATTTGTCTCTAATTGTTGGGACCGTTTTTTTTTTTGTTTTTATTAAACAGTGGTATCAAAATACTAGTTTTCTGTTTCTCAGGTATTCATTCTAATCTTATGACTTTATTAGACATGATTGTTAACTGTTGTACATATTATCTGTGTAACCTCATCTGCCGTACTTTATGAGTTTGTTTGCTACTCCATCTTTTCCCGGAGAATTTCTATCTTTCACTTTAGTTAAAGCTTCTTCCTCTTCATTGTGTGGCTGCTTCCTTCTTGTATAAGTTCCGTCTCCTCGTCGAAGATTCGAAATCAATATGACGATTCTAACAGCTGTTCTAAACAGTTCAATTTTATGTGCAAACCAATCTCGCAAGTTCTTAACTCATTTTCTGCCGATCGAAGAAGATGGAAATTGGCTAGGAGCCAGTTTGTTGAACGGCACCTAACTGTAGTAACCGCATCACTCGCTGGCGCTTGAACGGCACCTGACTGAAGTAACCACATCACGCGCTGGCACATGATCGGCAGCGAATGGGTTAAGCCAGGATGTTCTCCTGGCTTGACGCCGTTTGCCTTTTATTTTTCCCTGCATATGTTTGCAGCATTACGTACTAGACAGCATTACGTACTAGGTTGACTAACATAATTTTTTTGTTGAGCCATCATTATGTGTTCTATGTTATATTTATTTATGATTTGTTTTAATATTGCTTCACAATTCGATTTATTTGCTCAGAAGTAAATTATTATCGCTGTCTACGTTAGCTTAAGTTAGGTTAGGTTATCGTACTTTTAATACTTGTTTATAGTGTATAATTCTAATAGTTAATAATAAGACGATTAGTTGTTAATAATCACAAATATTTTTTGGGTTGACAAAAAGTACTCTAAGTAAAAGAAAGGTCGATGTCATTTTACTCAAGTATGTCATTTTGGACTAGGTTTCCCTACTTTTTTTATTTATTGTAATAGATAGACAAGTATTTTAATTAAAAACATCAATAACAATAATTGATAAAAAACATCGGAATATCATATTAATATATTCAAAATGTACTAAGCGCATGAAACGCTACAAATACATATTTGCCCTGTCTTTCTTTTTCCTCCTCTCATTCATTTTATTGGAGTTATTGTTCCTATTTTTTTGTGGTTGATAGTGACCGTTCAATTTTTCACATGCGAAAGATAATATATTTTTCGCTGTATCATTCCTAACATTACCACCCTTAATTTCAAATCATTATCTAAGTCAACCCTGAGTACCCTACCATCCTTACCCAAGTACAAACATTCTTGAACAATGAAAATGACAAAATCTCTCTCTGATATTGGTTCCCGTAGACAACAGACATGCGAATAGATCTATCTGATTCCGCCTCTCTTAGTAAACAGAATCTTTTCCGATCTATCTGATTCCTCTGCTCATATTGAACAGACGTTTTTGTTCTCCTCTCTTAGTAATAACCAATAGTAAACACGTGATAAAATACTATCAATAGACGTGCTTTTGTCGCTTTCTCTTACTTATCGGTTCTTATAGACAACAAACGCCATTTCTCTTTTTGAACTACCCTAAAATGCAAACAGTGACGCGTACATGTGAATCCGCGACAGACAGATCACCGTGTGTGAACCCTGATTCTTTGACGACTACTAGTGCGCGAGTGAATCATCATCTAGCTTTCTGCATCCAAAGTTGAACATAGACCTCCCCTAATTTCTTCCAGTTCTGTCGGTCTTGGGGTTTCCGCAACCAATTCCCAGGAACCCTTTTGACGTCGTCTGTCTACCGCGTAGGTGGTCTACCTCTACTTCTTCTGTCTCATCGTGGTCTCCACACTGTAATTTTTTGGGTCCACCTCTCGTCCTTCATTCGGGCTACATGGCCCGTCCAATTCCACTTCAGCCATGCTACTCGCTCTAGGACATCTGTGACGTCTGTCCTTTTTCTGATTTCCTCGTTTCTAACTCTGTCTCTGAGAGTCAGTCCAAGTAGTGACGGTTCCATTCTTTTTTGGGCCACTCTAAGTTTGGTTTTTGTGGCCTGGGTTAACGATAGTGTTTCGGCGCCGTATATCATGACTAGAACCACACATTGATCGAACGTCTTCTTTTTCAAATAATTTGGCATGCTGGTCTTGAAGATGTCTGATAGAGCTCCATATGTCGCCCATGCTAAGTAGCATGGCGAGTGTATATAATAGGAATATTTATAAGCTTTTGTATAAACTTGATTTAGCTATTGTCTGTACAAGATAATTGCCTCTCTTAATTCATTTGAACCACATCTATAATACAGTTCTAATAATTCATATGTACACACCTTAATTGTCCAGTGACGATTTTTGAAATCTATAATCTAGGGCTACTTTGTTTTAATCAATATATTACGTCATCACGCTCTCTGGACTTCTCCAGGCACTGGGCGTATTCCAGGGTTTTTCAACTTCGAAGAATCCTGGCCCGTCAGAAGACATTTGCTACACTGAAGGCGTCAGTGTTTGCAGAAGATCTCGACGACGAATTTTAGATCCAGCAGATGTATTGGCCTGCGGGTTGGGCTGCCATCGTGCAGGGATCTATTATCTGGTAGCTCTCCCCGCTATTCTCTTGAATCCGACAGGTGAATTCAATGGTCTTGACTCAGTGCAGCTCTGGCCGGTAGGTTCGTGTTGCGTAGTTGGGCGCCATGTTATCTCGTCGGCAAAATGGGTCGGCATCTCTTAGAGTGCTTAAACTTTCGACCGTCGTAGGTGAAGAATTCTCTGCGTCAAATCCATTTTAGAGTGGATTTCCTTTGTTGGTGGTAGCCAGTCTTACTACTTTTCAATTATATCTCCATTGCAATATCTGGTTCAATACATAGGTGTGCTAGAAAAACTAATAATAGCTTATGCTTATATCTTGTCTATCTATTACATTTTTATAAGACTATTGTTATATTTTTTATACAAATTTTTCCTAAGACTTTATATTTTTATAATAAAATGCCAAAGAATAACAAATACAAAATGTAGACCCTACAAGTATCAAATACCGATCCTGTGTGTCATTATCAAAAACAGTGCAGAAAGCAGACTGTTTGGACATCGTTTGAGAGATACGTACTACATATTTTTATGCATATTGCATAAGCTTTATTAAGATAAATGTATTAGTTATTATTAAATAAACTTACACAGTGATAGGGAATAGTAAATTCAGTCTATAGCACTAACTTCTTCGCTGAAAATACATGAATCAACGGAAGTGGTTAAGGAAATTACTATTGATTTTGTAATGTCTCTCAATCTCTTTAACTAGATCATCAATCTCTCTAACTAGAAAAATTGAGAGATACTGTCAATCTCCCTAGTTTTTGCAGTTATTGTTGCGAATGAGTGCTTATAAGTTCAGGAACATTTTTTGTTTTAAATGTTTTCTTATATCCGTTCAATAGTGTCAGTGGTAAGGTACCAATTGAACCACGTATATCCAGTAAGTATATGTATTTATTGACTGCAAAAAATGTTTTCCTGCAAGTTATGAATTTTTTATTTTGAATTTCTCTACATATTTGTATTTGTTTTCGTGTGTATTAAGAAATGGTTGTGAATATTTTTTAAAAGATTAGATTTAGAAAAACCAACATCACATTTTCCTACAGCTATGATAGTATAATATTAAAGCCCCTCTCTTGAAGAGCAATTGGTGCTGATATAATAATATGTGCGTTAGCTATGTTTTGTTTTGACCTCTATATTCAGTGTCAGTTTTTGCTGCCCAGTTAAAGACTAATTAATATGCGAAAACTTTAATACCTCGGTCATGTTATGAGACATGATAATTACAGGGTAAAATATAGAGCAAATGCGGACCCGGAAGAATACACTCATTGCTTCAAAACTTACGCCAATGGTTTGGACTAACATCGATCAAGTTATTTAGAAACGTCGCAAACAAAATTAAAATTGCTATGATGATAGCCACCTTCGGAACGGGCAGGTCACATGACGAAAAAAAAGTCAGATTGTAACACATTAAAGGCTGATTTATGTTGCACCGGGACGTGCATGGCACGGCGCGCAGAACAATAGAAATCGCACGTCCTCGGCACTTCCCGTTATCGCTCCGTCCCGTTGTAGCATATACTAACCAATGTTTTTCATATCAGACGATTCTTCAACGTTCCCCGTCCCGTCCACGTCCCCGTTGTAACATAAATCCGGCTTAAGGCACCTTGTACACGTTTGGCCAACTAGTTGGGCCAAGTAAGAACAGTGTTTACACGTTGGTGGAGTTGCTCAGTCTGCACTGCTCTTTTGTTGTGGACCTTTGATATGTACACGAAAAACCGACAACATTCGGTTTGTAGACCAACGTTGGACACCTCGAAGTTACGCCAAGTGGTTCTGAATAAATGTTGGCCAAACGTGTACTGGAGCCATTAGATATTACGAGTAAATAAAATTATGTAAACACTCTTGGTTGTTTTATATTGTATGTAGTTGCTCAGCAGGTAGTTCGGCGAAAGTGGACGATTCTTTTGTTTTTTGAATTTTTGTTACAGTAAACAAAGCGATTTCACATATTTTTTTGTTTTTCACAATAGAAACTAGTATAGTTGTAGGAAAAAAATGTTTACAGTGAAATTCAAATTGAATGGCGAATATTTAAAATGGTAATTATTACAATATTGTTTTTACTTAACATTCATCCCCTGTATACTTTCGGGTGTTATTAATTGTTACAGTTGAAAGAAATATTGTAGAAACCGTAGAAAAATTGTTTCAAACAAATAACACTTGTAACCAGTTACTTTTGAATGTCAGTTACGCGCGCAATATAAATTTTTTAAATAAAATTTGTATCTCTTTGTACCTCTTTTTCTAGCTCAAAAGTGTTAACTCATTGGTCTTAAAATAGTTTTTCTAGGTATTATTTCCATGTTATTTTTCTCTGTTTGTCCAAGATGGTGTTTCCATCAGAATCAGTTGGATTTACTTTCTGTCTACATCTTAGTGCACATATCGTCGGCTTACTGCCAAAACCAACTAACTCCACTTTTTAAAGTTTTGAGAAATCTACGTTTTAAACTTTAATTTGAAATGAAAAATCGTGTAAATTTAAAAATGATTTAATGACTGAAAAATATTAAATTAAATAACATTATAAACAAAACATTTTGTAAAAAAATTATTAAAATGAAGCAAAAGTTAAAAAAAAGTAAAAAAAACATTTCTTTCCGGCACTTGTCGGGTTTTGGCTGTACAAATTTAGTCAACTTCCAGGTCGCTTTGAACATCACTGTCCTCCATATCAGGCTCAGGTATACTGTCTTCGATGTCGTTCGAGGTCGGTAACGACTTATAGTATTGATGAAATTCATCTGGAATGACTCCTGTTTTGCACAGTTTTAATAGATCCTGTTTTTTTTTTAAACTGATGGGCCGAGGTTTGGAGTATGCCTTTTTAAAATCTATTTCTCTCAGATTAAGAGGACGACCTTTACCAAAAATTTTTATTTCTTTGTATTCCGAACTGTGATCGTACCTGTACAACACAATGCCTGGTTTGGATTTTAAATATTTCAAGCATTTTACTTGTAGCCAGTTAACTTTTTCTCCATTTGTATTTTTTATTCGATTTTTCATTATTAGTTTTGGCAGGGCCTCTAAGCCAAAAAAGTCTTTATACTTCAGTTCTTCTACAATATACGGTTTCTTGCCAGATCTACACGTCCTTGCCATACGAAAAATATTAAGCCAATCATGCATGGTGTAAACTGGAACATACTTTTGCGCCTTTTCTATAGCACTATGCATGCTGTCTACCTCCATGTAACTATGTCCACTCTCGAGAAATTTTTGTTCTATCACAGATAAGTTGGGATTTGTTTGTACTAAATACAAAAGCAAGGCACTAATATTCTGATTGCGGTTCTGTCCGCTGCAAATGTCAGAGAAAAGAGAAAGTTCAGTAATATCTGTCGAGAGTTTATCGATATACTTTAATAGACACGTGCCGATTTCCAGGCTTCCTCTTTTTCCATTTAGCTCGGTCCATGAAAAGCAGTATGAGTTGTTGGGTATTGCCAACTCATACACCGTTAAGTTGTAAGTACAAATCTTACGGCTATAATACATCGGACTTACATCGCTACTTGGAATCTGTAATACGCATTGCAGATCAAAAGTGCAGAACATAAAGTTACTCTCTCTATGTGCTCTTTCTTTATCTTCCATTTTGGCCCTGTAACAATCGTTCTTTCGCATAATGTGACTTTCGTAATTCTCTTCCAATTCCTTCCTTTTCTCCAAATCAGCTGTCTTATATTTGGCACATATCTGACATTGATCTTTTTTAGGTAAGAAAAAAGACATATTATAATTGTTGCAGAATACTCTTCTATAAGTTATTTGGGAAACCGGCGTTAGATTCTCATTTTCGCACATCTCTTTATACAAGCTGTACATTTTTGCAATACTCAACTTGCAGTCAAGGTACTGCCTCTTCGTAGATTGTCTAGTATAGTGGGATTCCATAGTGGGAAAGCTTTCAATGTGTTTTTTAACGACTTCTAAATCAGAATCAGCTGTTTTATTATGGGGTACATTTTTACCCCTTTTGTCATTGCCAACAAATAAACCTCCTTCTCCTTTAAACCTGAAGGCATATTCAACAACGTCTTTGCATACACAAAGTGTTTTTATAAAAAAGTCTTTACAGACTCTTATTCTATGATTGTCAAGTTCAAGAAAATATTTTTTAGAATCTGCTCGTTGTTTCTTAACACTTCCTGCTTTTGCTCTTCTTCGTTCAGGAACATGGCTTTCAACTTTACTTAAAATGAAATCTTTTCGACGGTTAAAATCAGTCGACCAGTAATTTGCACAGATCACGCTTCTCGCATCTTGAGAGAATTTGTCTGTACATCTGAAGCGGCATTTACTGCAATCAATCGATTTAGGTGCCTTGGCTTCAAGTTTTTGACGTTTTTTAATGTTCTTCTTCCATTTGCTGGGGTAACATTTTTTCCAGCGTGTAATTGATTGTGTAACATCTTTCGGCAAAGTATTATTTAGGGTAAGGTTACCCTCTGAACTACCTAAAATTAAAATTATTCAGTAAAATAGCAAGAAAGACCTTAAATTTGCAAACGAAAACAAATCTCTATTTACTAAAATTTACTAAAAAAATACCATACAACAAACAGACAAATATCTGGGACACGAGATGAAAATAAGCAGAGACAATCAAACACATGAAATATAGAGGCCAATAGGCTTGACTTGTGCAACATTTAGCAAGCTAAGCCATATTCTAAAAAGTTCAATTCCCATGTGTCTCAAGCGAAAGGTTTATAACCAATGTGTTTTGCCTGTACAAACTTATTGACGCAAAAATCCGCGAATAAACTCAGAGTTACTCAACGAGCCATAGAACTAAAAAATGGAAAAAAAAACTTACTTGCTTCCAAACTACTTATTTCCAATGAGCTGTCTGATACAGGCACATAATCTTTGTCTTTTATGGAGCAATCAGAATCATCTAAAACCATTGCCAAATCATTAATTTCTCTTTCTTTGTCGAGGTCTAAATCATCGAAACCAGATTCTGTCGTAATACTCGAGCTATTTAAACCTATTGGTATTCCAAATGGAGATAATTCGACAGTTTCCTCTTTTTTTGATTGTAACAAATTATTATCGATAACATCAGTGTCTAAATTAGCACACAAGTTGCCATCTACCACCATTCCATCGTCTAATAAAAAAACGTAAATACCGATATTAAAATAAAAACCTGATATTATTATCAACACTTACAATTAAGTAATTCAGCTTCTAATGCCATGCTTAATATACGAGAACAACGGGAAGACATTTTTAACTAATAAAACTTTTCCACAAATTAACAAAAAAATTCACCAACTGTAACACAAAATAAATCTATCTATGTTTAAAATGTTTAAAATTGAAGACACATGGGCGCCGACAAGTCCAGACATTTACTGGAGAAGAATTGCATATCTGCAAATTTCTAAATACCTACCGAATTATCTACGTGCAATATCGTATTACGCTGAGAACTAAAGACAGTTATCATGAAATATACCGAAATAGTACAGTGAAAATAACTTAACTTGCACTTGTCTGGTTTTGGCAGAACTATAATATTGTAAATGATAAAATATTATTTTATTTTAACAGACAACTGCACATATCTGTTTTTGGCTGAATAAAAGTGTCATCATTGTAGTTAGTTGTTTTGAGACCCTTCTCTTTCTCACATTTAAAATCTGTCTGGACGTGTCTGGTTTCATCAGTACATTCTTTGATAATTATTAAGTACAAAGGCGTACTTAACTCAGAATTGACAAAAAGTGGAGTTAGTGGGTTTTGGCAGTAAGCCGACGATATATGAGTTCAACTTTCATATGTACATACATTGTGACTATCATACTTTAACTGTAGTCTGAATTTATTCTCCATATTTCCATTGCTTCTTTTTCTTTTGTTTCTCTGTTGTTGATTCATAAGTGTTTATAATTTTTTCAATTGTATAGATAAAAATTAAGGGTGATTCAGTGAAATTGTACAATTTGACAACGCTGCTGACGATAAGATAGAGGAGCCGCGGGCTTGCGACGTAAGCTATGTGAATCTAGAGAGTAGGAAGTTTAGTTATGATGGGGACGTAGTATGGTGAACAACGCGCATTTTCTGTGAAAGCTTATTACAAAAATGGTGAAAGTTTTGGGCGTGTACAACGAGAATTTCGTTTACACTACCATTTGCCGCCCCGTTCACAAGACCAAGTTACAAGACGTGGGTAAGGAACTTTGAAAGTAATGGTTCAACATCACAAAAAAGAGGTGGCAGTGTCAGAACTGCTCACACACCACATAATATTGAAGATGCCAAATTCATTACACGCGATTCCTCGAAGATCCCTGTGTATATGGTGTGCGAGCAGTTCTGACACTGCCACCTCTTTTCTGTGATATTGAGCCACTACTTTCAAAGTTCCTAACCCAAGTCTTAATAGCCATGTTAGACGGAAATGCAGCACGGGGCGGCAAATGGTAGTATAATCGAAACGGTCGTTGTACACGCACAAAACTTTCATCATTTTTGTAATAAGCTTTCACAGCAAACACGCGTTGTTCACCCGACTACGTCTCCATGATAACTAAACTTCCCACTCTCTAGATTCACAATGTTTACGTCGCAAGCCCGCGGCTTCTCTATTTTATCGTCAGCAGCGTTGTCAAATCGTACCGCTTCACTGAATCACCTTGTATAACAATTAAAAATTGATAATAATGATCGTATTTACATATAACTAAAATACATAGTAACCTCTTTATGTTGAAATAACGTAAAACCATAAACATTCGGTTAGTAATTCTACAGTATTACTTCATCATCATTTAGCCTATACTTGTCCACTGCTGAACGTAGGCCTCCCCTAATTCACCCCACAAATACCTGTCCTGAGCTGCTTGCTTCAAATTTTGGTATATCCCTCTTCAGGTCATCTGTCCATCTTGTTGGTGGTCGTCCTCTATTTAGAAAGGCGTCTTGTCTGGGTCTTCACTCGAGAATACGTTTTGTCCATCTGCCGTCCTTCGTTCTCGCGACGTGCCCTGTCCAGTTTCATTTTAAGGTCCATATTCCTTTGATTGCGTCGGTTACTCCCTATCTACGGCGCAATTATGTGTTAGTTATTCGGTCTCTCAGGATTAATCCCAACATTGACAATTCAAATTTTGTTTGCGGACGTCTTAGTGAGCGTCAACGTCCCTCTTTGAGTAGGTGGGAATAGCTGATTTGAAAAAATCTCTTCTTCATGTGTCATCTCCTCTAAGAAGGTTGGCAACCATCACGGCAATTCGCACTTTCGATACCGCTGCTCTAAAGAGATCAGCAGAAGTGCAATTAAACCAAGCTCTCAAATTGTTTAACCAGGAGATGCGTCTTCTTCCGGGACTCCTTCTACCCTGTATTCTTCCTTGTATTATTAATTGTAACAAGTTATAACGCTCGCCCCTCATAACATGTCCCAGATATTACAGTTTTCTTACTTTAATTGTATTTAAAACTTCTTTATCTTTTCCCATTCTTCTCAAAACCTCGATATTCGTGACTCTATCCACCCAACTTATTCTTAATATTCTTCTGTAGGCCCATAACTCGAAGGCTTCTAATCTGTCCGAAACATCCTTCTTTAATGTCCAAGCCTCCAACCCATAGATTAACACGGAGAACACGTAGCATCTCAGAAGCCTTATCTTTAAAGAAATTACAATGTCCCTGCTACAGAGTACTTTTTTCAGTTTGTTGAAAGCATTTCTTGCCTGTCCTATTCTTGCTTTAATCTCTTCTGTGTACTCATTAGTTTCATTAATTATTGTACCCAAATATTTATATTTTTCAACCTTTTTAATTTGTTCTCCATGTATTGTTATGCTTTCTTGGCGCTGTTGAGCTTTTGTAATTACCATAAATTGTGTCTTTTTTGTGTTTAGGAACAGTCCGTTTTCTTGGCTGACTTCTACCACTCTGTCAACCATTTGTTGTAAATCCTCAAGACATTCGGATAATAAAATAGTGTCGTCGGCAAACCGTATATTATTGATTGGTTGGTTAGGTCTTCTAGTGCTTCCTTGATTATTTCCTCTGAATACAAATTGAACAAAGTAGGAGACAGGACACAGCCCTGTCTGACGCCCATCTCAATATGTATTTCATTTGAAAAGGCGTTGTTCTCTTTTACCACAGGGATCTGATTATAATAGATAGCACTAATGATCCTGATTTCCGCATATCCAAGTTTTTCTTTTCAAGTAATTCGATAAGGCGGTTATGTCTGACCTTATCGAAGGCTTTGTTGTAATCCAAGAAACACATATACTGGCTGATTAACATCCCTGCACCTTTGCACAAGTACATTGTACTGTCGCTTATGTCCTGCTCAAGTTTGTTATGTATTCTCCGGTGTATAATTTTTAAAAATATTTTGAGTGTATGGCTCATTAAACTTATTATCCGGTGGTCTTGGCATTCTTTTGCATTTGGTTTTTTTGGCAGTGTTATAAACGTTGACAGCAGCCAATCTCTAGGAATGATTCCTGTACTGTATATTGTATTAAATAAGTCGACCAATATTCTAATTTGCTGTTCTTCTATTAACCGTATTATGTCTACAGGTATTTGGTCAGAACCGGTTGCCTTGTTGTTCTTTGTTTGCTTTATCGCCTCTAATACCTCATCTTCTGTTATGTCTGGGCCGTTGTCGAACTTTTCCTGCTCTAGTACTATCTCTGTCCGTTCGTCTTTAAATAGCTCTTGAATATATTCCTGCCATCTTGTAAGCCTTTCACCGACGTCTATAATTATTTTGCCGTTTTTTTCCAGCAGTATGTTTGATTTTTTCTTAATATTAGTGCTTGTTATTTCTCTAATTGTCTTATGAAGGTTTAAGTTATCATGTTTCTCTACCAACTGTTCAATCTCTGCGCATCTGTCACTATACCATCTTTCCTTTGCCTCTCTGATCTTTCTCCTTATTTCTGTGTGTATAATATTATACATGTTTTTGTCTTTGGTTTTATAAGATCGCCTTGCTTCCATGAGACCTAGAATCTCCTCGGTCATCCATTCATTTTTATTCTTAATTAGTTTAGGTGTTAGTGTTGTCTCACATGTGCGGATAAGAGCATCTTTTAACATGTGCCATTTCCTGTTCGTATCTTCAGTAGGAATAATTTCTGTTTTGGTGAGCTCGTCTTTAATTTTTAGTGTGACTTGCTCTTTTGTTGATGGATCTCTCAAATGAGATACTTGTATCGTCTCTACTTTAGTTTTAACCACGGGCTTCTTTAGATTAATTCTAAACCTTCCTACAACTGGGTTGTGATCTGATCTCACATCAGCTCCAGGGTATGATTTTACTGATTTTATGGAATTTCGGTATCGTTTGCAGATGAGAAGGTAGTCAATTTGGTTTCTGATGACGTTATGTTGGTTGTCTGCTGGTGATTTCCATGTATAGAGTCTTCTGGTCGGCATATCATAATAAGTATTCGTGACAATAAAATCGGTCTCTTGGCAGAATTGAGCAAATCTTTCTCCTCTCTCGTTACGAGTGCCCAGTCCAAAGTTTCCAATAAAATCACCTTGACTTCCTCTACCGATTTTTGCATTTAGATCTCCCACTACTATTGTAACGTCTCTAGACTTGGTTACTTCTAAAGCTTGTTGTAATTCGTTATAAAACGGTTCGATTTCTTCATCCGATTTATCTGCTGTGGGAGCATATACTTAAATTATATTGACTCTAGACTGGGCTGTTTTGAGTGTTACCATCATAACTCTATCCGAGATGGGTAAGAAGCCAGTTACAAATTTCTGGGTGGTTTTATCAACTAATATCGTTACTCCGTTCCAGTGATTTGGGTCATTATCATTACCAGAGTAGTAATCTTTGTTTGGCCTACTAATATGTCACGTGAATTGGGCCATCTTGTCTCACTTAGTCCTAATATTTTTATGTTAAATCTTTCCATTTCCTGAATGACATTATGGACTTTACCTGCTTGGTATATTGACTTAACATTCCACGTGCCTATCTTCATGAACTTTTTGTCGATTTTAGTCTTTTTTTGGACGATGTGTGACTGAGGGGTATTTCACAGGGATTTCGTTTGATATCGACCTGAGAGGCCCTGTGGTCTATCTGTGATTTGCCTCCCCTGCCGGATCTTGGTCTCCGATATCCATGATCAGTAAGAGAGTTACTTTTTTGTACAGCCATGACAATTGTACTAGGGATATCCGTATATGATCTTTAATGTAGTGGTTTCCCCTTGCCCTCTACATCCGTATGCCGTTGACCGTTTTTTTGTTCATCCGCCTTCGAGGCCGATTTCTCAACCTCAGGACAAAAGAGTGCCCTACCACTTATTAACTCATCCGCCCGAAGCCGTTGGTCGGTAAGTGGGAGATTGCTTATACCGGCAATAATTCGGTGAAATTATCGCTTCTCTCTGGCTACCCTCACTTAGTTTAGCCTGCAGACCAATGCAGTTGTCCGGGGTGTGGCACGTGGAGCAATAAGTGAGAGTTAGTTGTCTTATGAGGACCAGTTATCAAGAACCATCTCCCGTCTATGACGCTTGATGTGGTCGTTCCGATAAAAGGTGCTACCTCTATAACACAACCCCTACAAATATCTCTTAGCTTTCCATAAACCGCCCAAGTCAACCCTGTTCTACTTATTAGTTCATTGGTCTGGTTATCTATACTTAAGCGAATTTCGTGCCCCAGAATTTTGTATGCTGATATTTGATCTATACTTGCTCCAGCTATGTTGATGTTCTCACTCAGAACGAGGTTTGTCATCACCTGTGTTTTTGAGTGGTTGATCTTTAAACCCACTTGTGTGGTGGCATGGTAGAGCCTTTCGCACATTTCGAGGGCATGGTCAATGTGATCTATTAAATAAATGTTTTATGGGGACAACATTGGGGTATTCTAGAAATTTTCTGCCATTACATTTGAACTTAACTATACTTGATGTTCTGCTTTTATTTTATACTCTGACAGTAATTGAATGAAAGTTAAAAGTTAAGTTATATTAAAAATAGTAGGTTTTTCAAGAATCTACAGCTTTTTTTTATTTAGGTGATCTAGTATTCTAAGTTCCTGTCACCTGGATCTGAAGACTAGAAGTCGAAAATCGATAAATGAAGAATTTTCTTAAAAATCCAAATTTTTATTTATTATAAATTAAGTACAAATATATATAATTTAAACTGACTTTTATATTATACTAAGTAGATATGTGAAAGAGAAAAAAATTCTAAATATTCTTGGAACTAGAAAAATAAACATAAAAAGATTTCGTTGGATCTATATATTTGAATAAATTCTATATAAAATATATCGCATTGAATTATTGTCAGAATGTTAGTTTCTAAATTTTTTACGTTCGTTTTTATATTTATTTTTTATTATATTGTATACTTATTATATGTAGAGTATACGGAAAGTTACCAATTTCCAAAGGTATGGCAATACACCCTAATAAATATAAGGGTATAAAAGTTTTATACTTTCTTTTCTATGTCTTTTAAATTATTAATATTTCTAAATAGTCGTCAATGTGTTTCAAATTTAATAAAATATTAAAAACCAAACTTACAATTTTATTTAAACTTCTAATTTCTTTATTTTTTATATTGATAGGAAATAGTTATTTGTATAACAAGGGAGGAAAGTGCTACTTTTCCTCCCGAGAATGAACAGTAATCATTCAAGGGAGGAAAAGGCACTTTACTCCCATATTATACATATGCTTTTTCCACCTTCCTCAAATAACAAGTCATTTTTTCATTTTTAAATCTATAATATATAAAAGAAAGTCGAGGTTATGTTAGTTACACCATTTATAACTCGAGAACGACTGAACAGATTTTTATGAAATTTTACACGTATATTCGAGCGGACTGGGAATAGGATAATATGGAGTTTCATACGCGTACGTCATAAGGGGGGTTGCCTACCTGATATATTTTTTTTATTTTTGGAAAAACCGTTTTTTACTATTTTTATGAGATGTAGAAGCAAAAGATACATATAATCCTAAATTTTCAATTTTCTATCTCAGACCGTTATTTTTTAATAGCCATTTAAATATTTTACATCTATATAAAAATTCTCCGGTCGCAGTGTTTGTTACCATACTCCTCCGAAACGACTTGACCGATTTTTATGAAATTTTGCAGGTATATTGGACTGGGAGTAGGTTGCTGCCTATATTTCATACCCGTACGTCATTAGGGGGTTGCCCATGACGCCGTAACTCTCACAATAATGACGTGAAAAATATGAAATTAAGTAGGTAGACTCCTTGCTGAATTCCGAGCAAAACCGTACTAAAATTTTTTCTCTAGCACAATCGGTGTCCGAGATACAATATCTCAAGCCGTAGCAATATTCTGAGGACAGAAGAAGAACGAGCGACAAATTTCATAGAAGAGAAGTGGAACAGTTTAACTTTGGGACTCAAATTGGGCAAAATATGAATTTTTTAATCTTGCGAAATTTTCAAAAAATATCTCTAAACGGAACCGTAAGCAGGAGAAAAATTCTGAGCACACGAAAAGAATAAGCAGCAAATTATAAAATTTTATTTAATTTTAATTCATTTTGTTTAATTTTATTTATTTTCGTTTATTTTATTTCATTTTATTAAATTTTATTTATTTTTATTAGACTATATTTTCTTTTATTTAAGTTAATATGATTTTATTTATTTGTATTTAATTTTATCCAGTTTTAGTTATTTTAATTTACGTTTATTCAATTTCATTTAATTTTAATTTACTTCATTTACTTTTTTATTTAATTTTAATTGAATTTAAATTTATTTAATCAACACCTATAGACTTGGAATCTCCCCGAACCCAATCAAAAATAGAGGGTTGTTTTGAATGTAGATATAATAAAGCCGTTATATTCATTATAAGATAAACAAATTTAAAATTGTAACTGTTGCACTACAAACTTTATTTTGTTACTTCTAACTAAACTTTATTATTTCAAACATCATGTGTAATTAATTAAAAATAATAATAAAACCTCATTCACATCGAGTATTTTTTGTTTATTAATTACGAATTCCTTTTGTTTATTTTAAGTTTATTGTATACAAAAGTTTGTTTTTATCTATTGAGGCAGTACGAGGTCTGCCGGGTCAGCTAGTTATTTATGTAACTAACTAACAAAATTTATTAGAGAACTAAAATTCAGAGGTTAGAAATAGAGCTTAAAACCAATTAAACAAAAGCGTGAGGTGGTGCAATAAATGGAGAGGTACACAAAACACAATTGATATTATTCAGATAGGTAGGTACTCTCATAGCATTTGTTATGAGGATGCAATAACCCAGATGAAAGAGAGGTACTGAATATCATAAACAAGTAATTGGACTTCGTAAGTCCTAGGTTTTCACCCAAAGTAATCGAAAGTAGAACTGGAAGTCGATATTTGAACGCTTCGTGTAACTTTGCGTCGATCGATATACGATTTTACTAATTTTGAGTCATTTTGACTAAACTTTGGGTCATCATTGTTTAAACAGAAATGACTTCAAAACAGGAACTAAAGATTAAAACTTAACTTTTCAATACGCTTCGATTGATGTGTTACATGTACTATTTCTGCGACTATAACGGCACTTCTGGTTAGAACTTTTTAAACGGAAATGATATAAAAACCAAAATTTTTTCTCATCTTGCTAAGTCACGTCGAATGATATATCGCTTATACTATTTCGGTGACTTTACAAAAGTTCATACGGTTGCAACTCTAAAACCGGAAGTCCGATGTCAAATTTCTCATCTTTAATACCATCCTTGGGTTATAAGCTTTCGATTCGACACCTCATTTGTCATTCTATCTGTATTAATAATGGAGTAGCTGTATTCGTGGACGGAAAGACAGATGAACAGACAGTCATGAAACCGGAAGTATATATTTGTTCTCTTGCGAAGTAGCGTCGAATAATATATCACGTGTACTATGCCGGTGACTTTAAAACAGTACTTCTGGTCGCATCCTTGGATTATAAGCTTTCATTCGACACCTCAATTGTTATTCTACCTGGTATAGTGACGGAAGAGTTATATTCGCAGTCGGACGGACAGACAGCCTACGTCAAATTTCTCACATTTAGTACCATCCTTGCATTATAAGCTATCCTTTGACACCTCATTTGTCATTCTACATGACGGAGGAGTTATATTCGGAGTCGGACGGACAGACGAACAGACAGCCTAGGTCAAAATTTCTCACATTTAGTACCATCCTTGCATTATAAGCTTTCATTTGCCAGTTTACCTGGTATAATGACAGAGGAGTTATATTCGCGGTCGGACGGACCGACGTACAGACAGCCTAGGTCAAATATCTCACCTTTAGTACCATCCTTGGATTATAAGCTTTTATTTGACACCTCATTTGTCATTCTACCTGGTATAATGACGGATGAGTTATATTCGCGGTCGGACAGACAGACAGCCCAGATCAAATTTATCACCTTTAGTACCATCCTTGGATTATAAGCTTTCATTTGACACCTCATTTGTCATTCTAGCTGGTATATTGACGGAGGAGTTGTGATTACAGACAGACAGACGGACGCGGATAATTCAAAGTTTTCACATTTTTTCAAAATTGGGTGAAAACAAAAGAAGATAACTATAATACTTTGCCCACGTGATGAGAAATCCTGAATATGAACTGCTACATGTAATTATCCAAGGAAAGATAGGGAGAAAGCGCGGCCCCGGCCGCAGAAAAACATCCTGGCTTAGGAACTTCCGTCAGTGGTATGGAGTGAGCACCACGACACTATTTAGATCAGCTCTGGACAAAGTAAAAATCATACTACTGCATCGCCAATGTTCTGGGAGGACAAGGCACGTAAGAAGAAGAATGACCCAGATAGTACTCCTTGCAGAGAGGTTCGAATTCAGATCCTCGGTGTCCTATATTTGGGAGTTCATTTCATTCACCTTAGACAGAGTCAGAAGAAAAACAAATCTCATGGACGTATTGTATGGAAAATTTGGAAATACCTCGTCTAGAACACACCTACAAAAGATTTGTCAGACCAGTTACCGGATACAAGGCATGTCTCTACGCGTCACTAAACAAACAAACGCCAAGCTCGCTCCATCTTGGCTACCGAAAGAAAAATGAGGAAATGTTTGAGAAAACAACCGCACTATCCGTTAGTATTAGTTAACCCCCTTGCTAATCTTCCCACCATAGAGAACATAATTCATTCCCTCGGCAAAAGATTCCCTCTTGCTTTAACACATAGGGCACATACTTACTAGACGCCCCAAGAAAAAATAGCATTCCCTCCAGTTCACTTTAGCTGGTAACGAATTTACTGGAGTAGAGGTAATGGATTTTGACAAGAGCTATGAGACATGCCGATGCAGTACACAAATTTACGTGTTATTTTCAAGGTCATAGCTTAGCTCTTGTCAAAATCCATTACCTCTACCTACTTTAACGCCCATCATCATCAGTGGCGTTACAGCTCTTAAGGAGCCAAAGCCTTCTTCAAAACAATCCTCCATTCGCCCCTGTCTTTGGCAACTCTTCTCCATGCTCTAATTCCAATATATTTTAAATCAGTTTCTATGTTGTCTTGGTACCTAAAGTGCACTTTACATCAACAATAAATTGAACAAGAAATTGACAAAGTTATTCAAGGTCAAATTTGACTTATACAAAACACCCAATTTTGCCGTGAATAAAAAGAAAATAAAGAAATTTGACAAAATAAAACATATCCAATTGTTCTATTTCATCAAATTCCTTCATTTTCTTTTACAAACCATACATTTTGTACACGTTAAATTTGGCCTTGAATAACTTTGTCAATTTCTTGTTCAATTTATTGTTGATGTAAAGTGGACATAAGTCTCTCGGCCTTCCTCTTGCTCGTTGTCATATCGGCCCTCTTCGGTCAAAAACTTTTCTGACTATAGCATCTTCCCTCCGCCTGACCACATGACCTATCCATCTAAGGCGTCGTGCCACCTTAATGAATTGTACAACGTCAGGTTCTCCAAAATTTCTATACAACTCAAAGTTGTAACGCCTGCGCCACAAGCCTTGTTCTTTTATGCCACCATATACTCGTCTTAGGATTTTTCGCTCAAAACGTTTGAGCAGTTCTTGGTCATTCTGAGTAAGTGACCAAGTTTCTGAGCCATATGTTAGCACTGGTCTTATTAGTGTTTTGTAGACAGTCAATTTAATTTTTCTAGGTATTTTTGAGGCCATCTGTCTTCTTAAGCCATAGTAGCACTTATTGGCGAGCACTATTCTTCTTTTAATTTCTTCACTGACATTGTTATCTCTATTTAGCAGCGAGCCAAGTATATGAAAGTGTTGACACCTTCCAGTTCTAGGTCGTCAATTATTATTATTATAGGTGTCGGGTTGCTTGACCTAGTGCAACACATATATTTGGTCTTTTGAACATTTATATTTAGCCCCATTCTCTGTGCAGATGCTCTTAACGACCGAAATGCTTCAGTCGGAGATTCTTTAGATCTACCTATCGCCGCTGCCTACGAAAAGTATAACTCCGAAAAATGCCGTTAAGAGTAGAACTTTCAACGAACGCCGCGAAAAATATTATTTTCGATTATATGATTGTGAAAATTATAATCCCTAATAAAGTGTTAGCGAAAAAATTTATTTTTTGAGGAGTATCGGCAAAAAACATCATTTCTGTTTGTGGGTTCACGAAAATTATAATTAGTAAAATGTTCTCAGAAATAAATGTTTTCTTCGGCAGAAACAGAAAGGGAAATATTTGTTTTCGTTGGCATCTATTACGAACTAAATATTTTCATTATAAATATTTTGGGAGTTATAATCTTCGCAAACACGCATATAAAAAAATTGTAATCGCCAATACTAATCAAAGAGTATTATTTTCACTGTAAATGTATTAGGAATCACATTAATCATAGGTACCAGCGCTATGATGTCTATGTCATCTGCGTATCCGACAATTTGTACTGATTTGTTAAAGATAGTACCTACCATTCGTATTAATTTGGGACTCTCGAATTATTTTTTCTAATGCCAGGTTAAATAAGAGACACGATAGTCCATCACCCTGTCTTAGTCCATTTTTGCAATGGAAGGGTCTTGAAAAATCGTTTTGGATTTTTACCATGCTCTCTGCTCCTGTGAGCGTAAGCGTAAGTTCAGTTAATTGGACAAGTTGAAGCGGTATTTGAAATTCTACCATAGCAAGTAGAAGTTTACCTCTATTAACTGAGTCGTATGCGGCTTTGAAGTCCACGAATATGTGGTGGGTGTTGACGCCGAACTCTATAGTCCTGTCGCCAGGGGGGGTACAACGGCCTTCTTAATTCAGACGGACTTACCCAAGTTTTTTTTATGTATTTTGACCCGTAGAACACGAATTTTTTGGGTAACAGTTGATCCGGATGTCGATAAGATTGTTATAAACAAAGAAGTTGAGGAATTACATAACAGCGATTTCTCTCAAAACAAAACATTTTTTTGTATTTTTTGGGTCATTCTAACCAAAAAATGTTCCTACAAGTTTTTTCGTAGGATGCATAGTTTTCGAGATAAACGCGGTTGAACTTTCAAAAAATGGAAAAATTGCAATTTTTGAACCCGAATAACGTTTGAATAAAAAATAAAATAGCAATTCTGCTTACCGCCTTTAAAAGTTTAAGTCAAATTATATCCGTTTTGAATATTTGTATTGCTACAAATTTATTTTTTGATTGTTAAAAAAAGCTATAAACACATACTGTTTCCCGTGCCTAATACATGCGTTTTATTGCATGCTACTTAGAAATAGCCCCGCTTGCACTTTTACCTCCTCTACGTACTCGTTCGATTTTAAATGAGAAATCATTGAAACATCACTCAAGCACTAGGTGTTTATAGCTTTGTTTTAACAATAAAATAATACATTTTTGGCAATACAAATAATTAAAACCGATATAATTTGACTTGAACTTTCAAATGCGGTAAGCAGAATTGCTATTTTATTTTTTAATCAAAAGTTTTTCGGGTTCAAAAATTCCAATTTTTCGATTTTTTGAAAGTTCAACCTCGTTTATCACGAAAACTATGCATCCTACGAAAAAATTTGTAGGAACATTTTTTGGTTAAAATGGCCCAAAAAATACAAAAAAATGTTTTGTTTTGCGAGAAATCGCTGTTATGTGATTCCTCAACTTCTTGGTTTTTAACAATCTTATCGACATCCGGATCAACTGTTACCCAAAAAATTCGTGTTCTACAGGTCAAAATACATAAAAAAACTTGGGTAAGTCCATCTGAATACAGGAGGCCGTTGTACCCCCCCTGGCGACAGGACTACTAGGGTTTTTCAAGGATCTGCCTCACTGTAAATATCTGATCCGTTGTTGATTTATTAGGACGGAAACCGCACTGATATCCTCCTACTATTTCTTCAGCGTAGGGGAGAAGTCTTTTGGACAACACTTTATATGCCATAATGAGTAGAGTGATACCTCTATAATTATCACACACCATCATGTCTCCCTTTTTGTGTAGAGGACACAGTACACCCAACTTCCAGTCTGTGGGTGTTTCTTTCTGTTGCCAAATTGCAGTTATCAGGTTATGCATGTGTTTCAACAGGGTGTCGCCGCCGTTTTTGAAAAGTTCAGCAGGGAGATTATCCGAACCGGGGGCTTTGTTATTTTTAAGTCTTAAGATGGTTTCTCTAGTTTCTTCGGTGGGAAGTGGCTTTAACGTCCAACGTCCTAGAATCTAGAAGGAACTTCCTTTAGATGTCGCAGATAATAGGTACTAAGCTGCAAGACAAAAATGCTGGTTAAGACTCTTAACTTAAGAGCATTCCAATGTATAGCTGGTAGCGTCTGAGGTGCTGTGTGCTCACGGTTTGGTTGCAGAGCCTATTTTACTTTAAATCAGGCCCGAGGCAGTACTTAATTTTCGGGCCCCTAACAAAAATTTATATAATATTAATAATAACTTTTTTAAATGTATTAATTATTTAATAAAAATATAGTTGCACTAAAAATTTAAATTTTTAAGATTGCAATTTTTAATTAATAAAATTTTTAATATTTAATATTGCAATAAATAAAATCTATATTTCAATAATTAAACATTGTTTGAAGTGCAAAACTATCGTGGAGTTTCTCTATACTATGTATAGCATATAAAGTCCTCACGTAAGTATATTATAAACCAGCGGCTCCAACCACTAGCAGAAAATATTATTGGAACGTTTCAGACGGGCTTCAGACGGGGAAGATCGTCAATATGGACCAAATATTTACAGTTAAGCAGGTCTTTAGCAAATCATGGGAATACGACATTGATGTTCACAACGTGTTTGTAGACTTCAAACAGGCATACGACTTAGTCGAAAGGAAGAGACTATACTTTGGCTGAATTCGCAATACCACACATGCTAATTAGGCTCATTAAAGATACAATGGATTTAACTCAGGCATGTGTATGAGCACAAAACCACCTGACAGACTTTTTCAAAATCTCGCAGCGATTGAAGCAAGGAGATGGGCTGGCCCCAACATGGTTTAACCTGGCACTGAAATATGCGGTTAGGCAAATGCAGACTGGACGAGGAAACCTACTGACAGGTAGACCTACTGACATTAATATTAGGAGTAGAACATCAACAGGAGCACAGAAAACATACGCAGAGTTAAAAACGCAAACGAAAAGGCTAGGTTGGAAATTAACACAGAAAAAAACAAAAATAATGATACAGACGAGAAGAAATATAGTCCCACAAAACATTATACATGAAAATGACATTGAAACGGTTGGAAAGTTTGCATACCTGAGAAGAGAAATATATGCCGATGGATTAGAAGATAGAGAAATGCGGAGGAGAATAATACAGGAAAACAGACCTTATTTTGCCCTATCCCATATATTTCGGTTTAAAAGTGTCCACCGAAATACAAGGATGAGAATCTATAAAACTTAATTCGACCAATAGCATGCTATGGCAGTGAAGCATGGATCTTGAAAGAAAACTCCAAAAACAAACTCGACACATTCGAAGGTAAAGTTCTGAGGAGAAAACTAGGATCTGTGAATACGATACAACAACCAGCTTTATGAACTTTATAAGGAAACACCCCTGTCAAACTTCATCAGAATATAAAGGATGCAATGGGCCGGACATGTGATAAGAATGGGAGAGGTTAGGCTACCAAAAAGAGCACTGAACGCTTGGATGCAGGGAAAGAGACCGGTTGGAAAGCAAAGAAAGCGCTGGGAAGACACAGTAAGCAGCGATGCACAAGCATTTTTAGGAGTCCATGTATGGAGAGGAGCAGCGACAGATAAACAAATACGAAAAAATAAAGACGAAAAATAAAGGAGGCCAAGGCTCAATTTGGGCTGTAGTGTCGTAGAAGAAGAAGAACAGGATGGGAGGACGAACTTCCTTTTTGCACACTGTTGTGGGTTGTAAAATATGATAATATTGCATCCTTTTGTGCATGCCGTTCCTGTTCTCTTGATTTTTGGTTTTTTTCGTTTTTCACTGCCACTTAAATGTTTGTAACTCATGATAATAACGAAACGATTACTTAGTTAAGAAAAATAAGTGTTCAAAGAAATTTAATAAAACGACTAGGTACTGATTAAGTAATAGATTAGTAATGATTAATGAATAGATTAGTTGATCTAACTTAAAAAGAACAGGACTGAAAACTAATACAAGCAAGCAATACTTTATCTTTGCAAAAGACGGCATCAAACATCAAACTATATATTAAATTTAAAAGTGCATTTTTAATAAATATTATGACAAATGCGTCACTATACCTCTTTTGTAAATCGTATCTCTTGTTAATACTTCGGAGGGGTGTATAAATTTTGCTTATTTTTAAAATGCCGACAAGGCAATATGCCTACTCTTATTGCAGTTTTATGATAAGAATGGTGAATGGTTTATGAATATAACTCTCACCAAATTTGTTATCATTTCCTATTCGGAGAATTAAATAATTTTGAAAATTTAATTTTGCAATAAAAATATTCTTTTGGTGATCTTTTCGGGCCCCATTAAAATGCGGGCCCGAGGCAGGGGCCTCATGGGCCTAGTGGTAAAATAGGCCCTGTTTGGTTGGCTTCTCCATTCCTCCTGGTGTTCTGGATTTATTCTGGTGTTTTTATTTTGTTTAGTTTCTTTCGTATTATTGGTCTTGTATAGGTATTTTAATCCCAGGTTTATTTTTGATAGGGTAATTAACTCAAATATTCGATGATGGGAAGATCCCCCACAAAAAGCGCTGCGGCTTCGCTGATTGGCGAGCATTAAAAATTTTCCATGACTGGCGCATAAATCAGACTGAATTTGACCGATGACATGAGTTATATTGGCTTTGAAAGTCGGTGGGATTTCTGGATTTTTCGCATAGATCTGCCAAGTACTTAAAAACCTCACAAGAAAGAGTTTAACAGGATCAAATCTCAGAATCTCGGTGGCCATCAGTTCACATCCCGTCCACCTGAGATGTTCATATGCCATTTATATGTTCTCAAATAATAGCTCTTGCAGAATTTGTGGCGTTTATTTTAAGGATATTTTGAAATAAAGTTGATTTATAATAAATAAAAATATGTTTGTTACTGTAACTCGAATTTTTATTTATTTGACCTCTCTAACTCAAAATTAGTACGAATGAACCTCCTTATGTCTCCTTTGGCGTCTCCTTGATGTTTGACTTACATAGATTCCTACTTTATTTTACAAAATCTGAACAAAGAGTGACAAGTTTATAATTTAAGTTAATATACTAATATAAATTCATACAAAGTCGTATTATAAACAAATTTAATTATGTAGAAATATCGCCTTCTTTGTCTAACTTGCCTATAATTTGTAATATAAGTTGATTAAAATATAAACCGATACGTTTTTGAAATTGAAATCCTATTCGCGACGAACTGACGTCATTTTATTTACACGTGTGTGTAATTTTTCCACAATGTGAAATCATCATTTTCCTTTGGTGGCTGATACATACAGCAGATCGTTCTTTATGCAATTTCAACCACAACCAGAATATAAATTATTCTTTGTCTATACTACAACAAAAAAGTGAGGAGGATGACACATACCTACATGTAACAGAATCTACTAAATTCTACCGGGTGTCCCAATAAGAATGGCTCTCGGCCATATCTCAGGAACCGTTTATAGTACAGCTTTGAGAAAAAAATATTTATAACAAAAGTTGCCTCGGGAAAAGCCTGGAAATTATTTTCATAATTGTAGGTCCACCGCTAGAGGGCGTAATTGAATATCAAAAATTAAAAAATCAAAATTTTACAAAATTTACCTAATGAAAGGGCACTGGAAATCCAATCATCGGATTCTTCATAAAATTCTGCGCATATTTGATTTCACAAGTTTAAGTCTACCTTTGCAAATAAGAGGTGGGGGTGAGTGGGAACCTTCTTATGAACAAATGGCTGTAAGTCCGGTTTTGCTAAATCGAATTTTGCATACTTAGTCTTGTTGAAAACAGCTCTTTTAGTCAATGTAAGTGTCTTATTTTAGAAATAGCCTAATAAGTACATAATATGCAAGCTAGGAGGCGTTATTTAATCATTTTCAGAAATCTAGGTTTCTTTGGAAAATATTAAATACAAGTATGCATTTTTAACCCTGTATTACAAAATTAGACCAAATTAGCAATATAATACCGAAAACCGCATGTCGATACTTTTTTCCTATCTCGAGATATCTTAAGAACTGTGTAAATTTTAAACATAACTGTTCCTGTCACCGGTAAACGAGGTTAAGGAAAAGTAGTGTGCTATGGAAAAAACAAATAAACATTTTTCAGATGTAAACGTATATAATTAATTAAAACAACAATAAGACAAACAACACTATAAAATATAGGTAACAAAGAAATTAAAGCCACTACTTACTTAGTCTTAGTGACTGCCTAAATGTTCAAATTGTTGCCCAAACGCTTTTGCGTTTCTTACCGGATTACGTACTTACTGATCTACTCGCTTGAGAAAACTATTAATGAAAAGATCTAGACCACAAATATACATTGATAAACTAAGAGAACCAAATACATACCAAGAAACTTGAAATAAAATAAATCAGAGTATCCAAGAAATAAAACAACAAAATAAGAACACTACAGGACATATATATTAAAAAAGCTTTTGACAGAGTTTATCATGAAAAGCTTTTAAGTATTAAGACCAAAAACATAGATATATAGTAGAGATCTACAATTATATCGAATCTCTATCAAAATCAGAAAGCAAGAGTAAGAGTCGAAGGCGAACTGACAGAGGAAGTAAGTATACTTACAGGAGTTCGACAAGGGTGCATACTTTTGCCACTCTTATTCAACGTCTACAGTGAAGTGATATTTCAAGAAGCTTTTTTGGATATTGTGGAAGGTATTTTGGTCAACGGAAATAACATTAATAATATTAGATATGCGGACGATACGGTCATATTTGCAAGTGACATGAAAGATTTACAGTACATAATACAATACAACATGTATACAATGCATGTGAAAGGTACGGACTGCAAATGAATCTCAAGAAAACGAAATCAATGATATTCTCAAAAAACCACAAAATTTAGATAATCTTATCATCAATAATACAACGATCGAAAGAGTAAATAACAACATATAAATATTTAGGAACGTGGCTAACCGAAGATGGAGATCAAACAAAAGAAATCAGATCTAGAATAGAAATGACAAGAAACACGTTCATAAAATTGAAGAACTTACTTTGCAACCGTAACCTTAATCTAGAGATCCGCACAAGAATGCTACGTTGTTACGTTTTTTCTACTTTACTATACGGGATGGAAGCGTGGACAATAAAACAGTCTGAAATCAAAAAATTAAACTCCTTTGAGATGTGGTGGTACATCAGAATCCACATGTGAAGTCATAAAAACTGTTAAAATTAGAAAGATTCAATATCTGGGTCATATAATGAGGGGCGAGAAGTACGTTTACTTAGGTTAATTATGCAAGGGAAGAGAAACCCAGGACGACGCAAAATATCCTGGCTAAGAAATTTGAGAGAGTGGTTCGGTTGCAGCTCATTAGAATTATTCAGAAGTGCGGCCAATAAAATTAAAATAGCGATGATGATTTCCAACCTCCGATAGGGGAAGGAACCTGAAGAAGAAGAAGATCTACTCGCCCATCTCTAACCCAGAATAAGTATATAGTGATTATTCTTTGTCCTTGATGTTTGGGTACTGACCGATACATCGTCCTTTTGTTTTAATTTTCCTAGCATTTTCCGTATTTATTTTTCGCCGGTATCAACAGCGGATCGTACCATCGTAGATTAATTCGTCCGGATTGGTATTTTATTTTTAGATATTACATAGAAGTTTAATTTCATTTTGGTGTTTATTTATTTCGATATGTTTTTATTTATATGAAACTTTTGTTTTACTGAGTATCGTGTCTAACAGAGCTAGCTGCCCGTCACAATATGCGGTCCTTTATAAATCTAGATTGTTTATAAAACCTTACTTAGGCTATTACCTCTTCAGGTAGGTCAGCTCCGTTTTCCTACGGGAGTTTGGAGTTTTGAATGAAGAAGTTCAACGTTATTTGCAAATGGTGGAGTGGCAGAACTGTTAGAAGTAAGAGTAAGTAATGCATACTAGGTTGTTAAATAAGTTTTGCGGTTCGATAAGATAAAGCGTTGCTACTAGTATATTGGAATACACTGCATCTCAGTAATCATCTTATTAAGACAAATTCTTTAATAATTAAATGTCTTTGGTAAAACAAATACGTTTGTTTATAATAAATACGATTGACCTACATTACCACATCAATGCATGCGGTTTGGATACAAGGTCAGTTTAAAATTATAATTAGTATACGTTATGTATAATCTAGTCGATTCAGCAGTTTTAGTATCACTCTCACTTTTTGTTTATATAAAAACAATAAACACGGCAATCCACTTTTAGTTATACTTTCACGGAGAAAAGATTAGTCAATTGGTATTTGAGATCCCAGCGGGCAACATCACAGCTATTAATATTATAGCACCAGCTCCTTACCGTTATTACTCCAACGTACAAATAAATGTATTCACAGTGAGTATTGTTACTTCATCAACCCTTAGGGTAGGGGGTAACCACCCCTTAATTATCTGAGGTGGCTCAGAAGCTAGGAGCCACCATATGGCGATCTAAGACCAGGGAAGAACACAGGACTGGTAAACGGGACGAGTATGGAGAAAAACGTCAATGTTCTGGCACCTCGACCACCCTAGATAACAGTGTGGTACCTATATAAAAAGAATAGAGACATCAGGCCGACTCGGAGCTGAGGATGGAATGGTATGGAGATGGAACTTCGTGTGGACAATGGAAAATGGACAATGGTATGGGACGTGCAGCGAGGACTCTTGGTGATACGAACACAGACGTGTAAAAGTGGTAAGTCCATATTATCTGTTCTTATGCTATTTCCACGATATTAGTCCTGATTCGTATAATCATATAATAAAGTAATATAATCGTAATTTAAGATACACATAATCTTTTAAGTTTTACCTATTTTTATCTACCTATTCTATTTTAATTACCTTATTGGTATTATAGGGAATTTTTTTTTTTCACAAATATTATGGTTATTTATAGGACGCAATGATACATTTTTATATGATTTTTATATACATATTTACTAGCATATATTTTTATCTTTACCGACCTTTTATCCAATTATTATTTTACCTACTGATTTTTATTACATTTTGATTGGTCTACTGATTTTTATGGTGATTTATATTGATTGATATAATGATTTTTTTATTGCAATTTACTATATTTTTACTATTTTTGACATAATATTTTATATATATTTACTATACCTCGTAAGACTGTCAAATTTATGCGTTCGTTACGAGTACAGGAATAAGGATAGGAAAATTATGAATAAATGAGTAGCAACAAAGTTACTTGGGAAGACTTCGTCAAAATAGTTGAGGAGATTACGCAAGAAGTAACAAGACAAAGTAGAAGGGTCTTGAAGAAGAAAGTACCTAAATCTAAGGATATACAAGAAGAAGTAACGACACAGTTAATTAAATTGTATAACAAATTCACACACTTAACGAAGAAAAATTGGGAAACGCTATCGGACAGACAAAGAGAAGCGTGCAACAAATATTTCGGAAGAATAAGAGACAAAGTTATACGCTCATTTCAAGCTGTAAACTTAAGAACAGTAGTTCCAAGTTCAATACATCAGCCAATCGACAAGGAAGTAGAGGAAGAACAAAGTGACGAAGAAGTAGAAGAGGAAAAAGTGACGAAGAGATAGAGGAAAAAATTAACGAGGAAATAGAAGAGGGAAAAGGCGACGTAAAACAAGATAAAAAAATATTAAACATGGCTCTGACAATTAACGAATTTTTGAATATTGCAAGCAAGGTATTGCCGAACGAGTTTGATGGAAGCGCAGGTAAACTACAACCATTTTTAGACGCATTAGAACTACTAGGAAAAATAGCAGAAGGACATGAAGAAACAGCGATAACATTAATAAAAACAAGATTGACTAATAAGGCTAGAAACCTGATAACTACAGAGGATACGATCCCACTTATAGCCGCGGCACTGAAGAAAGAATTAAGAGGCGACAATCCGAAAACGATAATAGACAAGTTAGCAAAGAAAAGGCAAGGAAACAAAGATGCAGCAGTGTACGCAACTGAAGTAGAGGAACTAGCGGAACAGTTGAAGGTAGCATACATAGCAGAAGGAATGCCATTGGAATTAGCGAAAAAATACACAACGGAAACAGTTGTAGCAACAATGAAACGAAACGTTAATACGGATAGAGCTAAGTTAATACTGGAGGCAGGTAACTTCACAACACCGCAGGAAGTAGTATCTAAATTTTTATCGATTGATACGACAGAGGAGAACACACAGGGAAGAGTGTTCAATTATAGGACGAATTATGAAAATAGGAGAGGACAACAGCAATACCGAAGAGGATACCATAACAAATACGATAGAGGAAGAAGAAATAACTTCGGACAACGGAATGAGGGAGAAGCAACAGAAAACCAACGGAATTATTCGAACAGAGGATATAGACAATTTAACAACCAAACGTACAAGAGGGAACCAGAGAGGAGGACGTAACAGAAACGTAAGGCTACTTGAGTTAGGGGACAGCCAAGAGGAACCAGAAAACCAGCAGTTGGGGTTTCGAATGAACGAAACAAGGAAAGTACACAGTCAGAAGTGGAATATAATATTTACAACTTCGACTTAAACCTAACGAATTTTGTACGAATGAAAACAGGAATCCTAGAAAACACAAATACCTTTATCATATACACAGGAGCTGATATTTCAATACTGAAATGTTCACAAGATTTTATGAAGGAACATGTGAAACCAAACACATAGGCGAAAATAAAAGGAGTAACTAAAGGAGAATTACAAACAATGGGAGAAGTTGAAACAACACTAGAAGTAAAAGGATATCGATTTGAGCATATCTTTCAATTAGTTGAACCTAGCTTTCCTATTCCAACCGACGGAATCATTGGGAGAGACTTTATTTCAAACTCTCAATGCATACTATTTAGACTACGCTAACCTTAAAATGCACATTAAAGAGGACAACGATTGTTACATTAGTACGAACATTTTGGATAATATAGATAATGACACGATAATAATACCGCCCAGATGTGAAATTTACAGAGTCGTAAAATTTTTTCAAACGCTGAAGAATGACAGGATAGTGGAACAACAGGAAATACAACCAGGAATATTCATAGCGAGAGCAATTATTTCAAGTAATAATCCGTACATCAAAATTTTAAACACAACCTACGAAACAGTAAAAGTAGAGACAAACGCAATCAAAACATTAGACATTAAATTATTCAACATATATAGACTAACCAACGACAGCAAGGACAGGAAAAAGGAATTACGGGAATCATTGAAGTTAGACATTCCAGAATACATACGCGATAAGTTAGTATCTTTATGCGAAGATTATTCAGATATATTCGCCCTAAGGCATGACATGCTAACATGTAACAACTTCTACGAGCAGAAACTGAGAGTTAAAGACCAAACTCCGGTATATATTAAAAACTATAGGACACCTCATGCACAAACAGAGGAATTAAACCGACAAGTACAAAAACTGAGAGACCAAGGAATAATAGAACCGTCCACATCATAATACAACAGCCCAGTAGTGCTGGTACCGAAAAAAGCGATAGATGGAAATAAAGCATGGAAATTATGCATAGATTTTAGACAACTGAACAAGAAAATAGTCGCAGACAAATTTCCTTTACCAAGGATAGACTCGATATTAGATCAACTAGGAAGAGCAAAATGGTTTTCAGTTATAGACTTAATGTCAGGTTTTCACCAGATACCATTAGAAAAATCATCGAGAAAATACACATCGTTTAGCACGGAAAATGGAGCATTTCAATTTACCAGATTACCTTTTGGATTAAATGTAAGCCCAAATAGCTTTTCAAGGATGATGTCAATAGCATTTTCAGGATTAACACCGGACAAAGCATTTCTTTACATGGATAATATAGTAGTAATAGGAATATCTGAAAAACATCACCTAGACAACCTGAAAAAGACATTCGAGACATGTCGAAAATTCAATCTGAAACTTAACCCAGGAAAATGTCAATTTTTTAGAAGAGAAGTAACATATTTAGGTCATGATCTTTCCCAGGAAGGAGTATCACCAGACAAAGCGAAATATGCAACGATTGAACAATACCCGACACCTAAGACAGCGGAAGAAACAAAAAGATTCGTAGCATTTTGTAACTATTATAGACGTTTTATTCAAAATTTTGCTGAAATATGCAGACCACTCAACAGATTATCAAGAAAAGGAGTAGAATTTTTTTGGTCAGAAGAATGTGAAAAAGCATTCAATAAGCTTAAATCATCTCTGATGAAGCCACCGATCCTAATGTATCCAGATTTCAATAAACAATTCATCCTAACAACAGACGCATCCAACGAAAGTTGTTCAGCAATTTTAAGTCAAGATTATAACGGAATAGACTTACCAACAGCATACGCATCAAGAAGTTTCAATAAAGGAGAATGTAATAAACCTATAATCGTTAAGGAATTACTAGCGATTCATTGGGGAATTAATCATTTCAAATGTTATATGTTATATGGAGCACCAACATTTTTAGTCAAAACGGATTATAAACCACTAACACATTTATTCGCAATGAAAGAACCAACTTCGAAACTTACAAGAATCAGATTAGGAATACGATTTCGAAATAGAGTATATAACAGGGAAAAATAACTATGCAGACAGTCTTTCAAGAATAACATTACATCAACTAAAGAACCTATACATAGACAATACCCATATATTAGCTATAACACGAGCTCAAGCAAGAGAAAAGAAGAAGGAACCAAGGCAAACGAAGGCAGAAAGTGAACTCGCACTACAGCCAGAAGCCCCCAAACAGACAGTAAGAAAGGTACTAAATAATTTAGAGGCGCATAGACTACCAATTTTGTCTTTTGGAGCAGAACTAATCTCACCAAGACTGAGCATTAGGGTCAAAAACAAAATAAAGTGCAGCAAGAGCATAGCCACAGGATTCAATCATTTTGATTTAAACCAAATGTTGGCACAGCTTGATAAGCTGGCGGTAGAGAATGCAGTACGTAAAGTAAAAATATACGTAAACGATATTATTTTTAAAGTGTGCACAATTGAGGAATTTATTAAACAAGGAAATGAAATATTGAAGAATGTAGAAATATACATATGTGAAGTACCAGAAACAATAGAAGATAACAAAGAAAAACACAGGTTAATAGAAGAATATCATAATCATCCGATGTTTGGAGGACACGTAGGAAATAACAGACTAATAAAGAAGCTAAAAGCAAGATTTAGATGGAAAAATTTGGAAAAAGACGTATGAAAATACGTTAAACAATGTCATAAATGTCAAATTAACAAACCGAAAAGAACACATGTCGAAGAATTCGTGATATCGGACACTTCTTCCAAACCATGGGACATAGTATACATAGATACGATAGGTCCATTCACTAAAAGTAACGAAGGTAATAGATACTGTATAAAAATGTTATGTGAACTTACTAAATACGCGGTCAGTATACCCGTGTGCAATAAAGAAGCAGAGACAATAGCCCGAGGAATTTTTGATCATTTTATACCAACATACGGACTCATGAAGCAAATAAGAACAGACCAAGGCACAGAATATAAAAATGAAGTAATGCAGGAACTAACAAAGCTACTAAAAATAGAGCACAACTTCTCAACGGCATACCATCCACAGTCCATTGGAAGTTGCGAAAAACTGCACAGAACATTAAACGAGTACGTAAGAGCATTCATAGACGAAGACAGAGAAAATTGGGATGTGTGTTGCAGGATGTTCACATACTGCTACAATACAACCCCTAACGCGTATCATGGTTACACACCGTTTGAACTGTTATATGGCAGGAAGGTTAACCTACCAGAAGACCTTACACAGGAGATTCAACCATGTTACAATATAGATGCTTACTACAATGAGTTACGCTACAAACTACAAAGCGCACACAAGAGAGCTAGAACCTTCTTACTAAAACACAAAAAAGAGCGACAAGAAAATAACAAGCTCAAAGCAACACCACAACACTTTAAAATAAGAGACCTAGTCCTGGTAAAAAGGGAAGAGAATGGTAAGTTTGATAGTCTTTATGTAGGCCCCTTCACAATAACAGAGGTAAATAATGTTAATTGTGAGATCAGATTGGAAAACAATAAAATCAGGGAAATACATAAGAATAGATTATATGCTTACAATCCGAGAACACAGTGAGTGACAAGTGGAACGGGAACAATGTTGATAACGAACATTTTTATTTTTTTTGTATTTAATTATTATTTATAGGAAATAATAAATGTATATATTGTATTTATTAAAACGCAGTAAGCAGTTGGTTGTACTATTAGAAAATTTTCTTCCTTTTTCGTAGTCAGAAAATTTTCGGAAGGAAAGGAAGATGTATTGGGATACACTGCATCTCAGTAATCATCTTATTAAGACAAATTCTTTAATAATTAAATGTCTTTGGTAAAACAAATACGTTTGTTTATAATAAATACGATTGACCTACATTACCACATAAATGCATGCGGTTTGGATACAAGGTCAGTTTAAAATAATAATTAGTATACGTTATTTATAATCTAGTCGATTCAGCAGTTTTAGTATCACTCTCACTTTTTGTTTATATAAAAACAATAAACACGGCAATCCACTTTTAGTTATACTTTCACGAAGAAAAGATTAGTCAATTGGTATTTGAGATCCCAGCGGGCAACATCACAGCTATTAATATTATACTACCAGCTCCTTACCGTTATTACTCCAACGTACAAATAAATGTATTCACAGTGAGTATTGTTACTTCATCAACCCTTAGGGTAGGGGGTAACCACCCCTTATTATCTGAGGTGGCTCAGAAGCTAGGAGCCACCATACTAGCCATTTTTTTTTGTTATGTTGGTACACTCTATTTATGAACGTATGTGAAGTTTTATTTCAATCTGCCAATTCATTATTTTTTTAGAAGCCATTTAGTATCGATGGGTCACAGTATTTTTTACAATGGAAGTAATCAAGTATCGTGCAGTGATTGAATTTTTATTTTTGAAAGGTTTAAAAGCAAAGGAAATTTATGAACGAATGTTGAAAGTATATAAGGATTCTTCGCCTTCATTATTACAGTAGAAAGTGAGTTGCTCAATTTAAACGTGGTCGTTCAATCAAGCCATGAAGACGATCCACGTCAAGTACGCCCAAAAACAGCAACAACATTAGAAATCGTAGAAAAAACACAGGATATGGTATTGGAAACTCGTCGAGTAACTGAAAGTGATTTACTAGAATCCCTAACCCGGGAGTAGTCGCGCTCACTTCTGTAACGTCGATAGTCGCGTGTGAGATTCTATCTCAAAATACGAATTTAAAACAAATTTTTGTTTTGTACTATTTTTTATCTACTTTTTATATTGAAAATATATATATTTCTAACAATTTTATTAAAAAACCTGTGTTAACGGCCACCTGCCAACATCGGCCACCTGTCCTAACGGCCAGTTTAAAAATTTTCTAAACCAATTTTATGTAGATTACAAAAACTGGCAAACCGTCCACCTTTCTATATCGGCCAATAGTTCTTTCATTTTTAGTGGCCGTTACTGAAAAATTTTACTGTACAGTAAAACCTGTGTTAACGGCCACCTGTCCTAACGGCCAGTTTAAAAATTTCCCAAACCAATTATATGTAGACTACAAAAACTGGCAATAGAGGCCGCCTTTCTATATCGGCCAATAGTTCTTTCATTTTTAGTGGCCGTTCCTGACAGGTTTTACTGTATTACGAAAAAAGATGAAATGTGAGATTATATCTAACGGCGCGACTACTCGCGGGTTAAAGCTAATTGGCTCTCCCCAAAGCCATAAATTCCACAAAAAAAGAAGAAGAAAAAACATTCCTACGCATTACTACACCCTTCCTCGAGGCACTTACGAATTTTTTTCAAAATTGCAAAATTTTTCATCAAGTTATCGCGAAAAAGGATAAAAATTGAGATTCTATCTCACCGCGCGACTACTCGCGGGTTAAGCATTAGATTGGGCAGTGTAAGCAATATTTTGGCCGAAGTATTGAGTTTCAAAAAGCTGTGGTCACAATGGGTGCCGCATTTGCTGACAACGGAACACAAACACATTCGAATGCGACTTTCTCCGCAATATTTAGGGCGTTTTCGAAATGATAAAGTAGATTTTGTGTATCCATTCATCACAATGGATGAGACTTGGTCTATTACCATGATCCAGAATCAAAACAGGTTAAAGAGTGGTAGAATCTGGTTTTTCGGCTCTAAAATGAGTTTATGTCCAGAAATCGGCCAAAAAGATTTTAGTATCAGTTTTTGGGATGTTAGAAATTTTTTTTTGTGGATTACTTGCAAACTGACAAAACAATAAATTCTGGATATTATTGTAACCTTTTAGACCAGCTGGAGGAAAAAAATCATAAAAAGGCCCGGTTTGCAAAAGAAAAAAATCATTTTTCACTAGACCAATGCACCGTCTCATATGAGCATTTTGGCAATGGCTAAAATCCATGAAGTAAAGTTCGAATTGTTGGAGCGTCCACAGTATTCAGTGGCGTGCTGGTCATATAAATGAATCGGTGCAATCACCGAGAGGCCGCGGCCTCTTGAGGCCGGTCAAATAGGTTTTCACAAAAATTTTTCGATGTAACAAAAAAATATTTTTTTAATTTCTAATTGGATGTTAATTTTGCTAATAATATTAATAAAACATTTTAAAAAATCAAATTTTTTTGATTGTGAAATGCAGTTTAAGTAAATGAATAAGACTCTATAGTCTATAATACATAAATAGATTGCTACAGATAATATTATTTATTTTCATAGATACAAGTATATTTATGGTTTTCCAATTTCCTTCAAACATGTATGTACTCTGCAGAATTAAAAAATGGAAAAACGTCTTGCTCATTTTTGGCCGAATTATTGAAAGTATCTAAAAACGATTTGATGAAGACAAATCAAATCGTTTTATGATGATATAAGCACTCTACATCCTAGAAATTTTGATACAATAAAAAATGGTATACCTACCTTTGATGTCATTTAAATCATTTACTGAACAATTAAGAAAGTTTTGTCCTACCATATCTCCTACTACAATTAGAGAACTCATGGATTTTGCTGATAAATGGATTGTATTAAAATTGGATTTTGCAAAATACTGAGAGTATACAAGATTTAATTAATGTTTAATATGTTCAGCCTACAGAAAATATGAAGGATGATATTAATAATCCAAGTGATAATGAACATGAAGTAAGAAATGACAATGTTGATATCGTGAAAACCTCACCTCTGTGTGTATAGCTTGCTGTTACGCTGTTTTGCGTAAGTACAACTTATGTCAGTGCGTGCTTATCCAAATTTAAATAGTATAATATAATGCATTTATTAACTCTTTCAGTGACACAAGTATCTTGCGAGAAAAGCTTTTTAACATTGAAATAAATAAAAAATCGGTTAAGAAGTACTTTAACACAAGATCATTTTTATGCTAATGGCTATAGAAAAAGAAGCTTTGTATGAGCTTAAAAATGATTAAATAATTGACGAATTTGCTCAAAAGTCTATTTTAATGCGAAAATTATTGATCGAGGGTTAAGTAATTATTTTATAAAATAATTTCAAAAGAATATTTAGTTTATTCCGTTGTATTAACATTTTTTTAAATATTGTTAAAGTAAAGTATTTGCACTGTACTTGTATTTGTACTCTCGTGTATAATTGATTTACTAAAATGCAACTTAATAGATAATTGAAAAATTCTCAATTTTATTTTACTTGTACCTTAATTACCTTAATCAAATTCATATTAAATTGATTTAGGAAATTATGGGTTCTGCCTTACTGCATACAATATTGTCATACATGTCAATTATTATTTGTAAGATTTATTATTCTTAAATGAAAAAATATAGCAAATTAAGAAAAAAATCATTGAATTCAAAGTTTTATGTTTGATTAAAAAATAATTTATATTTTTTTTTGTTTTTTTTAAATACCGAATAAAACATCCTGCTAATAAAAGGTAAAATGAGGATGGGAGGCCGCTTTTCTATAAAATCACCGGGCCGCTTGAAAAGTTCCAGCACGCCACTGACAGTATTAATCAGATTTGGTTCCTAGCGACTTTAATTTTGGTTTCAATACCTAAAAAAAATTATGTGTGGAAAGCGTTTTTATCAAAGGATGAGTACATAACAGCTGTGGAATCGTATTTTGCAGCCCTTCCTGATTCTCCCTGAGGGATGGAATTTATAAATTGAAAGCTCATTGAAACAAGTCTATTGATGTTCAGGAAGACTATACTGAATAATAAAGTGTATTTCAAGTCATAGAATTGTGTTTTTCTTATCGAACCGCAAAACTTATTGAACAACCTAGTATATACCTCCGCGCAGTCCCGGCGCTGGGATCGCCAGCACTCATGTGGGCTGCCCAAAACTAGCATAAACGCCATTCGTTTTTTTAAATTAGTATTTTGTATAATACCAGCAGAAAAAAAGCTTATTTTTCCTTTTGCGCTTCCTAAAAAAGCGTGCTTGCCTGCAGTGCATCGCTTGCAGCTCCGTTAAGATTGTAGCTTGTCGTTCATTTATGCGCTGCGAAGCATGGCGAAGCGCGTAGAACAAGGTTGCTACGAATTTTCTTCATGTAGTTAAATATAACCGCGCTTTTCTGTGCGAAGCAACGCGCGGCGCAACAAAGAGAAGCGGTCGGGATAGCAACTGTAGAATCCTAGGCGAAGAAATTCCCTTCGGCGCGCTTCGCGTTGCACTAATGGGCGGGGATTTGCAGAAGCCATGCAGAAACTTTTGTTTGAATTTCGTTTGTCGACTACTTTCGACGTTCCTCGTACTGAAAAAACCTTCACTAATATCCTAATATCGCTAATGTTCATGTTCAGTAGTTCTATTGGTATTTGTATTTAGACTTGTTGTATTTTGTTTGTTTTATTTTGATTGTCCAAAATTGTAAAGAAGTGTATGATACTTCGGATAAGAACTACCACAACCAGATGGGGTTGTGGTGGGAATACCAAATGGGTCAAATAGAAGGGGGGAATTTGGGTACTCAAATTCCCCCCTTCTATTTTACATCTAGATAATCTATTCTCACTAACTCCTTATTTTTATAATTCCAACACACTGATGTTAGCTGTTATCATTGCTTGTACTATAAACAACTATAAATTTAGTAGCTGTGTAACCAACTTTTCATGATACTTCAAGTTCCATTGACAATTGTTGTCTTGACATCAGACAGATTCGCTTTTGATATCTCACATCTTAGTTGCCTGTCAGCTCTTGTAACATAATGACCTAATTTGTTACCTTTGACCCACTTACAACGTGTGGGAGTCATATGTTATCCTGGGGCCGTATCCTTAGGGATTATATCCATCCTTTGGAATTTGCTATGTTAGCATTTTGATGTGACTTTTAGTCCATTTTTGAAAGGCTTTGACCTTCGTATTTTTTGGTTGGCTCACCATGTTCTTGTAAGTATAACCAAACTTTGCTTCTACCTTGGTCATCATTTTAAGTTTAACATTTTGATAATTAATATGGTTATACTTATTTTAGGCAACACTGATGATGCTCTTTTTAGAGCGAAAACGTTTTGTTCGATGTTTGTAGCCCTATAGGGCTTTTTAAAATAATATACCTTTTACCAAGACCAAAATTTTTTATTAAATTTTACTTGTTTGAAAATTAGTTTTAAAATGTATTTGATTTTAAAAATTACTCGTTTAGTTATTTGCATAATTAACTATTCTAATTGGGAAATAAGCCGCAATTTAACTTGAAAAATGATTTTATTGACGTTTTGCCTTCCACCTTGGACGTCGTTATCAAAATACAAAATATTAACGATATTTTTAATAAGAGTATTTTGATAACGACGTTCGAGGTGGAAGTCGAAACGTCAATAAAATCATATTTTCAGTTAAATTGTGGCTTATTTTCCAATTAGAATAGTTAATTACATACGCGCGCCGCGCGCCGTGCTTCGCAGCGCATAAATGAGCGACAAGCTTTACGGTTATCGCCGGCCCTTGTTCACTCACCGTGCGCGACAAGCTTCGTCATTGCTCTTGAATAACCCTGTACCTGTACGTATATCTGGTCGTCTAACTTCAGGTCTGAAAGATGTTTGTTATTGAATGACGTAATAGTAGCAAGTGTCACTCGTCTCGTTTGATCAATGAACCGTCAGAAACAGAATAAATTCACATGAGCTAAAGGAAAGTGCGGTTGAATTATTCCGGTTATTGCGTTGAAGATTTTGCTTAAAATGTACATGCATGAATGAAAAATCATGTTTAAATCAAGGAAATGGGACGTGGGTGTACAAGCATTACCAAAGCCCATCGATTCACTTTTTACATTGTGAGTATTTTAAAAATTAAAATCATTTCTTTAACATTATGATGGGATGTGTTTTTTATACTTTTTACAATAAATAACTAGAAATAATATTTGAACTATGACCTTAGTAAATGCTAATTGAAGATTTTAAATGTTTTACGTTTTACAGAATTTATTCTCGTTTAAATTATTTAAAAATATTAAAATATTTCTATAATAATCAAATTTTCACATTAAATATTTATTTATTCCCTTAATTTATCATGTCACACTTTATTTTGATTTTTTTTTAAGTTGTTATTCTCTAGCTGTTATACCGTAAATCGTATATAATATTTATAGAATACCTATTATAGTTTAAGTACTTTATTGTTACATCCTAATTTTCACTTTTGATATAATATTATCTAAAAGTACCTAAATAAGTTTAACAAATTTCGATTAAATCATATTCTAACTACATACCTACATATCTTTCCCAAACCAGCCATGAATATTTCTGTGTTAATAATATATCTCATCATCATCATTATTTTCTTTGCCTTATCCCTATATGGGATTAGCTTTCCTAATTATCTCTCTCCATAAGTTTCTATCGTGGGTCATACCAGGATTAAACCCCTTTACTGACATGTCCTATCTAATCTTCTCTCCCTAGGTCTTCTTTGGTCTTCCTCTCCTACTCGTTCCTGAAATCTGCAGATCAGTGATTCTTCATATTGGCTGATTAACTTCTTGACATTGAATATGACCACACAATCTTAACTAATACTCTCTCATTTTGCCATCAACTGGTGCCACCCCTAGACTTCCTGTCCCTAATTAGGACCCCTTGTCCTAACACTAATTGTTATTCCCTCGTACATATCTCTTCTCAATATTTACATATTCACCAAGCACTCCGTTCTTTTTGAAAGCCAACCACAGAATCTCTCGAGGAACACTATTATATTATGCTTTGTCAAGATCAATGAATACCATAATATGAGCATTTGTTTCTTTATTCCAGTATTTTTCTATCAACTGCCTTATAATAAAAATTGCATCTGTTGTAGATCTGCCCTACATACAGCCAAATTGATTATCGGATTTTTCAGTTTCTTGACACATCTGCCTATCAATTACTCTCTCCCATATTTTCATGGTGTGACTAAATAGTCTTATGGCCCTGTAGTTTATTTATTGTTGTATATCTTCCTTGCTTTTGTAAACAGGTACTAATATAGTGCTTTTCCATTCATCTGGCATTTGTTAAAACTTTCATAATTTTATTAAATAAACCTGTTAACCAACTTGTTCCTGTCTCTGCTAATCCTCTCCACATTTCCCCAGAAATATCATCTCTTCCAACTGCTTTTCCTTTCTTTATTTTTTGAAGTGCTCCCTCCTCCACTTCCCTGTTTGTTATTTTGATGACTATTGCTGTTACTATCTCCGTTAATTCAAGTGGTTTTCTGTCAAGTTTTTCTTTTAATAAACTGTCAAAAGTACTTTTTCCATCTCTTTTTGACATCTTTTTCGTGAATTAGTATTTTATTATTTTCGTCTTGGATACACCTAATCTGATTAAAATCTTTTGCTTTCTTTGCTCTATGTTTGGCTATTTTGGTAATCTCTTTGATAAAAAGCACTTTCAGTCTTATATATTTGCATTCTTGCTAAATTTTTAGTTCTTATAAAATATCTGAGCTCCTGAATTTACAAGAAGTATTTTTTATTCTCGAATGAAGTTTGTAGTAGATTAAAAAATGTTGTACCTGTAATACTCTAGAAATATGTATATTCATTGGGCCTTCTAAGTTAGTTTATAGTATTGAGGATAGTTGTAGTACATTAATTTTTCTTCATATTGTATAATTTCTACATAGAGTAGTATATTTCTTCTCTTAAATTATGTATTACACAAACACAAGTAGGTATGATTCTGCAATATTTACATTTTTTTGTCAGCCCGCAAGTTTGGCTAAGATCCAATATAAAAAGTGTACTTATTGATTTTTTGGACCAGTTATCCTTTCACTAGTGTTGCTCAGTAAGTGTTACAAGATCAAGTGGGAGATCTTGAATTTAGAGAATGTATTAAGTCTGAGTTAATCAATAATTCACTTTACAATCCAAAACAATCACACCATGACATTTCACGCCGATGTCTCTTTGTAGTATGTACTGTGTAAGAATGTAAGTGTTTTTTTCAGTCATTGCAATATATTGACACAAAATTCACTTGTTCCTAAAACGCTTTAATAGCCCAGTAAATGAATGTGATATATACGGCAAAATTTGGATTCAGGTTCTTTCTAACCTCCACTTCAAAGTTGAACTTGTTTCGTAGGTTGCTTTTGCTTGGGGTGTGAAAGTCACCCCTTCTCGGGGTGAAACGATATTCGTTTAAGATAAGTGCGAAAATGGATAAATTGACCAATTTTAAGCAACTTTTGTTATATAGAGTTTTTTAATTAAATCAGTACTTTTCGAGTTATTTGCGAGTGAAAATGTGTATTTTTGAAGAACAAAAAAAAAACACGTTTTTAGGCGGTTTTTCGTAAATTACTCAAAAATTAAGTTTTTGTTATCGAAAAAAATATTTTTATCACAAATGTAGCTTATAAATAACGAAGAAAACGGTGTATTCATGAAGTCTACAGACCTAGTAAAAGGAAAGTTGAAGCTCATGAAAAATATGATCTCATTCATCAAATACCAAATCGAATATTTCAACGTGAAATAACCAAAAAATTAAGCACTTTTCGGCGAAAACTCATTTAAATCTTTTTAAAGTGTGTAAAAAAGCTTTATTTTTATTTTTTACAAAAGTTTCTAGCAACAAAACTAAGCGAGTTAAGCTCAAAATAAAGTTGGCCCCTTTTTTTTGGTAAAAACGATCGTGAAATTCTCCCCCTATTTAGCACCCCAAGTGAAATTAATCGTTACTGCTTTACTATTTACTTTACTTTTATATTTTGTATATGAGCTGTAAGTTTCACCAGTTCAAAGTGCTTCTTTTGAAAGGGTTGTAGTGGAAAGGGCTTGAACGAGTCACTAATCACGAGTGTATCCAAAAGCCATATCTTAAACATATTTTGTCTTACAGAAAAACAAATAAAACCAGAATATTTTACAAAAGTAAAACCTGCATTTTTTTACTCTTTGAGATTTTTCTTATCACTAATACTTTTTAAGTTATTTTGAAAAATGGAACATAGAGAACAAAGGATGTTCGCGGAGTAGTGGCCCTGTTCATTCTTTAGCATTATACTGTGATGGTGATGTATAATTGAGTTGTCAATATTGCTCCATGAAAAATATTAATGTATGTATTCTGTTGCTGTGCCTATTTTTTATAAGTAGTCCAAATATGGTCTTTTATATGAAAATTCACACACTTATAATTTTAATTGCATATATTACTTAGATAATAATAATTGCATTCTTGCACTTCTTAAAGACCTTGGTATTACCCAAATTGGAGATATTGGTACAATTAAAATGTAAAATATTCTTCGGCATCAAAATTAATGAATTCCAGTGCAACATTATTATTGTATAAAAAGGTTCTGAAAATGTTTTCACGTGGCGTGTCTAAGTAAATATTATGTTTATCTGGAATTAAGCCACAATTATAAAATTGACTATTAAAATAAAAAAAAGATTATTTCAAATATTAGAAAGATATGTTTTTGTAACCGAAGGGGTATTCCGAAGGGTATTCCTACCCTCAGGATGACATCAAATTCTGATTATTTTGTTTGTTTGTGTATTTGTGGGTGTATGTCTGTGTATGTAAAAGAACCTAATAAGAAAAAATGACCTTATAGTGGACGAAGAAAATTAGGCGATAAATACAATTAAAAAAGGATGCATGGAGAAATTATTTAAGTAATAGAACAGATGTAGGTAAACTTAAACACTACAAAGAACAGAGGAAAACAGTGAAAAGTGAAATATTCGAATAGAATAGAATAGAAATATGCTTTATTGTCATGAAAAATTGTAGATACAATTTTATCGACAAAGCTTATAAAAAGTTTTTGCTCTAAATTTTAAAGAACCGCTTGGATTGACATGAAATTTGGCATACGTATAGCTTACATGTCAAAGAAAAAAAGTGATATTGTGCCGATGTGTGCTTTTGTCTTGGGGGTGACTTTCACCCCCTCTGGGGGGTGAAAAAATATATGTCCAAAATAAGTCCGGAAATGGGTAAACTGACTAATTTTAAGTAACTTTTGTTCTATAGAGCTTCTTCGCCAAGTCAACACCTTTCGAGTTATTTGCGAGTGAATATGTTCATTTTTCAATAAAATAACCACATTTTTAGACGGTTTTTCGCAAATAACTCAAAAAGTAAGTATTTTGTGGAAAAAAACGTTCTTAACAAAAATATAGCCTATAAAAAAGTAAAAAAATGGTGTACGCGTTAGGTCTCTGGATCTCGTAGTACCAGAGTTATAGCCAATGAAAAATAGATTCATATTCACCAAATTTCAAATAGAATATTTCGACGTGAAATTTCCAAAAAATTAAGCACTTTTTGGGGAAAAACCATTATAACTTTTTTAAAGTGTTTAAAAAAAGCTTTATTTATGTTTTTACAAAAAGTTTCTAGCATTAAATTTAAGCAAGTTACACTCAAAATAAAGTTGGTCCCTTTTGTTTTTGCAAAAAGAAATCGGGAAAACCACCCCCTAATTAGCAACTTAAATGAAATTAATCGTTACCGCTCCACAAATTATTTTACTTATGTTGTGTTTATATGATCTGTAAGTTTCATCGATTTAAAGTGCTTATTTTTGAAAAAATTTGGTTTCAAAGTAAAATTTTTAAAAATTTAAATTTTGAAAAATATGCTTTTTTTCAAAATAACTTAAAAATTATTAGAGATACCAAAAATCTCGAAAAACAAAAAAAGTTAGATTTGCATTTCTGAATATCATGTATTTTTTTGTTTTTCTGTTAGACAAAAATTGATTAAGATTTGGTGTTTCTAAATTTGCATACATTCGTGATCAGTGACTCGTTCAACCCCTTTTAACTACAGCCCTTTCAATAATAAGGACTTTGAACCGATGAAACTTACAGATCATATAAACAATATATACACGAGTCAAGAAACTTGTGAAGTCGTAACGATTAAGTTCATTTAAGATACTAATTAGGGGGTGATTTTCTCGATTTTTTTAACAAAACCAAAAGGGACTAACTTTATTTTGAGCGTAACTTGTTTAATTTTGATGTTAAAAATTTTTATTATAAAACAAAAATGAAGCTTTTTTCAAACACTTTAAATAAGTTGTAATGAGTTTTTCGGATGAATTTGGAATTTGACGAATATGAACCTATTTTTCATTAGCTATAACTCTGCTTCTACTAGGTGTAGAGACGTGATATATACACCATTTTTTTAAGTTTTTTACAGGCTATATTTTTGCTAAGAATATTTTTTCGACAAAATAGTTACTATTTGAGTTATTTGAGAAAAACTGTCTAAAAGCGTGGTTATTTTGTTGAGAAAATGAACATATTCACTGCCAAATAACTCGAAAAGTATTGACTTAGTGAAAAAACTCTATAGAACAAAAGTTACTTAAAATTAGCCAGTTTATCCATTTCCTGACTTTCTTAGGACGAATATTTTTTCACCCCCAAGAGGGGGTGAAAACCATTCCCAGGGCAAAAGCACATATCGGTACAATATCACTTTTTTTCTTTGACTTGTTAGCTATGTGTATGCCAAATTTCATGTCAATACAAGCGGTTCTTTAAAATTTAGAGGTTTTGCAATATTTTACCGTTAAAGAACGGACTAAAAATAAAACAATAACAATTCAATTTACTAAAATTACATAAATCGTCAATATATTTAACATAATAATAATAATAATAATAATGAAGTTAAACAGAAAGAATCAATTACAAAATTTAAATAAATTGCAAATTGTCTACCTAGTAATTAATAAGTTTAAAAGTTAAGCTGCTGCATGTGACACCCTAATATAGATAAAAAAAATATAATAAAAATACTACTTGTGCAAAGAGTACTGTAATTTCTTAGTTCTTGATTAAGAAAATCTTCTACTGAATAATATGGTCTTTCAGATAGGTAGGCTTTTGTCAGTTCACGGAATTTGGGGAAAGATGCTGCAGATTTAAGTTGTAGAGGGAGATGGTTGTAAAGTTTTTTGCGGAATATAATATAGATTTCTTTACTAACTCAGAGGACGGGGTCGGTAAATAGACGTCAAAGGTAGAATTTCTCGTGAAGTAGTCATGATTAGGTCTTGGTGGAAAGACATGTAGATGTTTACGAATTAAGCAAACAGTTTCTAAAATATACAAAGCTTGGAAGGGTTAAAATTCCGTGATCTTTAAAGTAACTTCTGCATTGTGTTGTTCTTATGAGGCCAAATTGCTGTTTTTTCTAATTTGAAAATAACGTCGAATTGGGCAGCTGTACCAAAACCCCAAAAAGGAAGACCATAACGAAGATGTGACTCGAACAAAAAAAATATGTTATTTTGGAAGATGTTAAATTAAGTTCATTCGAAACAGATCTTAGCAAGCTGAAGCTTTCTTCCTTAGTAAATCGATATGGAGGGACCATTTAAGGTTGCTGTCTAAAAAAATTCCAAGAAATTTTACAGAATCAACGGTACTGATCTGGCTGTTATTAAGAGGTAAGGGTTGAAGAGCTCCTTTATAAGATAATGCTACTGTCTTAGTGTTTTATCTACGTTAAACGAGAGTAAATTAGAGTCAGACCAGGTTTTTATTGTAAGTAGATCAGAAGTTATAATAGCATGAAGAGTTGCAATATTTAAGTTGCTTTAAGTGATACTGGTATCATCAGCAAAAAGAAAGATTTTTACATCGATTTTTAAACTAGTGATGTCATTAATAAAGATAAGGAAAAGTAGAGGACGCAATACTGAACCTTGAGGTACCCCACATACAATGTTTTTGAGACTAGAGTCTGTATCATTTGCTCTAACCAGTTGTTTCCTATCATCCAAGTAAGATTGGAACCAATCTAAAGAAATACCTCGAATTCCGTAGAAATTTGGTTTTTTTATCAAAATTTTGTGATTTACACAATCAAAAGCTTTGGCGTAGTCACAAAAAACATCACTCCCAGATGGATGACGTCACTAGTTTGATATATATGTCAAGAAGTCATAATTTAAAATTAAAAATCCTCTTTCAGGATTTTTCCTTAAAGTCGCTGGCTTCCGAAATAATGAATTTATTCCAGACATTTACACCATACTGTATAAAATCAATGTCAATAATAGCCGTTAGCATCTATGCATGTATAGCCACTAAAAAAGCTAGCTGGATTCAACACTTCTGGTGTACAAATCTGTTAGTATTTGTAAATGTACTGTTTTTCCAAACCCTAACTGATTTCAACACCCTGGTGTCAACACACGCTAGCATCTGTAAATGTACTGTTTTTCCAAACCCTTACTGATTTCAACACCCTGGTGTCTACACACGCTAGCATCTCTAAATGTACTGTTTTTACAAACCCTAACCGATTTTAACACCCTGGTGTCTACACACGCTAGCATCTGTAAATATGCTTATTTAAATTTTATTCAAATTGTTTATCCCAGAGAGCATTTTTTTGCAATAACAAAGTCAGAAAAAAATGACGTTAGAACCATTCCACAGGTGTCAAATGAAAGAGCATGGGCTATATTTTCAACTTGGTTTAAAAAAGTGAAAAAAAATGCATTTATTAGTAATAAATAATTATGCACAAGTATCGTAAATCTTTCCTTATAAACTTTTTATTTTGTTATATAAGAAATTATATATATTTATTACAATTTTTTATCAATTATGATATAAATAATATTACTTGGTAGTTGTGCACTTAAAACAGGGTAAAAAAGTTAATTTTTTGGAAAAAGTTATTCAAAAAGTTTATAAAGAAAAATTGACGATACTTTTGCATAATTATTTAATACTAATAAATGCATTTTTTATTCACTTTTTTAAACCATGTTGAAAATGTAGCTCATGCTCTTTCATTTGACACCTGTGGAATGGTTGTAACGGCATTTTTTCTGACTTATGATATTGCAAAAAAAATGCTCTCTGGGATAAACAATTTGAATAAAATTTAAACAATTAAATGAATCGCTTTGAAATTTTTATCACATATTATGCATCAAAGAAACCTCATTTGACAAAAATTTCAAAGCTGTACACTAATTTTTACAACAGTTATTGCGTAAATATTTTTTTTGCAATTCCGACCTTTTTTCGCACTTATATTAACAATAAATGAGTATATCAAACTTTGTAATACGCCCTGAAGCTATTTCCTTATGGCATTTTTATAATCAACTATTTATAATGGGAAATAAGCCACAATTTTACCAAAAAAATATTATATTAACGTTTCGAAGCCCAAATCTGGTTTCGTTGTCAAAATACAAAATACTACTTCAGTATTCAGTAAAACGAAACCCGATTTGGGCTTCTAAACGTTAATATAATCTTTTTTGGTAAAATTGTGGCTTATTTACCATTATAAATAGTAGATTTGTAATACGTCATTTTAAAGCTTTTTCCATAAACTCGAAGATATTTGTACAAAAAAATCATAAGTTTCACTGTTTTCCGTTGATTTGAAAAAAAGGGGAAATGCCATTTTTTGACAGTTAATTATTTATAAATAAAAATGGCCGCCAGATCCTACGCAGGAAATAGTTACAATTTGTTCCTATAGGTATTACCTGTCGAAAAAACGCTTCAGTACCCTGGCTGCTGAAGTGTCACGATCACGAACAAGGTATATTTTTGTCTTATTACCCTGGCCTAAAACTGTGCTGTTCACTTTAACAAATCGGAAAGTGTGAGTCACATTAATTGGGATAATTGTCACTAAATCTTTTTATACAAAGACTTAAATTTTGTATGTAAGTATTACAAAATAACTTTTCGAATACCTATCACACTCCAATGCTCCAATTTTTTTCTCAAACTTGTTTTCACCCAGTAATAGTCACTCTAGCCCTGCGGGCTCTCGTTTCTATAACCAGGCAAGTTTTGGAAACAATTTCACTCCCCTTCGGGTGGTAAAATTAGAACTGTCAAAAGTGTCACTCGGGATACAAATCGATAATTTTAGAGCTCTCGTGTAATTACTAGTGAAAAAGACAGCATCGTGTCATATGACAGCATAAAATTATCACCAGCTGCCCTTGCATATAAACTTGTTAATTTTTATTGCCTTTTTCAAGTTTCAAGCACTTATTGAAATTATGTTAGTTATGTAGCACATTTTTAAAGATATTTGCACATTAGACCTGAAACGCAATATGTGCCACCTTTGACCTACGCGATCAAAACGTGGGTAGTTAAAAGTAAAATGATGTATGTGATTTACGTTTTGCATCACTTGTTATAGTCGGGGATCCCAGGCATATTTTCACCATTTACTACTATGATAACAAGCTAATTTTTCGTGAGTAGTTTCATTTTGACGAGACACCCAACTTTTTTCCTTACAACAATTTCCGTATGTGGTAGATAACAAAGATAGCATGGATAGTCCAGTCGGGTTAGACCAGGGATTCCCAAACTGGGGGGCGCGCCCCCTTGGGGGGCGTGAGGTCATATCAGGGGGGCGCGAGACGCGTTGAACATTAAATTAAATTTAGTTATTTTTCTAAAATTCAAAATTAACCGCTTGTTAAACTGTGTCTGGTAACGCAGAGTAAGCAAAAGTTATCTCAAATACCTACCTCTTTTTGACAACACTGAAACGCCGCATTGATGATAGGACCGAAGACATACAAAACCAGGTAGTTGATGCAGTAAAATAATCGCCATTTTTTGCTATTCAGGTAGACGAGAGTACTGACATAGCACAATGTTACCTATCAGTTAATTGTTTATGTTCGGTATATTCAAAACGAAAGACGAGCTACTTTTTTCTACAGGGTTGGAGACTGGAGACCACGACAAAAGCTGTTAATGTTATGAAAGCAGAGCGAGAGTTTTGTGACAAACATGAACTCTCTTGGCAAAAACTGATCAGTTATGTAGAGATGGCGCACCTTCAATGCTTGGTTTTCGCTCAGGCTATTTGCAATTAGTAATAGAGAAAAATGCTGATGTGATTGGGATACATTGTTTTATACATCGACAAGCCTTGGCAGCAAAAACCCTTCGAAATGAACTTATGGCTGTCTTAAAGTTGTGTATTAAATTAGTGAAGTATTAGAAAGTATGTGAAGTATTAGAAAGTGATCACAAAACACTGCTACTTCATACAGAAGTACGATGGCTCTCAAAAGGAAACATTTTGGCAAGATTATTTGACCTTCGAGATGAAGTATTTACCTGGGAACATCAAAAGCAAAATGAGCTAAACATGGCCTTCAAAAAACATTGTACCCAAGTAATATTGGCTTATTTGTCAGACATCTTTGACTAGTTGAACAGCCTTAACCTAAAACTGCAGGGTGGAGACTCAAATATAGTAGTTACGCATTGTGATGGAGGCTTAGTTACTCAACTTTGGAGGCGTAAAATATCAGCAAACCCCTGAAATTATTCAAATTTCTCTAAAGTAGAGCCAATCTCAGAAGAAACACGCTTCAAGGATATTTATGAAGGATCAAGTTTGAAAATCGAAATATCAAACCATTTGGAGAGCCTAATTGAAGAGTTCCAGAAATACTTCTCAAACACTTGTGACAATTTTTTATTTACAGAATGTCAACTGATCCATTCCATGTCAACATAGACTCCCTGCCTGAATCACTTCAAGAAGATGCTTTGCAAATAAATCCAAATGATTTTTTGCATGATTCCTCTGCCAAATACTTTGTTATAATGGACAAACCTTCATATCGAAATATCAAACCATTTGGAGAGCCTAATTGAAGAGTTCCAGAAATACTTCTCAAACACTTGTGACAATTTTTTATTTACAGAATGTCAACTGATCCATTCCATGTCAACATAGACTCCCTGCCTGAATCACTTCAAGAAGATGCTTTGCAAATAAATCCAAATGATTTTTTGCATGATTCCTCTGCCAAATACTTTGTTATAATGGACAAACCTTCATTTTGGTTAAAATATTTCAAAGTGTATCTTAGTGTATCACGGGAAGCTCTTCATTTATATTTGCCTTTTTTAAGTAACTATTTGTGCGATTTTCAACACTTTTGTGGCAATTAAAACAAAGTTTCGGAATAAACTTGTAGTCGAGAAAATGAAGCTGAAAAAATGGCAAAACCTCGCAATTTTTTCGTCCAGCATCGATTTGTACAAAAATTTGGGATTAGGCTCATTGCACCCTCTAGTTCATTTTCTATATTGAGCCGTTGTACGCTTTTGGTTTTTTAAGGGTGAAAACTACCCTTAATTGTAAAAAAATTATAAAATAACTTCTTAAACTTTAATATTGTCAACATTTGGTTCTTATTAGTTACATAATGATTGTTTTATGCTTTAAGATATACTACCATAATATTTCAACCCTTTAAACCACCCTTGTTGGAGCTATATATAAAAAATTTACTTATCCTAAAAGAATAATTTCGGTTTGCATCGATTTACATAAAAATTTAGGATTAGGATTATCTCACCCTGTACTTTATATTCTATATCATGCTCAAGGGCTTTGATTATTTTTAGGGATGTAAACTACCCCTTATTTTCAAAAATTATATAAAAACATTGTAAACTTTAATATGGGTAAAATTTGGTGTTGATTGGTTAAAGAATGATTGTTTTATGCTTTAGGATATAATATCATAATATTTAAACCCTTAAAAACCACCCTTAAGAACATTAAAATTTTTGTAAGTAGATAATTTAATTGATCTTTATAGAAAAAAGTAGAATTAAAGAATTACACAAACATTTATTTACAGAAAAATATGAATTTACAAATGTGCACAAATACAAATACAAATAGTCTTTTAGTCATCTTCCAGTATACGAACCGGTTCTGTGGTATTATACATACATTGAAAATGCTCCATAAGCGGACTATTCGAATTTTTCGAAAAAAAAAAATCGTTTTATAAACATAGCTCCTTCATTTTTGGCGATAGAAAGTTGTTTCAAAAATGATTTTGTAGGATTTTTGAAGAGCTATAAGACTGTGTAAATTAAATTTCGTAAGATCCCTTATTTTTTAATTGGGGTGGGTTTAAAGGGCTCGAATAAGGGGGTGTTTGCTTGTAAATAGAGGTTTTAAACAGCTATATCTCGCTAATTGTTCATTATAATGAGAATCTATTAACAATTAAATTTTAGGTATTTAAAAAGCTACAATTTAGTAGTCTATCATTTTTTTCGTAACTTCAGTATTTTCGGAGATATTTTGAAGTAAATGGTGAAAAATACGAAATTGCAAAAAATCAATTTTTCTTTAAACTTCAATCTTTTTAAAATTATATCTTTTAAATAGGTCAAATTTCTTGAATATATTGTTAATACAAATATGCAAGGAATTACAGAAAGGTTAAGATTAATTTTTAATTAGGAGGGTAGTTAGGGGGTTGTTTTCACTGATTTTTTCGTAGATAAAAGCAGGTACCGACCTTTCTTTGATCATAAGTCGCTAAATTTTCATGGTAGAAACTTTCCATTATTATTTTTTGAAAGATCTAATTATATACTTAAAAAAATATTTTTTAAATTTTCTTCAAAAAATGCAAAGTTTTCCCGGTATTTGGCTTTGAATATTTCAAATTATACATTTGACGAAAAAAGCTAACTTTTAACGTACCTTATCTCGGTTTATATTGGTCTTAAAGATATTATAGAAAGAGAATTTGATTTGTGTTACTAAAAGATACAATTTTGATATCTACAGTTTTTTTGATTAAATGTATATTTTTCAAGGTATTCTTAGAAAACTCTCTAAAGGAGTCGATTTTTTCGTCGAAAAACTGTTACCTTCAAGCGCGAATAACTCGAAAAATATTAGTTTTACGAAGAAAATGTAAAAAATATTTTTTTCTTAGAATTACTTTTTACATGGATTTGCATGGTTAAAATTGAATAAAAAATTCCCACCCCCGAGATGGGGTGGCAACCACCCCCAAGGTTTTAGCGTACGGTGGTATGATATAGAAAATGATCCTTGGTCTATTCCCTACCGTCTGTGAAAATTTCAAGTAAATCCATGCTGGACGAAAAAATTGCGAGCCAAAATGCTTAATTTCCTCGACTATTGATGTTGCTAGTGACTTGTGTTGTGCACTTACTAAAACCGTTGATTGAAATATTCTCAATCAACGCTAAAACTCAGCCACGAATAGGCATACAAGTAAATAAAATGCAAGCACATCCATCTCACTAACCAACCTAATCTATTTTTCTTTTATTAATAATGTTTGTATTTTATGGAAACTGATATTGTTGTATCTTATGGCAGAAGAAATTAATGTTTTGTTTTTAATCTAATACTTATTTGTTTTTGTTTTGTTCCTTTTCAACAAAAGGGGGCGTGGTACAAAAAAGTTTGGGAACTCCTGGGTTAGACGAATAACAGGCATAACCTTGCATACCGAGCTGCCCCAAATTTTATTTTTCTAATCTTTAGGGAGGGTCAGTAGTAGTGTAAATTTAAAATATCAACTGAATTCAGCCGTTGCGTTAGCCGTCATTTTGATTTTAAACGTGAACCGTTTTTGCTCAATATCTCCGCCAGTTTCAACTTCTCGACAAAAAGTATAAGTAGGTACTAAAATTGTTGTAATTTTCTATAATTTCTTTCATTACAATTTTTTTCGTGCGGTCGATATTTCCAGAGTTATGGGGGAAAATAATGACAGTTAGAGCATAATTATTGAATTATTTCGTTTATTATTGATTCTTGTCGGACTAGCGATACTTACCTGCATTTTTTGTAGGACATTGCTTTATTTGGATGAAAAATACACTAACCTAACAAGTTATACCTTTGTCCTATTGTTACTAATAAAAAAATGGTCTTGTGGTATTAACAACTTTTGAAAGTAGGACCAGGACAAAGTACCACACAATTTGTAGGAAAATGTGAGTGTTGTTTAAAATTAAGTCATATTTCCGTATTTTTTATTTCACTATCTCATAATTCATCTTAAACTATTTTTAATGTGTTATGTTTACATTTTACTATTTCAATTCTTAGCTTTAAATATTATTTCACCTATACGGCAACGCTGTAAGCTTTACTCCAAATAGGGGTGGAGATCTTTTTTAAAATCCAAGTATGTTACGATTCGACCATATGTGTTTCATCAATAAACAGGTGTGAAAGTCTACCAATTTTTTGTTCCACTCTATCGAGCTAATATTTACCACTACGATATCTACAATTAAACCAGCGACCCAACAACAATTAAATCAACAATTTATAAAAGTGTTAAACATAATATTTTTCATTCTAGCCCAGTCGGAATAACATTTGACCTTGCATGCCGAGTTGCCCTTTTTGTATAGGTACATTTTTGTCGTAAAATTAATAATAAACGAAATAATTTAATAATAAAATTATGCACTAACAGTCATTATTTTCCCCCATAACTCTGAAAATATCGACCGCACGAAAAAAATTGTAATGAAAGAAATTATAGAAAATCACATTTTCAACAATTGTAGTTCTCATACTTTTTGTCGAGAAAATGGCGGAGATATTGAGCAAAAACGGTTCGCGTTTAAAATCAAAATGACGGCTAATGCAACGGTGGAATTTAGTCGAGATTTTAAATTTACACTACTATTGACCTCCATAAAGATTAGAAAAATAATATTTGGGGCAGCTCGGCATGTAAGGTTAAGACTGTTATTCGTCTAACCCGACTGGACTATCCCTGCTGTCTTATTTGTTATCAACCACATACGGAAATTGTTGTAAGGAAAAAAGTTAGGCGTGTCCTCAAAATGAAACTACTCACGAAAAATTAGCCTGTTAGTAGTAAATGGTGAAAATAGGCCTTGATCCCTGACTATTATATTTTGTCTCAATTTTTTTTCTCCAATACATTAATTCAACTTCTTATAGAGCCATTGATTATGTCGTTGATAACCTTGCCATATACATGAAAGAAAATGATGAAAAACTTAGTGCACTGCCATATAATATTAGAAACAGAATTCTACGTAGATTTACGACTTCAGCCTATTTTTGGAGAAACATTCATTTCAAATCGGTTTTGTCAGCTATTGCTAACGAACAGACATTGTCAATTAATTTGACTTCAGCTCCATTGGACGACGAGATATTAAAAATAATTTCTAAATGTAAAAATGTTCGAAAACTGTATTTATCAAGAAATGATGATGGTTTGATTACAACTAAAGGTAAGTTATGTACAGCTGCTATCACTGAATAGCTTACACCTTCATTTTTATAGTCGGTTTACTAATCTCAGACCTACTTAATATACTTAATATACTATCAGTTTACAACGTATTCTTCTTCTACCTCGCGGTTTCCAGTTTTGTACTGGTTTTGGGATTCTGTGCTCATGCATTATTTGTACGTGACCAAACCATCTTAGTTGTATTTCGTTTATTTCGTCATTTATTGTATGCGTGACCTTCCTTTTTTCTCGTATCCGTTCATTGGTGACATGTTCTCTTCTTGATCTTCCTGCAGCTCTTCTCCAGAAATCCATTTCGGTGACCTCTAACATTCGTTTTGATTTTTTCTTCATAGGTCATACTTCGCAGCTTTATGTTACAATGCTTTTCACTACGGCGTTATATAGGGGAGTGCAATTAGAATGAAAACATACATTGTTTCGGAATAATTCAAATAAGCTTATATTTTTCTAAAACTTTTTTTGTTAGTTTATATACATGTTATAACTAAAAAGTTCTACTCCCAGATTTGGCCGCTAATTGTTTATTAATTGTTTAAACAATAACAATTGTTTTGTATAAATAATTTAAAAAATATCGTTGAATTCATCATTTTACTTTGATAAAATATGTTTCTATTTTGTTTTTGGTTATGCTGAAACCATATATGGCATTACAATTTGAAAATTCTTATACAGAAGCTCTTATACAGTGTGTTTGCGTAGCTAGGAACCACATGGAAAACATTTTTATTATCAATTTTACGAAAAAAAGTTATTCTTCATAAAATACTATGGATAGTCAAAAATCTAAAACGCAACCACCAGATATCAAATTTTATCAATTTTATACGAGTTATGTCAAAAATATGAATTTCTTTAAAGAGTAAAGTACCTTTTTATTCCAGCATATCAAAAAATGCTATTATGAAAAGTTGTTTGAAAAGTAAAACTATGTTTTAATATACAATTACGTTATTCTAATAAAAAAAGATTCAATTTTTTCTCAAATTACGGATACCCATCATCATTTTATTTCAATTATTGTAACTATTTTATTATCAATTTTACGAAAAAAAGTTATTCTTCATAAAATTCTCTACCTAGTCTAAAATCTATGATACAACCATCAGATATCAAACTTTTTCAGTTTTATACGAGGTATGTAAAAAATATGAATTTTTCTTAAAAGTCAAGTGCCTTTATTATTCACAATATTTTAATTAGAAGAATGTAGTTGAACTCTGAAACATATTTTTTAATTCCAAACAGCTTTTCTTTATAACAATTTTCGATGTTGTGAAATATAAAGCTACTTTACTCTTGAGTGAAATTCATATTTTTTGACATTATAAAATTAATAAAATTTTATATTTGATGGTTGCATCTTAGATTATATATGATGCAGAGTATTTTATAAAGAATAACTTTTTTTCGTAAGACTGATAATAAAAAAGATATCAATAGGTTCCAAGTTACGCAGACATACTGTATAAGAGCTAAAAAAATTTTTTTTGTTGAACATTTATTATTGTTGAAGCTTATTATTAAATATATTTTAGATAAGTTTTACAGAAAAAAGTTTTGATCACTTTGTATAAACTTTTTTTTAGCTGGTAATTGTATTACATTTTTGTTATCTTTCTTAATTTTCTCAAAAAGAAATAGTTTATTTCATTTTTATAGTAAAATAATTTAGTGCATTTTAAATACTACATCCTAATCTTTAAAAAACACGTATAAAACTGTAATAGACCTGTTCAAACTTGAGTAATACCGTCTTAAAATGGTGTTAATTCTGTAAAACTATAAAGTTTTCAAAAATTACATTTTTTGAGACATCGTATCATTTGAATTAAATTTTTGAAATTTTTTTTGAATGAATCATCGTTTAGTAAGATGCTTGAAAGGTAAGTTGTGCAAAATTTAGAGTTTTAAAAGAAAAATTGTATTAGTTACACATTTTTAAATCATTTTTAAACAAAATTCATATGTCTCACTTTCAGCCCACACCGTACTTTTGCCCATACATTTTGTTTCTTTTTATTATAACTCTAAGATAGCTTAATTATTCTTCTTTCATGTTCAATTTGTAAAATTCAATTTGATCGATTAGTTAAAGAATTACATTAAAATAACTCAACCGTGCACTTTGCCGTACGCTAGTTTACAGTGCGCCAATGTTTGTGAGAAGGGTGACTTTAGCGTTATAAATAAAAAATTATAGAAGCTACAGATTTAATTTTAGAAAAATCTTTATATAAGGTTTTTTTTGTAAAATTTTCTGAATTTTTCAATGGCCAAGTCAGTTTTTTCAAAAATATATATTTTCGGAGTTATTTAAAAGAACATCTATTTTCGCAGTTCATTTGTTTAATAAAAAATGAAGAACCAACTTCTCGAGTAGAACTTTTTGATATGTTGTTTATTAAACATTTCTTAATGAAATTACAAAAAGATCTATCTTGTTTGATTTTTTCCGAAGTGAAAATCTATATGCACTCCCCTAATAGATATTTTTCTTGTTTTGATTATTTATCTTATTGTATAATTGCTTTCCTACTCTGAATATTTTTAATGGTTCCGTCCAGTGTTCCATCATTCGTGATTTTCAGGCCCAGGTATTCATATTCGTCTAATCTCAGACCTAACCTTAGACCTAACTGTCTATAATAGTAAATTTATTAAAATCGGTTCGTTCAACTCAGAGGGGTTTTGACAGATTCAGAATAGGAAACATATAACACAAAAATCTCACAATAAAACACTGAAAAACGTTTGTTTTTCTATACTTCCACAAAATTTATTACAACTATATTATTACTACAGCTGTTTCGGCAAAGTGCCTTTTTCAAGTGATATATTTAACAATGTGTTTGCCTTTTTAAGTCTTTAACTGAAGAGGTTGAGGAGTGGGGAGCTGTTTGTCTCGAGTTGGTCATTCAGAATTATATCTGTATTTTTCAATTTATTAATTTCCATTGATTCTAAAAGTGATAGCTTAAGGCCTTTATTTTGAATATGTAGAATTTGAAACTCTTCATTGAAAGAATGATTATGATCTAGAAGGTGAAGTGCGTATGTAGAAGTGTCTGTTTTTCTATTGTTAAAAGCCCTTTTGTGTTCTGCTATCCGTTTGTCAAAAGTTCTGCCAGTTTGACCGATGTAAGTTTTCGGACAGTCACCACAAGTTAGTTTGTACACACCACTCTGTAGTTGCTTTTTCTTTCGGCTTTTATTGTTTTTAATATGTTTGCTTAAGTTGTTGTTAGTTCTGAAAGCTGGTGTTATTCCTTTCTTTTTTATGTATCTGGCTATTTTTGTTGTTATTTTGCCAGTATATGTGAGAGAGCAGAAGGTACTGGGTTCTTTCTGTGGTGGTGGATACACTAATTTCAAGGCTTTCTTATGGAGTTTTTGGTTTAAAATGTTGTTAACTGTTTGTTCGTTATAGCCATTGTTTACTGCTATTTGTCTGCTATTGTTAACAAACAGTTAACAACATTTTAAACCAAAAACTCCATAAGAAAGCCTTGAAATTAGTGTATCCACCACCACAGAAAGAACCCAGTACCTTCTGCTCTCTCACATATACTGGCAAAATAACAACAAAAATAGCCAGATACATAAAAAAGAAAGGAATAACACCAGCTTTCAGAACTAACAACAACTTAAGCAAACATATTAAAAACAATAAAAGCCGAAAGAGAAAGCAACTACAGAGTGGTGTGTACAAACTAACTTGTGGTGACTGTCCGAAAACTTACATCGGTCAAACTGGCAGAACTTTTGACAAACGGATAGCAGAACACAAAAGGGCTTTCAACAATAGAAAAACAGACACTTCTACATACGCACTTCACCTTCTAGATCATAATCATTCTTTCAATGAAGAGTTTCAAATTCTACATATTCAAAATAAAGGCCTTAAGCTATCACTTTTAGAATCAATGGAAATTAATAAATTGAAAAATACAGATATAATTCTGAATGACCAACTCGAGACAAACAGCTCCCCACTCCTCAACCTCTTCAGTTAAAGACTTAAAAAGGCAAACACATTGTTAAATATATCACTTGAGAAAGGCACTTTGCCGAAACAGCTGTAGTAATAACATAGTTGTAATAAATTTTGTGGAAGTATAGAAAAACAAACGTTTTTCAGTGTTTTATTGTGAGATAAAATGAACTTCCATCAAGTAACGGTCGAATCCATCAATTAACACAAAAATGCCTACCTCACACTATTAGCAGCTCAAATAAACTTACTCTTTCATTAAAAAAGAAGAATTATTGAAAATAGTGGGAGTGTATAGTAAACTCATAAAATTTTCCGTATATATTCAAAATATACAGTGATGAGCGCGCTAAAAACCGGCAAAATAACGCAAAACATGGAGAATGTAATACATTGTGAAGTAAAAAAGATGAAACTAGTAGAGGAGAAAATTATCGATATAAACGTACAAATTAACGCTACATTACATAGTTTCCCACCTTTAGACGCATCGGAGGAGTATGACAGCTGTCACTGTGCCAAGAGAATTTTATAAAATACTCCTGCATACTCCTGTCAGAGACGTCTAAAAGTGGGAAACTATGTAATGTAATGTTAATTTATACGTTTATAACGATAATTTCAACCTCTACAAGTTTTATCTCTGTTTATTTCACAATGTATTATGTTTTCCATCTTTTGTGTTATTTTGCCAGTTATTAGCGCGCTCATCTCTGTATAATTTCAGTTGTTATAATTTAACATATTATAGTAAATAATTATTGTATTATTCTTGCTGATTATATTATTAGGTATTTGTATTATTGTTGTTTCGTTGTTTGTTAGTTATATTTAGTTAATTAGTTAATTGTATTTAGTTTATATTTTGAATTTTATTATTATGAATAGTCAAATTATTTCATTTGTTCCGTCAGCTAATACTTTGGTAAGCTTTTATAAACCAAAATAAAACTTATTTTCTGAGGTAAAAAAATCTATATAGAGAAATCTGTATTTCAGGTTTAGTGGAGCTACTAAAAAATTGTCCCAATTTGGTTCATTTTGTACTCTGTCGCAGCACGGAAGTGAAAGATGAGGTGTTAGATTGTATGGCAGAACATTGTCCAGATCTGACATGTTTGGATTTTGGCGGTTGTTCGCAGATTACTGATATAGGCATTAAGAAAATTTCGAGGTTGAAAAAATTGACTGGTGTCAATTTTTCTGCTACACAAGTAAGTTAAATGGTATTTCTTATATGATATTTGATAAAAACACCTGTACTGCAACTGATACTTTCAGTTCTAATGAAATCATACATACTTTTTAAACTGAAACAACAATACACAAAATAAAAAAGCAAATATTCATTTATAGTTTGTTGGTCCAACCATTTATAGTGATTCTAATTGGTCCAACCGCAGGCTAGTTTACTCCACTGTTAAATTTTGACACTAATGACATTTATGAAATTTTGGCTTTTCTGTCATTTTATAGGTTAATTAAGTATATCGGCGATTTTTTGTGTTTTCTGCATTATTCCTTTAATTTTTAGATTTTTAGTCTACTTTTATATAAAAACAGTTGTTTTTAGAACTCTTTAGCAATGTGTTAGCAATATAACATGTATGGATTATCATCGAAAGCTGATATGATCAATGAAAAAAGAAAATGAATTTGGTGACTTTTCTAGTGACTTTCTTGGGTGTGAATCTGTCTTTTTAGTTTACTCCTCTTCGTTAAAAAAGCAACTATAGATAAGTGTAACTATGAGGAAAGTGTAAGCTTTTAAAATGAGGAAGATGATATTTTTTTAATGGAGGGCCCAAGACCTATGATAATATCGTATGATAGTATGATTCCAACTTGCGTAGACACACTGTATAATATACATATACAATTATTATAAATTTAAATTTTGTGTCATATTGCGTACAGGACTAATTTTTATTTATTATTTTAAATTATTAATTAAATATTATGTCAACTGATTTTAAATTTAAAAATGCTGTAAAGCCTATACCTAGCCTATAGAAACAATATTTATTTCATATAAAATTAAATAATAAAGTAATTCGACAATAGTTTTCCAGCGTTTAAATTTTATCATTTGTTTACATAATTTGTTATAAAGGAACATTAAAAATATATTATATAAAAATGCATAATGTATGTAAAAGTATTTAAAAGAGTATTTAATTACTTTGTGTCATTTGTAGGCGATTTACTTACATAGATTTACTTACATAGGTAGTTAATTATAGTTGCACTTGAGATGAGCAAGGTCAACGTGTTCATGCAAGGCAATGAATTATTTTTTAATTCAAATGTGTAGGTCAAGTACCTCCAAGCCGATCTTTAGACCAGGTTCTATCGTCGCCCCCGTTAGGTAAATTATTCCGATTCGTTTTTTTTGCACAAACTTACTCAAAAAGAGGTCCTTATAACAAATCCACGAGGGTGCCAGGCGGTACCGCGGCCGCAAAATTATTTAAACAATTTTTTTAAACAAATTAAAAAAATTTCCCTTCGTACAAATTTGTTTTAGATTCTTTGGGTCATTATGAGCAAAAAAGGTCTCTTGTGATTTTTCTCTAAAATTAATTGTTGTCGGGTTATACGCGATTTAAAATTTGAAAAACGCGAAAATGGCTATTTTCAAGGCTTAAAAACTCGGTTGAAAATTATTATTCTGAAAGTCAGAAAGTGACTAAATCAAAGTTTAAAGCCTCCCCTACATGATCCTGAAGAAATGTGTGTCATTAATTTATTACTAAGTTGTTATTTTTAGTTATCATCAATGAGCGCTAACAGCGTATTGGGGCGGCCGTCAATGTGAGTGCGAAAGAGATACACCATTCCGGCAGTTCAATGGTACATCTTACTCCCACTCACATTGACGGCCGCCTCAATACGCTGTTAGCGCTCATTGTTAATAATTAAAAATAACAGCTTAGTAATAAATTAATAGCACAAATTTCTTCAGGATGTACGGGGGGAGCTTTAAACTTTGATTTAGTCACTTTCTGACTTTCATATAATAATTTTTAACCGAGTTATTAAGCCTTGATAATGGTAATTTTCGGGTTTTTCAAATTTTAAATCGCGTATCACTCGACAATTAATTTTAGAGAAAACTCACAAGAGACCTTTTTTGCTCATAATGACCCAACGATTTAAAAAAAAGATTTGTACGAAGTAAAAAAATTGATTTTTTGAGTTTGTTTAAAAATATAGTTATTTATGAAACAGTTCGTGAAGTATGCTTTTTGCGAACGCACGCGATGTTTAGAGCACGAGCGACAGCGGGGCGAGTGCTATACATCGCGTAAGTTTGCAAAAAGTACTTCACGCAGAGTTTCATACAATATTTTATCTACTATAAACAAATAAAAAAAACTGTAACTCTTCGTCACTGGAATTCATTTCTATTATACAATTTTTAGAACTTTGGCATAAAAAAAATTTAACTTCTTTCAAACCACAAAACTCTTAAAACTTTTGTTATTTATTGCTCACATGTCATCACCATGACAACGCGAAAGTTAAGGATATTTGATTATATGAACGTGTGCCAAAAAACAGTGCGAAAAAGTAAATCCTATTTAAAATACATTGTTACTTCACGCACACTTTAAATCCTTTACGCACTGCTATCTATAATGACAGATTTCACAAACTAAAAACTTATACATACTATGAGATAGAGTAGATAAAATTGCTTAAACAATTTTCCGACCGCGACACCTCCCGGTACCCTGTGGATTTGTCATAAGAATCTCTTTTTGAGTAAGTTTGCGCAAAAAAAAAGAATCGGAATAATTTACCTAACGGGGGCTCCGATACAGGCTGGTCTAAAGCAGATCTGTTATTGTAGAGACGTGTAATGATGATGTAAATATGATATTATTTGTATAATCAAACGGGTTTTTCCTCCAAAAATAGAAGGCTAAGCTTTATTATTATACAAAACAAATAACCGCAAAGGAAGCAGTGATATCATTAATACAATATGGACATATTATGTTTATTAAAAACTATAACATTCTAATCAACAAAATGTTGATTATTATGTAGTGTAGGCGCACTCCTATAAAGATAAATAAAATATACTAACTAACCCCATGAAAAATTGGACTGATTCTCCTCTTGTAATTTGAAACAAAAAAAAACATAAATAATTTTTTTATAAGAATGGCAGATTTTTTCTTATTAACTTATTTCCCATTTAGACTAGTTAATTTATTTCGTTGAAACCATATAAGTAATAAAAGTAATGTCGATTCGCTAATCTGAGACACAACTGTCTAGTGATGTTAGTATATTTTTTGGGAACTTAGGTTGCTAGACGTGACTGGAAATTACTACACAACCAAACATACCTGCTCATAGCCAATATTATTAGTAGTAAACAGACATAAATAACATAAACCGTACGCCAATCAATAATTATGTATTTACACCATTAGACTGTATTGAAAACAAATGAGATAATTGTTTATTGTACAAAATAAAAATATTTTGTATAAATAAATTACACAAAATTTTATGAGTTTAGTATACACTCTATACCACTCTTTAGTATACCACTATTTCCAATAATTCTTCTTTTTTAATGAAAGATTAAGTTGATTTGAGCAGTTAATAATATGAGGTAGGAATTTTTGTGTTGAACGTTTCCTATTCCGAATGTGTCAAAATAAATCTCAGCTGAGCGAATTGAGTGTATAATTATTTCTTACGTGCGTACAAAGTACACAGAGTAGGGGAGAGTTGGATAAAACGGGATAGTCGGATAAAATGGGATACCTAGCCTAGAGACCCAACTAGTGATGCTATCAATCGGACAACGACGGAAACTTGTTATCAGTCGTCATTTTAACATTCTCAGTTTACCTCGATGCCAATATTTGATGAAAAGTTGTTGTGTTTAGAATTGTTTGACTCTATTTTTTGATATTTTGTACTTTTAAGTGCGTAGTTTTCTACATTATACTGCCTACATATATAAAAATATAATTCCGGTGACTATTACATTTAATTAAGCAGTCATTAACGAATATTCTCATGTGTAGTCTACCTAATTTTACTCTCACATTTAGGCAGCAGCCATCTTTGTTTTGAAAAATGTCTGAGTTTGACAAAACGGGACACTTAATAAGTTGGATAAAATGGGATACAGTTTCTTATGTCCCGTTTTATCTACCTATTTATTTGTTGGACTATTAATTTTTTAATTAGAGATATGAAGCGTTTTCTCATACCGCAGAGAAGAGCAACATATTTTTATGTGACTTTTGTTCTGATATACGTACCTAGTCCTAAATAAAAGGTCTTATTTCCCATTTTGCCATACAACATAAAAAACGCCTATTTTTAAGTTTCTGACTACTGAAGATATTATTCTTTCAAGAGGAAATTTTACTATACAGTTTATTGTCTACCTAATTTAGACATAAATTAAGTTTTAGATAATTTTATACAAAAAATTAAATATTATAAACCTATCCCGTTTTATCCAAAGGTGGTTGGATAAAACGGGATGTGTAGGACTTTAATAAATATTTTTTTTTACTATTTTCCAGTTATTAAAAATAGCTAAAGATATGTGTTTTGTGTACTGCAATAAATATTATACATATAAAAAATAATATTATGGTAATTTCTTTAACATATTTTCCGTAGTAAAAGTAAACAAGAATGGTATCCCGTTTTGTCCAACTCTCCCCTATTTTTTTAATAGTTAGTTTTCTCTATTTAACCCGTGAATTTTTGCATCACACCATTTTTGCTTGTACTCGAGTGGGGGGTATACACAGATGAATAACACAGTCCATGGAAGTAAGTGGAAAAATGAAGTATTTTCTAGTGAAAATAATGGTAATTATGTAGGTGTTTTGGAATATTTACTCATTTTATATAATAATAATTGGAACTCATAATATGTAGTGAACGAAATACAGGAAGTCAAATTTTACTCTCTAATAATTATGTAATATTATTACATAATGACATAACAGTCATTATTAAATACTTAATATATCTTTTATTATAAAAAAAATTTTTGGGAGTTCTAACTATATTTTTTCATACTGGTGAAAACTTAAAGAAAGTTATTTTAGAATTTTTAAATCCTAAGATTCTAAAATAAATTAGATTTATAAATAAATTTAGATTTAAACCTGTTGGGGACAGAGTTATAATAATGCGTTTAATATATCAGGTAAATATAAGGGACTCCAATCAAGAATAAAACAACATATTTTTTCTGCCCATTTTATATCATGCGCAATACATTCATTAAATTTAATTGGTATTGATACTAATAATAAAAATCGACAGAAAATACAGAAACTATTTCATGATGGAATTTCAGAAAATATTAAATGAGAAATGGAAAAGAACATTATAAGTTAATATTTTTTTGTTGTATGCGATTCTTTAATTAGGAGCATTAAAAAATATCTGAGAGGTATAAAACTATTAACAATAAATTCAAAACAATTTTTCATGATAATGAAATTAGTGACTCTTGAATACAAGAATTGTTAGGAACAAGATTTAAACCTAGCAGAACTGAAAAATTAAGTATTACAATTTAAGACTTTTATAAGTAAAGAAAATATTTTTGACCTGTATCCATGTGGTCATTTATTCAGAAAAATAATATTACTGCAATATTAAAAAAAACAATTCTGAGAATTTATTTAACCCTCCCAAGAAGCAATGCAGGTGGAAAAATCATTGTCAATAATAACCAGAATAAAATTTTTAAGATCCACATTATTTTATACCTATAGAAAAAGAGGTACTAAATAATTCTATTAATTATGACAAACTAATTGGCAATTTTACAGAATGAAAAGTGAGAAAAAAGCAATATAACCAATCAATCTACCCATTTGTTTAAATATTATTGCTTTTAAACAAATTACCTTCTTCTTTTTCAGATGCAAGTCCACTAATGAATGTTAGCGATCACATTTTCTATTAACTCACTGTTTATTGCCATGTGTATCAGAGATTGTTTGTCGTTAATCCCTGTCCATTGCCTCATGTTTCGGAATCAGGACATCTTCTTGCGTCCTATTCCTATCCCGCCTTTAATTTTACCCTCGAGTATAAGTTGAAGGAACTGGTATGTTTCGTTGCGCATGATGTGACCCAGATACGCCGTTTTTACTTTATCGTACTACATACGTAGTATAATAAAGTTATAGGATCGTGCAAAAAAAAATTTCAGATTTCACTTTTTTTCGACGTTTTGAGTCCCCCTGAGTCTAAAAAGCAAATAAAAAAAAACATGTCGGAAGTATGTACGTACGTACGTATGTACGTACGTACGTATGTACGTACGTACGTAGGTATGTACATACGTAGGTATGTACGTACGTACGTATGTCGCCACCGCCCAGCAAAAACTACTGGACCGATTTCGATGAAATTCGGTATGAGTAAGTTTAAGAGAATTTTGTCGTGAAACTAAGCTTTAAAAAAAACCTCTCAAAGGGGGGTCGAAATAGAGGGTTATTTGGGGCCCATTTTTGCAAATTTTGACCGAAACGAATGAAATTTAACTCAAAGTTAGCTTATCGATAGGTAAATAGAAATACGGAATTTGACATTTCCAAATTCAAAATGGCGGCCAACACGGCCGACCGCACACCCGACACATTTCCTTACCTATCTAGAAACTTGTTTAAGATAAGTTTAATTTGAAAAAGTCGTTATATAGTCTAAAGATGGGGCTATAAGAAGAATGTTATCGTTTTTCAGAAAAAGTTATGGGTTGCCTATATTTAAGGGGTCAAAATTTGACATAACTTTGAACTAGATTTTTCTCAAAAATGGCTCCAAGGAATTTGTTTATTTTTTGATATATTTTTGATATTCTATCGGTAAATTGAATGACATTAGTCAGATTTTTTTAACTCCCCATAGGAGGGGAGTTATGAATTTTTTATAAAAAAATATTCGAGTGCCCGTAACTTCCTCTGTAATAGAAACTAAAATTTGAAATCTGGCAGACATATATGGTACTTTATTATCTATTTATTATCACAATAAATCTTACCCAAAATATGGCTTCCGGTTGAACCGGAAATGAAAAAAAAATCTTAATTTTTTAGATCCGCCCTGTATATTTTTACATATTTTGAAAGAATGCAAAATTTTCCAATTTTGCATTCCTTCCATTTTTCCTTTCCAATGACAAAAAACTCGAAAAGTTACAGTAAATAGAAATTTTGCTATAATCTTGTGTGTGTCCTCTCTCACGCGATCATAGCAGAGCATTATTATGGGGCAGTCAATGAGAGTATTTGGCTCCGAATTCCATCCTACTACATCGATGTACTATCGTCAGATTAAAAACTCGACACGGGAAATATGAGGCACATCTGCACAAATTAGGAATAATTAATTCATCAGTATGTTTTTGTGATAATGTTTCGATTAGAGATTTAAACCATATTTTCTTGGAATGCAAAATTAACGAGAGATATATAAATCAATTATATTACAATTTACGACAAACACAAGTTCATTTTCCAATTAGTATAGAATATCTACTAAGTTGTCATAAAATGGAAATATTTAAATTACTCATAAACTACTTGAAAGAAACAAATATAATCATTTAAGTGAAATACGTATAAATATAACAAAACTAATAAATTGAGGTAAAAATAAAATAAAAATCTGTGGCTAACGGACTCGCATCCAAGCCATTTTTTCACACACGCACACACACACATACATCGATGTACTTGATATTTTCACAGTAAGTAGGGAATAGCTCAAGAAACAAAATCTACCCTATATACTATATACTATGGCGTTTTTATCTTGGGGCGGTTCCCAGCCCTTTAAGTGGTGGAAAATTTGTTGGTCAAAATAACCACGGAAGTGGCTAGAGAATCTACTTCTAAGCAAAAACTAGTCTAAATTTTTTTTTGAGAACTCTATACTTTTTGAGTTATGCGTTGTTGAAAACTGACCATTTTCATTGAAAAATGACACCTTTTCGGACGGTTTTTTTGTGAATAAATTAGAAACTTTGCATGGAACTAAAAACACTATATAAAACATTTTTTAGATTATAAATAACAAAGAGATTCGTTCCTTCGTAAATCTTCTATTTATAATACAAAAAGAGATATGGTAGGTGAAAAGAGTTTGTTTTTTGGTGCATGCTCAAATTGGTGTATTCGACTTGAAATAACAGAGGAACGGTAGGTTTTAGGTGTATAATGCTACCAACGCCTTTTGTACTGTTTGAAAAGGCCTTTAAAAGAGCATCGTTAAATGTCGGTTACATTCAAACTAAGCGAGATATGGTGCAAAAAATATATGACTAATGCACTTTAACGCGGTACCTGCCACGTGGGGTGCTACCAGCACCCCATAACCCATTTTTATCAAATATTTGGTATTTCAAGTTTGGTAACCGAGTTGTGCGTCATAGTAGCTTTCTATAATATTATATAGCATATATGTGTTAGTGTTTGAAGTGGTTATTTAGTGTCATTCTGAACTTATAGCTCTAAAGTCGAATTGGGGTGTCATCATCTGGCACTTTAGGTTTTAAATTTTTTTTGTGTCTTTGATAAACAGGTCAAATTTACATTTTTTTATTGAAATAACTGATTTAAATTATTAATATAGACTCATACTTACTAAATCTTAATTTTTTTTAGATATTTTACTTGACTTCATTTATTATGGCTTGGTACTTGCTAATTTGCTTATAACACCTTTTTCATTTTATTTTTTAACTTTTATAACATATTAGTGGCTAATAAGTTAATAAAATATGTTTATTTATATTTTTGTGTTACTCAACACATTATTTTGTTTTTTAAACAAGTAGATCACAGAAAATTTTTAAGGGGTGCTGTGAACACCCCACGTGGCAGTTGGCGCCTTGCAAAGCCACGTGGCAGGTGCCGGGTTAAGGAAAAATACGTACATACAAAATAAGTACATATTTATATTTAACCCTTCATCCACCAGAATTTAAATGCATCGTTTTTCTTCTACAATATCTTTTAATATAGTGTTATTTCTACTTTCAAAAAGGTGGCGCCGTAGTATATAGCATAGACTTTGAATTAGGAGATTGCGCTACTCCCAAAATTTCATTAAAATCGATGCAGTAGGATAGAATTCGGAGATAATATATTGTTCTTAATCTCGCGCATTGACTGGCGTAATAGAAATAGAATGAATATGCAAAAATTGTAAACTATTAATTTCTCTGAAAAATGATCTAATTTGAATTGAAAGTATGACTAATATTCTATTGATTTATGCAATAATCTATAGTGTGTTCCCGAAATATGGCATCGAACATTTTCTCAAATGCAGGAATTAATGATGCATAGAACCATAAAATATTTTCAAGTATACAAGGTGTCTCTTCTTCTTCTTCTTCTTCTCCTTCTTCTCATGGCACTACAACCCTTTGTGAGTCTTGGCCTGCTTAACAATGTTTTTCCATTCTGCCCTGTCGGATACTTTCCTTCGCCACTGCCTGATGTTCATGGTTTTAATATTCCTCTCTACGTCGTCTATCCATCTTTTACGGGGCCTTCCTCTTGTTCTGTTTCCTTGGGGCTTCCATCTCTGGATTACTTTTACAGCTCGATTATCTGGCATTCTTTCTAGGTAACCGAGCCAGTTTAGTCTTTGTGACTTTGCAAATCTAACAATATCTGCGCTCTGCATTAGTTCCAAAAAAGCCACGTTCCCAGGTATTTAAATTTGCTCACTCTTTCAATGGACTTAGCATTCAGTGTTATGGTGGAGTTTTCAAGTGCATCCAAGTTTCTGGAGATGATCATGAATTTGGTCTTTTTGGTATTAATCTCTAATCCCATTCGCTTACTGTATTCTCCGACTATAGTAACAAGTTGAAGATCGATTATGTTGTCACAAATTAAGACACAATCATCAGCATATCGTATGTTGTTGATCAATACTCCATTCACTTTGATTCCCATCTCGGCTTCTTCCAAAGACTCTTTGAAATATGGCTTCCGAATAAATGTTAAATAAAAGAGGGGAAAGCACACATTCCTGTCGAACACCCCTTCTTATACAGAGTGAGTTTTATGTAATGAAACACTCAATTATCTCGAAAACGGCTTCCACGATTTTTATACATTTTGGTAGGTAGGGGTTTTCTGATGCGGCCGATATTATAGTGCTAATTACATTCTTGTCATATTTTCTGTTTTTCTGGAAATCTAATGAACTTTCTTATCTCAAATGGAACACCCTGTATATTTTTTGCGTTTTGAAGTCCTTAAGAAATACCGATTATTTTTCATGTTATATTCCCTATACCTAAATGCCATAAGTTCGAAGTTATTGCTACATTTATTAAAAAAAACTTTAAACAAATTATAAAAATCAATTTTTTTGGCTCGGGTAAACACTATTTTAGGTTGTTTGGATCATTGGGAACAAAAAAGTTCTTTTGTAATTTTTCTCTAAAATTAATCGTTTCCCAGTTATAAACAATTTAAAACTGAAAAAAATCGAATAATGACGATTTTCAAGGTTCAAGAACACAAATTAACAATGTTATTTTTGAAACTACGAAGTACCCACATTCAAGCTCAAGGCTTAATCAGCTACCGATAAGTAATTTGAGATTGTTTCATTTTAAAACATTGTTTTTTAGTTGTTAATGCAGCCGATCGCCCGTCCTCTCATATGCACTTCATTAAAAATTAAAAAGCAATGTTATATAATAAAAGGAGGCAAAAAATCTTATGGCAAGCTATTAGAAGAAGAGTTGGGCTTGAATTTAGGTACTTTAAAATTTTAAAAATTATATTTTTTACTTGTGTTCTTGAACCTTGGAAATCGTCATTATTCGATTTTTTTTTCAGTTTTAAATTGTTTATAATTCGGAAACGATTAATTTAAGAGAAAAATTACAAAAAATCTTTTTTGTTCCCAATGATCTAAACAACCTAAAATAGTGTTTACCCGGGCCAAAAAAATTGATTTTTATAATTTGTTAAATTTTTTTAAAAACAAATGTAGCAATAACTCCGAAATTATGGCATTTAGGTATAGGGTATATAATAGGTACATAATATGGTAATTAGGTATAGGTATATAATAGGGTATAATAGGTATACAATTCAATTAACATGAAAAATAATCAGGGTGTTCCATTTGAAATAAGAAAGTTCATTAGATTTCCAGAAAAACGGAAAATATGACAACAATATATTAGCACTATAATATCGGCAGCATTAGAAAACCCCTACCTACTAAAATATATAAAAATCGTCCAAGCCGTTTTCGAGATAATTGAGTGTTTCCATACATAAAACTCACTCTGTATGTATGGGTTTGGATATAGAATTGTCTATTTTTAATTGTGCCGTCTGATACCAGTACAAGTTTTCAATGCATCTTATGTCTTTTTGGTATATATCAAGTTTCTTGAGGATCTGCGTTGACTTGTTGTGTTGGACACGATCAAACGCTTTTTCGTAATCTAAAAGGCATGGGAACACGTCCTATATCCTAGAAACAAATTACCAAACACAACGTATGTGTCATGACTGACAAATAGCCCCGGAATTACAATGTTGCCTAGTCCGCTACTGTCCATTCATAAGCTGTTATGAAACAAATCGAAATACATCAATCATTAATAAAAAAAACTGAATCAAAAATGGTTATCTCTCCTTTACTTTTTGAACAATCCATATAAGAAAATGTATCTACCTATACAGAGTGTAACAAAAACACAGGTCATAAATTAAAGTACATATTCTGGGACCAAAAATAGTTCGAATCAACCTAACTTACCTTAGTACAAATATGCACATAAAAAAAGTTACAGCCCTTTGAAGTTACAAAATGAAAATCAATTTCCTCGAATATGTCGAAAACTGTTAGAGGTTTTTTATTGAAAATAGACATGTGGCATTCTTATGGCAGAAGCATCGTCAAGTAAAATTATAGTGAAATTTGTGCACCACCTAAAAATTGTATGGGGTTTTGTTCCCTTAAACCCCCCAAACTTTTGTGTACGTGCCAATTAAATTATTATTGTGGTACCATTAGTTAAATTCAATATTTTCAAAACTTTTTTGCCTCTTAGTATTTTTTCGATAAGGCAGTTTTTATCGAGATGCGGCTTCTTTTTTAATATGTTTACAGAAAAAATTTATGGGGGTTTTGTGCCTTTAAACCCCCCAAATGTTTGTGTACATTCCAATTAAACTATTACTGCGGTACAATTAGTTAAACACAGTGTTTTTAAAACTTTTTTGCCTCTTTGTATTTTTTCGATAAGGCACCTTTTATCGAATGTGGCTTCTTTTTTAATATGGTTCAAAATATACCTAAAACTGTAAATCATAAATAAATTTTCATATTATTACCAAGTCTCCATAATCGTACTTAACCATATACAAATATGTGGTGGATTTGACAAATATTCAAAATATCTCGATAAAAACTGACTTTTCGAAAAAGTACTAAGAGGCAAAAAAGTTTTTAAAACATTGTGTTTAACTAGTGGTACTACAATAATAATTAAATTGGAACGTACACAAAAGTTTTGGGGGTTTAAAGAACAAAACCCCCATAAAATTTTTAAGGGGTGTCCAAATTTCGCTATAATTTTTCTTAAGATACTACTGCCATAAGAATGCCACATGTCCATTTTCAACAAAAAATCTCTAATAGTTTTCGATATATTGGAAAAAAGCGATTTTTATTTTGTAGCTTCAAAGGGCTGTAACTCTTTTTATGTGCACATTTGTACTAAGGTAAGTTAGGTTCAGTCGAACTATTTTTGGTCCCAGAATATGTGATTAAATTTATGATCTGTATTTTTGTTACACCCTGTATATTTCGGATTATTGTCGAATTTCAATTTACTTTATTATTATTTACATTTATTTCATTATCTTTTACAGAATGTTTACGTTAAAATTTATTCTTTAGTTAAACACTTTAAATAAAGCAAATAAATATGCGCTTAATTAATTTGCATTAAATAGTTGAATGTGAAAAATATATACCTATTTCAGAATTAATGTATAAATATTTAATAAATAACTTTTTCATAGAATAAATGTGATATAAATATTTAATAAATAGTTTTTTCATAGAATATTTATTCACTTTTTATATAATTTCAATACACATGCAAGTGCTATACGTATAATAAAGCAATGTATTACAAAAAAAACTGTTATTTCATTAAATAAAAGATTGCAGATAATCAGATAAAGGTATTTAATACGTACCTTACAATAAAAATGAATTTAAAAAATTTGTTCGTCAGTTTATACAGGGTGTTTGGTAACGAATGGGTCATAGTTTAAACTTAGATTCCTGCGCTTAAAATAGGTCGATTTAAACTAACTTACTTTAGTACGAAAGTTGATAATAACCGAAATACAGGGTGTCAAAGTTAAATTTTTAAATGTTAGGATATAGAAAGTCTAATGCTCACAATCTTATTGAAGGTTTTTATTTAAACAGTTTTCGGGCGACCGCTTTCGGCGTTTACAGTTTATACGCCATTATCAGGCCCTTCAGAAACTGAAGAAGATATCAGTACAAGAAGTATACAGTGTACAATCTATATTTCACATACGACACATACGAGGGCGCCACATACGACATTCAGCGCTCATTTAATACGTTCAATTTTTTTATCTCGCACTCTACATAGTTTTTGCATCAAAACTTTTATGCTCTTAATATTTTTACTTAAACAATATATACTACATACATTCATCTCGCTTAACTCAACCGTTTTCGAAATAAACGCATTTTAAATCTGCGATGCAACATAATAGTTACACTCGAAAACTAAACTTAAAACCATAATAATTGTGCAAGTTCTCATTGCATCGCAAATTCCATTTGAATGAATTTGCAATAAATTTTTGGAAATTATTATGGTTTTAAGTTTATTTTTCGGGTGTAACTACAAAGATATTTTGCAAAAATTTGTGTTGCATCGCAGATTTAAAATGCGTTTATTTCGAAAAGGGTTGAGTTTGGCAAGATGAATGTAGTACCCATATCTTTTTAATTATTAAACGCTTTTCTTTACTTCAATAGTTTGCATCAAATCTTTAGACGTTAATTTGACTGACTTTTCTTTAATGCCAATGAATGAAAATTTGCAGACATATGCATTCGCGGAAACAATACACGAATAGTCGATAAATTTTTTTTGGATGTTTATTAATTGTTTAAATAAAAAAGAAAACGATTTTATAAATTCTCTTGTTTTTTACAATGTAGAAACTTAAAACTTTTACGGATTGTAGCTAATGATATGAACTATACATAATTTCACTTTTTACGTTAATTGTTTACATTATGATTCATAAATAAACAATAAAGTTTCAAATTTTGAACGCTCATATATTTGTTTATATATAAATCGGCGTTTATTCGTGTCAAATTTCAATACGATACGAAACAAAACTTCAACCAAAACTCGAATTCAAAAAATTCGTGTTTTTATCGTAGTCTTAGAAAAACCACCGGTAGAGACTTCTTGTGCTACAATTAACATTAGAATTCGTTTTGTCGTATTAATTAATTAAACGCTTTTCTTTAGTTCAATCGTTTGGGTCAAATCTTTGGACGTTAATTTGACTGCCTTTTCTTCAATGCAAATGACTAAAAATTTGTAGACATATGCATTCGCGAGAACAATACAGGAATAGTCAATCAAACATTTTTTTGTTTATTAATTGTTTAAATAAAAAAACGATTTTAATGGAAAATGCTTAAATTCTCTTGTTTTTACAATGTAGAAACGTGAAACTTTTACAGATTGTAGCTAATTATATGAATTATACATAATTTCACTTTTTACGTTATGCTTCATAAATAAACAATAAAGTTTTAAATAAACAATAAAGATTCCGACTACTTTTCCTGTTTGTACATCATATGTTTTATACATATTTTAATAAACATGATATACAGTATGTCCCTGTAAGTTGTATCCATATGGAAAACTTTTTTATTATTAAATTTACGAAAAAAAGTTATTCTTCATAAAAAGCTCTGCATGGTCCAAAATCTAAGATTTAACCATCAAATACCAATTTTTTTGAATATTATACGAGGTATGTCAAAAAGTTTGAATTTCACTCAAGAGTAAAGTAGCTTTATTTTTCACAATATTGAAAATTGCTATTATGAAAAGTTGTTTGGAATTAAAAACTATATTCTAGTATGCAATTACGTCCTTCCAATTGAATTTTTTTTTAAATTATGGAAAACTAACATTATTTTTAGTTATTTCAATTCAGATAACTCTTTTATTATTAATTTTACGAAAAAAAGTGATTCTTAATAAAAAGTTCTGCATGGGCTAAAACCTAAAATACAACCATCTTATGTCAAATTTTATCAAGTTTATACGAGGTATGTCAAAAAATATGAATTTAGCTCAAGAGTAAAATACGCTTATTTTTCACAATATCGAAAATTGTTATGAAAAGTTATTTAGAATTAAAAACTATGTTTCAGTGTGTAATTACATCCTTATAATTGAAATATTCTGAACTATAAAGGTACTTTATTTTTGATCTAAATTTGTCTTTCTTGACATACCTCGTATAAAATTGATAAAATTTGACATAAGATGGTTGTATTTTAGGTTTTAGACCATAGAGACCTTTTTATTAAGAATCACTTTTTTTCGTAAAATTAATAATAAAAGAGTTATCTGAATTGAAATAACTGAAAATAATGTTAGTTTTCCATAATTTTTCAAAAAAAAATTTTCAATTGGAAGGACGTAATTGTATACTAGATTTTTGTATACTATTGTATTACAATTGTACAATTGTATTGTATTACAATATTGTATTGTATATACAATAGAATTGTATACTACTTTTTAATTCCAAACAACTTTTCATAATAGCAATTTTCAATATTGTGAAAAATAAAGCTACTTTACTCTTGAGTGAAATTCAAACTTTTAGACATACCTCGTATAATATTCAAAAAATTTGATATTTGATGGTTAAATCTTAGGTTTTGGACCATGCAGAGCTTTTTATGAAGAATAACTTTTTTTCGTAAAATTAATAATAAAAAAGTTTTCCATATGGATACAACTTACAGAGACATACTGTATTTTAATGTTTGAAAAGTGTAAGGCTAAAAAGTAAAAAATAACAAAATATGAAAAAAATATTTTTAAGAAACGCTTTTCTGTAGTTACGAGTGACTCTAAAGTGAACTAAAACTGAGTGAACTAAAAAGCAACAAATAAAAAAATTGAAAAAATCTAACACGTTCGTTAAAGAAAAGCGTGGGGCGAAAACCGTTTATTCGATGAAGAAGCGCCACGCTTTTCTTTGACGAATGTGTTAGATTTTTTCAATTATTTTTATTTTTGGCTTTTTGGTTGATTTTTTTATAATATGTTTAATTTTAGTCACTTATAACTAAAGAAAATCGTTTCTTAAAAATATTTTTTTCATATTTTTTTATTTAAGTAAAAATATGTATTAAGAGAATAAAAGTTTTGAATAAAAAAGTATGTAGAGTGGGGGATACTAATGGGTAGGGGGGTTGAACTTATTAAATGAGCGCTGAAAGACGTATAAGGCGTCCTCTGGGTAATACATCATTTTTGGTGGCGAATTTAGATTTCTCGTCCCAAAAACCCCCGCTTACCAAATTTTGTGTTGTTATCCCATGCCTGTCATGAAATATTTAAGAATAAATAAAATAAAAGTTTAACTTTGTTTGACATAATGAAATTTGTATTTCGGTTATTATCAACTTTCGTACTAAAGTATCTTCCTATTTTATCCTTTATTGTCTGTGGTGCAGATTAATTATTTTAATTATTTTTAGATTACTGATGAAGGAGTGAGTTGTCTTGCTAAGGGACCCAGTGGACCAAAATTAACGGAACTTAGAATAGAAGACACTCAGGTGACCGATGTTGGTTTGAGAAGTGTTGCGGAAAACTGCCCTAAACTGCAAATATTATGTTACCGTGGCCGACAAAAACAAGGTAATTAATTTAAATAATGAAGATATGAAAAATTATTCAAGGTGAACCATTCTTAATCAAGTCGAGAGCACTTCTGGAATCTTAAATGCATTTTTTTGGGTTTTAATAAATAATCTCGTTAAATTTGATCCACTTCTCGGGTATCTCGTTTTTAAACAAATATTGTGTATTGTGGTTTTTAAACCACGACATTCTCCTTGACCTAAAATTGGTCTCCTCTGTTTCTTTTTTTTTTTTCAATGAATTATAATATTAATTATAGGTACTCGATAGTTCAACAGAATGTGTCTAAATTTTAGAATTTCATTTTTTTTTCCTAGAATTTATGGTAAGTAGCTGTGTGTTATTAAAATATTAAAGGATAGTCGATAGTTGATAGTCAAGATATACGAATCATAGAAAAATTATACTGACGTTAAACAGCGACAGCTTGCATAAATGGAAAATCAACAGAAATATGCAAAATACAAAGAGGTGTCAGACAAGGTTGTATACTGTCCCCACTGTTATTCAATTTATATTCAGATAGAATATTTAAGGAAGCGCTGCATAATTTGGAATGGGGTGTGAAAGTTAATGGAATTCTGATAAATACAATCAGATATGCAGACGATACAGTTATTTTAAGTGATGATATGAATGGATTACAACACCTTTTAAATGCCATTGACACAGTGGGAAGAGAGTTTGGCCTAAACATAAACTGTTCAAAAACAAAATACATGGTATTTAGCCGTTTGGCCCATCAAGATTCACGGTTATATGTTGATAGTCATATAATTCAAAGAGTACCCAAATATCTTAGTTGCCATATTACTGAACAACTAGATCCAGATAAAGAGATAAAATGTAGAATCGAGATAGCCCGCACGACATTTTAAAAAATGAGGTCATTCTTCTGTAATGATAATTTGCAACTTCAACTTCGAAAGCGCATGATTAAATGTTACATTTGGTCAGTCCTCTTGTATGGTGTCTAAGCATAGACATTAAAAATATCCACCATTAACCTTTTAAAGGCCTTTTGAAATGTGGCTGCACAGACGTATACTGAAAAGACCATGGACGGCTATGCTGACAAATGGGGCAGTCCTTAAGAGAGCAAATGCTGCCCGCGAGCTGCTTGATAACATCAAATTTAGAAAGATGGCCTATTTTGGACACGTAGTAAGGGGAGACCGGTATAATATAATAATAGTCTCCCGTTTTATACCGCTCACGTGGCTTTGGGAGTATAGCAGGGTAGTCTGCTATATCTAGGGCCTACGGTATACAAGGAAGGTAACAGGGCCAGTGCTACGCTTCAACCGCCTATTATTACCCCTGGTTTTACCCAAGGTACTCATTTTATTCAGGCTGAGTCGACCTGGGGCCTATAAGCATTTTAAAAATGTCTAGTTGTTCTTGCCGGCGGTAGGATTTGAACTCCGGACCACCGGCACGCTAGCCTAGCACACTACCACTCGGCTACGCCGGCCCTTGCCGGTATAATATTCTTCAACTTAATATGATGGGTAAAATCGAAGGACGCAGAGGAATTGGTAGAAAGCAGGCCTCTTGGTTCAAGAATATCCGGGAGGGGACAGGAATAAATAAAGCAGAATACCTATTTAAAATAGCTCGAGACAGAGACAGTTTCGCCATGTTAATCGCCAACGTCAAGGGGACTTAATAGGGCACGTTAAGAAGAAGAAGCTGTGTGTTCATCTTTTAGTATTTCGATCTTCGTTTATATTTTCAAGAATTCTATACAGCAATATCTCAAAATAGTTCGTATGAAATGTCAGTAATTCAGATATATTTCAGGGAAATAAGCACAATTTACAAAATTCACAAGTTAGAAGAAAGGAAACAAAACAACACAAGCAATCCAGCTACACCCAAAAAAAGGGGCTCAAGGTTGACAACAGTACCATATATAAAGGGCTTATTAGAAGAATTAAAAAGGATAGGAAAAAAAGTACAAGATAACAACATTTAAAACAACCAATACACTCAGATTCATCCTGTCCAAAATTAATCCCAACACACAAGAGAGGTCATCTACAAAATACCCTGTACCACAGTGAAAACCTCTTGTCTATATTTAACAATAATAATTATGTACCTAATTTTAAAGTAGATCTGCTCTAAAACCAAGCAGATTGCATCAAAGTCCGCAGGAATTATTTGGCTCAACGCAGGTATGGATATGGTTGTGAACTCCCAAGTCCTTGATGTTGCGAAGTCTTGAGAAATAGTTATTTATCTGTAATATGTCGATATTTTTGTTTCTTTTAAATTAAAAGAGATTTTTTTATTACATATATTTTAATTTACAATCTGCTTCATCGAAGCTATAAGTAAATAGTTTGAATGTTAAATACATGAGGGAGCAGCTGCCCTGTGGCAACCCTCCTATTATAATTTTTACATTAGATCATAATATATTTATTTAATTTACTAAATCTGTTGGCCATAGTTTCTTCAGTCGTCTTGCGAATTCGGGAGGAGTGTTTAGCAGTCTTGCTTCATCATTTGGATGACTTCTCAGTCCATTAAGGTAGCTCTTTGTGATCCTTTGAATTTCTTCCTCTACCAAAGGTGTAGCTGAGTCCTCGTGTAGGGTTTTATTGCTTACATACCAGGGTGCGTTGAATATCATCCTCAATATTTTTGATTGGACTCTTTGTATTATCTTGATATTTGATGGCTTTGAGCAACCCCAGAGTTGAACACCATATGTCCAAATTGGTTTTATCATAGTTTTATACAGGAGCAGTTTATTTTCAATATTGAGTTTTGACTTTCGACCAATAGGCCAGCTCATTTGTCGTATTTTGATGTTGATCTGGGTTTTCTTGGCTTGAATGTGCGGCTTCCATGTTAATCTTTTGTCAAGGGTTAGTCCCAAATATTTGACTTGCTGACTGGTAATTGTGTATCATTTAATGTTATTATTGGACATACATCCCTTCGGTTTGTAAACGTAACTTGGGTTGACTTCGTTTCATTTACTTTCACCTTTGTAGTTGTGCAGACGCGATAATGGGGTCCTCATTCACAGCGATTATGGTGGTGTCATCAGCGAATGTTGAGATTTGGTTTGTTTCAGTGGTTGGGATATCTGCGGTAAATAATAGGTAAAGGAGAGGACCCAGGACGCTACCCTGCGGTACGCCTGATTTAATGTAAAAGAGATTTAATGTTTATTTATTAAAAAAAAACGACTAAGCTTTCACTCTATTGGCATACAAAACAGCATAATGCCATTCTACATCCCACCAGAATGAAAACAATGGGAGCCTTCTCTGGTTACACCTCCGAGGCTTCTACAATTTGCAAGCCATAGGGATTCTGAGATTATAGGAAGATGAGGGAATTCTACAATTTACAATTCACGTCCCATCTGCTCAGCGCGGTAAAGTTCCAACGAGAATGGTTCCCTTCATACTCCACACAGAGTAAATGTAAATCAAAAATGAATAACCATTTTCAATTTCGTTGCAAAACGAAAACACAGCCGAACCATATTCGAGTCCAATCAGAGAGTGCTGCAAGCACCCCTACCGGTTTCGAAACTTATTAGTCTCTCATCAGGAGGCACATATGCTGCTCTCCCTGATCCAACCAAAACAAACCCCAGCGTGCAGTCCCGGATTGTTTTGGTTGGATCAGGGAGAGCAGCATATGTGCCTCCTGATGAGAGATTAATAAGTTTCGACACCTGTAGGAGTGCTTGCAGCACTCTCTGATTGGACTAGAATATGGTTCGGCTGTGTTTTCGTTTTGCAACGAAATTGAAAATGGTTATTCTTTTTTGATTTACATTTACTCTGTGTGGAGTATGAAGGGAACCATTCTCGTTGGAACTTTACCGCGCCGAGCAGATGGGACGTGAATTGTTAATTGTAGAATTCCCTCATCTTCCTTAGTCTCAGTATCCGTATGGCTTGCAAATTGTAGAAGCCTCGGAGGTGTAACCAGAGAAGGCTCCCATTGTTTTCATTCTGGTGGGTTGTAGAATGGCATTATGCTGTTTTGTATGCCATTAGAGTGAAAGCTTAGTCTTTTTTCTAGCAGTTGCCGCTAGGGCATCTATGCCATTTCGTTCGTTGCAATCCGGGACTGCACGCTGGGGTTTGTTTTGGTTGGATCAGGGAGAGCAGCATATGTGCCTCCTGATAAGAGACTAATAAGTTTCGAAACCGGTAGGGGTGCTTGCAGCACTCTCTGATTGGACTAGAATATGGTTCGGCTGTGTTTTCGTTTTGCAACGAAATTGAAAATGGTTATTCATTTTTGGTTTATTTATTACTTTTAAAGCATAATTTTTACTATTGAATTATTTTTTTATACTTATGGTTATGCTTTTGAAATACTCTTAGACATTTTTTTATATTTTTAGATTTGGATAGCTTCGTACCTTTCCACAATGGGTTAAAGAACTTGAAGCAAGTTACATGGACAGTGAACTGGTAAAGTGACGTTCCTTCGGGCCTATTATATTTGTTGTGATTTGTTGTCAATTATATTTATTAACAATTATCTTGCGTTTTATATACATTACAACCTCATTACACATTTCAGTATTTGTGAGTAGATAAAAAGATACTTCTCATTGTTTCGGGAAGGAATGGAAGACATCGAAGTTACACGAATATTAATAAAAGCACTCTACAAGGATAATAAAGTAGCTCAAAATGAGCAATAGAATATGCAGTCCATTTATAACAAAGGGATCAACGGCGTCACCAGGATTATCCTTAGGGGGGAGGGTTGCAACTACTGGAAGCTCGCTGGACGGTATGGAATAATAATGGTGTTAAGCATATACCTATAACTCAAAGCACCGGGTGTCCCAATAAGAATGGCTCTCGGCCATATCTCAGGAACCGTTTATAGTACAGCTTTGAGAAAAAAATATTTATAACAAAAATTGCCTCAGGAAAAGCCTGGAAATTATTTTCATAACTGTAGGTAAACCGCTAGAGGGCGTAATTGAATATTAAAAATTAAAAAATCAAAATTTTACAAAATTTACCTAATGAAAGGGCACTGGAAATCCAATCATCGTATTCTACCTACCTTTGCAAATAAGAGGTGGGGGTGAGTAGGAACCTTCTTATGAAAAAATGGCTGTCAGTCCGGTTCTGCTAAATCGAATTTTGCATACTTAGTCTTGTTGAAAGCAGCTCTTTTTCGTCAATGTAAGTGTCTTATTTTCGAAATAGCCTAATAAGTAATATGCAAGCTAGGAGGCGTTATTTAATCATTTTCAGAAATCTAGTTTTCTTTGGAAAATATTAAATACAAGTATGCATTTTTAATTCTGTATTACAAAATTAGACCGAATTAGCAACATAATACCGAAAACCGCATGTCGATACCTTTTTTCTATCTAGAGATAGGTATCTTAAGAAATGTGTAAATTTTAAACATAACTGTTACTGTCACCGGTAAACAAGATTAAGGAAAAGTAGTGTGCTAAGGAAAAAACCAAGAAACATTTCCAGATGTAAAAGTACATAATTAATTAAAACAACAATAAGACAAACAACACTATAAAATATAACAAAGAAATAAAAGCGACTACTTACTTAGTCTTAGTGACTGCCTAAATGTTCAAATTGTTGTCCATCATTTTCGATGCAAGCATTTCCTCCTTCAAGAGTAGATTGAATAGTAACAGATTTAACTGTTTTACACTTTTATTTATGGGGACGGATTAAAGACCTTGTTTTTGCCGCTAGGCCCAATACTCGAGAAAACATGATCTAGAATCTAGAGAATACGAAACGTCATTCAAAGCATTGCGAAAGCAGAAATTGAGACTGCTGTTCAATCTACTCTTGAAAGAGTAAATGTTTGCAACATGATGGGCAACAATTTGAACATTTCAGTCGTCACTAAGTAAGTAGTTGCTTTTATTTCTTTGTTATATTTTATGGTGTTGTTTGTCTTATTGTTGTTATAATAAATGATATAACCAGAGAAGGTTCCCATTGTTTTCATTCTGGTGGGATATGTTATATGCCATTAGAGTGAAAACTTAGTCTTTTAATGATATACGTTTACATCTGGAAAATGTTTCTTTGTTTTTTCCATAGCACACTACTTTTCCTTAACTTCGTTTACCGGTGACATTAACAGTTGTTTAAAATTTACACGTTTCTCAAGATATCTCGAAATAAAAAAGCATCGACATGCGGTTTTCGGTATTACGTTGCTAATTTGGTCTAATTTTGTAATACAGGATTCAAAATGCATACTTGTATTTAATATTTTCCAAAGAAAACTAGATTTCCGAAAATAATTAAATAACGCCCTACTAGCTAACATTTTCCTTATTAGGCTATTGCGAAAATAAGACTCATACATTGACGAGAAAGAGCTGTTTTCAACAAGACCAAGTATGCAAAATTTGATTTAGCAGAACCGGACTTACAGCCATTTTTTCATAAGAAGGTTCCCACTCACCCCCACCTCTTATTTGCAAAGGTAGACTAACTTGTGAAATCAAATATGCGCAGAATTTTATGAAGAATACGATGATTGGATTTCCAGTGCCCTTTCATTTGGTAAATTTTGTAAAATTTTGATTTTTTAAATTTTGATATTCAATTACGCTTTCTAGTGGTGGACCTAAAATTATGAAAATAATTTCCAGGCTTTTCCCGAGGCAACTTTTGTTATAAATTTTTTTTCTCAAAGCTGTACTATAAACGGTTCCTGAGATGTGGCCGAGAGCCATTCTTAATGGGACACCCGGTACATCCCAATGGGGGGGCTACAACCCCCAAAACCCCCCTGGGTACGCCACTGAAAGGGACTGCTAGAGGGCATAGAAACGAATACCTATATACCCTAAGGTTTGCTGACGACCAAATAGTGATCGCGCAAGACTACAAGACGAAGATGACCTCAGCTTTATGATGAGAAAACTGGAACAGTAAGGAAGATACAAAGAATGGAATGGAAATAAACTTAAAGAAAACTGAATACCTAACAACGGAGAATACAGAAATAAAGCAGCTGGAAATAGAAGAAAGTAAACAATTCAAAGGAACATAAAAGTACAAAGTATTAAGGTTTCATAATATCAAACAAAGGAACAACTGAAGAAGGTACAAAAAATAGACTAGGACAAACAAGAGACTGAATACGAAAATTGAACCCGGTATTATATTCCAAGTAATGAAGCTTAAAATAGGACAAAATCTGAGAGTTTTTGCAGAATATATCGATTTGCTTGAAAAATTGAGAATAAGTAGTCCAAGGATCAAAATCTATATGATGCCGAAAGGTGCTTTTACCATGGGATGGGAGTGGTTGCCACCCCATCTCGTGGGTGGAAATTTTTATTATATTTTGGCCGCAAGAGTTGGTAAAAACATTCATTATAAGCAAAAAACGTTCTATACATTTTTTTGATAAAATTAATAGTTTTCGATTTATTCGCTAGCGAAAGTGTTAGTTTTATATCGAAAAAATCAATGTTTTTAATCAGTTTTCTGCTAATAACTCAAAAAGTTTTCGTTTTATCAAAACAACTTTACTCAACAAAAATGTACCTTTCGAAAAAATAAACAAAACCGTTTTTTTTTTAATTTTCTTTAAGACCAATAGTAATCGAACTATACTTTATTATATGTTGGCTCTTCTTCGTCAAATGCTAAATATTGTAGTTTGAAAGTCAAAGGACGGAAAACTATGCATTTTTCGAGGATAACTAGTTGAAACTAAATTAAAGTATTTAAAAATATGTATCTTCAGAAAAAAAATCTCTAGCTAAAAAATTAAGTGACTTATTATGAAAAGAATGTCAGTCCCATTTTTTCAACAAAAAAGTGATCGTAAACAACCCCCTAATCACCACCCTAATTAAAATTTGTCATTGACCTGATTTGGTTTTCTTGATTTATGTAATGTTAATAGGTTCTAGATGTTTTATCGGCTTAGAATGATTAGTTTTTAAGAAAATGGAGTTAAAAGCGAATAACGAGTTTTTGTAGTTTGGTAAAAAATGCCCTTTTCTTCAGAATAGAAAGATTAGCATCAGAGATACGAAGAAATATGTCAATAGGAAATTGTAGCTTATTTAATTCCCAAGAAATTGGTTTGCAAAAGAATTTTTTACGGCAAAAATTGAGTGAGCTTTTGACAATTAAAACTTGTAATATCATGCAAAAACCACCTTTACCAACCCTTTCAATGCCACCTCTTTTTGTGACTGGGAATTTTAAAAGGATTTAATATTAATAACCTTATAGATCTTGTAAGAACCTACAAAATTCTTTTTAACGAACTTTCTAAGATTCTAAGATAAATAATAAAAAAGTTACGGTTAAAAATCAATATTTTTTTTGAAAAAAGAAAAATCAAATTGGAAGCATAATAACGTAAGTTAGAGATGTTTTTAGTAATTGGCCTTATTTATTCTTCTTTATGTATTATTGATAGATTCTAGAAGTTTGCCTGGCTTAGGGTAAGAACAGAACAAGTGGGTCGAGGTGGAGGTGTAGGTCGCGATGGATGGTACTAGTTAAGTCGCGGTCGATGTCGACAGCACATAGCAAGGAGGTGACCTGCGCTGTCAGACGAGCTAGAACCACTATTTTAATGAAATTTGAATGACAAAAAGACTGTGCTTTTGCGATGTTGTGTCAGTCAAGAGATGATAGTGATGAAATGTCAGCTGTAAATAATCAGATCCTCCTTCATATTTCAAAAATTTAATTACTTTAGAAATTCAAAAATGAACTGAATACAAAAAAGGGATTATATAAAAAGTATCAACTCAGATAGCGCAGGTAATGACAACTTGGCTTCGAACGGACCAATCACAGGGAAGCATCCTTGTAGGCCGCGCAGTAGACATCATGAAAACAGACAAAAATTTACCATCACATGAGCATAATACAAGAGGCAAACACCTCATCTATATGATTCCGAAAATGACAAAGTCCTTCTGTCAAAGAAGTTTTCTATTTCTAGCCCCAAAAATATATAATACATATCCCTAGTGATATCAAAAATACTAAGAATGTTCTTCTATTTAAAAAGAAATTTAAATCATTTCTGATGGAACAAACAAGAAATTTTTGTGACATCATTATAGTAGCTTAAATTTACATACATTAAAAAACAAACAAAAAATGAAACTCTAGAGTCACTACCAATTTTTATACCTATATTTCAAATTTTATATTGTTTTAAACTGATTTATTTTGCTTATTATTATAATCATATTTAATAAAACATGCGTATATACACCATTCTTCAAAAATATTACTAACTAATTGAGCCATACATAATTGTTAAAAAAAATTAATTATTCGTGCTTTATTGTTAAACTAAGTATTTATTTTATTGTTTTCATTATAATATTATTTGTTCTACGTATCATATTTACTAAAACATAACTGTGTATTTACAATTAAAAAAACGTACCTATCTATTTATTGTATTATATTATATTGTATTATGTTGCTATTTATGTTATTTACGTTAGTATGTTATTATTTTATTTCCTATTTACCGAAACAGGTGTATCCACACCTCTCGGAGACCTTCGGGTTAATTTATTCACTTTATATGTAAATATCTAAAAAGATTGTACCTATTATTGTTGAATAAATTATTATTATTATTATTATGTAAAACAAACTCATTTTATTTTCAAAAGCATCGCTGTAAACCTCCTGGATGGCATCGCGCTAAACCTCCATCACAACTTACCTGCTCTGTTCGCTTCCATTCATTACAAAGTGTTTGTTTTACATGGATGTCGACATCGACCGCGACCTTCACATCCACCTCCACCGCGACCCACTTGTTCTGTTCTTACCCTTAGAATGATTAGTTTTTAAAAACTGAAGTTTAAAGCGAATAACGAGTTTTTGCAATTTGGTAAAAAATGCCATATTCTTCAGAATAGAAAGATTAGCATTAGAGATTCGAAAAATGTTTAAAAATTAAATTGTGGGTAATTTAATTCCGAAGAACTTGGTTTGATAAAATTAGTTCTACGGCAAAAATTGAGTGAATCGTAAATGAGTATACCATTGATTTTTTAGATATAAAACTAACACTTTCGATAGCGAATAAATCAAAAACTATTAATTTTATCAAAAAAATGTATAGAACATTCTTTGCTTAGAATTAATGTTTTTATTAACTTTTGCGGTCAAAATATAATACAAAATTTCCACCCCCGAGATGGGGTGGCAGCCACCCCCATGTTTAAAGCGCCTGTCAGCATCATATAGATTTTGATCCATGGACTATCCACTATATACTTATTCTCAAATTTTGTAAAAATTGCGAGGTGAAAAGCTTTGGTTCCTGGACTATTATGGGATAAGAACAACAGTATAAAAACAAAAAGAAAAATATATAACACAACGACAAGAAGTATCCTGACTTAATTAAGGGTGTGAAAATTGGATAATAAATAAGAAAACCAAAAACAGAATAAGTGCAACAGAGATGAAATTCCTAAGGAGAAGCTGCAGAGTAACAAAAAGGGATAGAATAAATAACATAGAGGTTCATAAAAGAATGGGAATCAACTCAGGTATAATAGACTACATAGAACAGAACAGATCACCCTGTTACCGAAGTGCTCGACGGCGAATAAAGCGCAAACCAAATTCAAATTGTTTTAACCTGCAGGTCTAACAAATTCGACGTCTGTGGATAGAATACAGTTCGCCGATATACCTCCCCTATGAGGTAATTAGTCCTCAACGCGACACCTCCCCAGGTGGTGAATAGGGTAATGCTTTACAGATGCAACTGGTATCGGGGAATGCGTTACCGGACCAAAACATAACCCAGCTAATGGTAGGGGAGCAAAGTATGCTAAATGTGCAGTCACTCGAGCGTTATGGGGACCTATTGGGTTGTGATTATTAGGTCCTAAAACCAAAAAAAGTTAAGTAAAATTTTTCATTTTAATGGGGACTTTCCATTTTTTAATTTAATTTTCCATTTCCAACAATCGATTTTTCCGATTATAGCGCCATCTATCCATAATTAGAAAAAATGTTTCGAATAAAAGTTGCTTATTTTAACGTAAAGAATCCAAATCTGCAATAAAAATTTGGGGCTCCTATTTAAGATTTTAAAGTAACCCCCCACCCAACCTCCTTATGGGGGGTCGTGTTTGATACCATTCGATAGATTTTTCAAAAATATTGAATAAGTGTATTTTGCAGTTTTTCGATCTGATGTTTATTTTGCGAAATATCGCGGGATTTGTATTTAAAATTTACCCCCCAACCCTCTTCGTAGGGGGTCATGTTTGGTATCATTCGATAGATTTTTGAAAAATATTGAAAACGTAGTTTTTAGTTTCTCGATTTGACGTTCATTTCGCGAAATTTTTGTGAAACTTTTTGACTCACCCATTTCCTTATGCCCCGCTCAAATCGTCAGATTTTTGAAATATACACTCTTTTGTATGTACTCAACTTACCTTATCTTAATCTGACAATTTCGAGTATTTTTAAGGATAGATTTTTTTTTCGGGCCCCCCTTAACGAACCCCCCTATGTTAAGAGCCAATATATAGTAGAGGTATATCTACCCCCTTGGGCTCCCCTACCATAATGGCGGTTTTCTAGCTACAAAATAGATTTAGAAGCGACAGAGGTATACAGGATCATAATATTTACTTTAAAACAGATACCAAAAAAGCACTGCAAGAGAAGAAAAAAGCATATTTAGCATTTTTAGACCTATAAAGTACTGAGACAGAAACTATGGAAAATACTAAGAGAAAAAGGAAAAGACAACAAACTATTAATAGTAATCCAAAATCATTATAAAGAAATCCACAAGAACTAAAAAAGCTGAATGTAGGGCATAGAAGGCTGCAAAGTGTAGAAAACGTGGAAGTAGTGTTTGCTGACGATTTGGTGCTAATTGCACAAACTGAAAAAGAAATTCAGAATAATTTGGAAATATAGAAAAAAACACTAGAAACGGAATGAAGATATATGAAAGAAATTAAAATATAGTTTACTATTTTATTTGGGAATAATCCACAATTTAAGTTTTAAATTCAATTTATTTGACTAACATGAGAATTTCACTGTCATCGCTGCATGTGGTTGTCTTTTTTATAGTGCAGTCATTGAAGTTTTTTAGCTCAGAAATTTTTTACCATGAACCGATTTACATGAAATTTTGGAATTAGGCTTATCCTACCCTTAACCTCAAAAGTGATATTGACCCGAACTCCGCTTTCACCCTGGGGGTGGTTGCCACCACTTTTCGGTGGTGAAATTTTTGTTTAAATAACCTCGGATATAGATAGAAGACCTAATTTTAAGCAACAAATGTTGTATAAAGTTTTTCCAAAAACCCAATACTTTTCAAGTTATTGGCAATTGAAAATTCGGAATTTTCTCACGATTTTCAACATTTTGCAAATATCTCCAAAACTATGCATTTTAACGATAATATTATACTGAAAAAAATTGTAGCAGGTAAAAAAATGAACAAATTGGCTTTTTAAAGAGTGTCCTATGTGCAATATTAAGCGAGATATTGAAGATCAAAGCCGTTTTCTATTTTGTGCGAAATTTAATCGATGTATTCAATGCCATCTAGCGGAGAGCGAATCAATTTTATGCATGCTAATGAGAAAGGATTTTATAGTGCTTAAAATAAGCTTCAAAATGAGCACTGTTAAAAGTCTTTTGTACGTAAAATGAGTGAGCTGTAATGAAAAAAAGAGGAACATCTCATGTTTTTTTTTAAATCAATGGATTTCATAAGTGCCATTTCCACCAAAATTAAAATTAATGGTATTCCGTCTAGAATCAACTTTATTTAATATAAAGAGTTTGATGGATTCTAGCAGTTTCGCTGCTTTGGAACACATATTTTTTGGAAAAATCACGATTTTAAGAAAAAAAAATTTTCGAATTAAAAAAAAACACTTTTTCATAATATCTCAAAAATATTGAAAGATACGTAAAAAAGTGTAATAATAAAAAAATAGGTTTTTTTTTAGAAACATTTTGGTTTGTTTGTTTTTCCTCTCACACAAAAATTGACGAAGAGATGATTGATTAAAGAGCGCGCGGTAGCGCAACCACAGTCTCTCTCGAGCCCTTTAACCCTTCACGGTTTCAAAATAAAAGGTGTTTCACTACATATTATAAAGAAAAAAGTTGTAGCTCTTTTAATTACCTACCTTCAAAATGGTTTTTTTTAAAGTTGTGATAGCTTCAAAATTGAAGTAGTTATTGCTCATAAACGAAATCATACATATGTTTTAATTTAGGGGTAGTTTTAAGGGCTAAAGAACTTGAGCATATGATTTTTCAGCATAGCTTTTTCGAGAACGTGGAACGATATTTAAATCCTTTTTAGTTTATCAAAAGAAATTTTGTGACGATAATATAATTTTATCGTTTAAGTACGCCAATGAATTAAATAAAACACGTTTTTGTACTGTTTCGAACGATATAAAAATCGAACCGAAAAGCCTAGTTGATTATTATTCTTGGAGCGTTGACCGAAGAATAATAGACAACAGCGAGGTACAAGAGGTGAGTTTATGTAGGTAGTATTTCCCAATTATTTTCCGCTGTCGTTTTGGCGAGCTGAGCGAATCCGACAGTTTTCTTCTTACCTATCCTTATATGAGCGGTGATCATATATCCTTTATGTCTTTCCAATCCGGCGAGGTGAGCGGGATCTCCTTTCTCCCCTTTCCTTATACATTCATGTCATATTAATAAAAGCAATTTCTATTTCGCGCGATCGTCAGAATCATTCATGTACAAAAATATCGTCATATCGGCCCGAACAATAAGCTCGATGCGTAGAAATTATAAATATATTTTATTAACGAACTTAATGAGTAATTAAGGCTAATTATCGTATCTTCTGTTTATTTTGATTCCGAATAAAAATGTTTTAAAAAAGCGAACTCTTTTTCTTCGACTGATAGCTACCTGGAGCAACGATCCTCGTTACAATTTTTTATACAATTTTTAATCGAGTGGTTGATTTTAATCCCTTAACGTACACGCTCGAGTCAACTCGAGCACGCTAAACTGTTCAAACTGTAAACACTCGAGATAATTCGAACGGCGTTGTATTTTATGTTGCTATAATTTTTGAGACTGGAATGCAATCGAAAATTGAAAATAACAATGTGGAAGCAAAAAAATATATCCTTTTTCATCACTTACGACCGATCTCTTCCTTGTGAGCCGCTTTCCGACAATAAATGTGCATATTCATATTCGCTCATTTATTTTTCAATATACAGGGTGTCCCGAAAAGATTGGTCATAAATTATACCACACATTCTGGAGTCAAAAATAGTTCGATTGAACCTAACTTACCTTAGTACAAATGTGCCCATAAAAAAAGTTATAGCCCTTTGAAGTTACAAAATGAAAATATATTTTTTTTCAATATATCGAAAACTATTAAAGATTTTTTATTGAAAATGGACATGTGTCATTCTTATGGCAGGATCATCTTAAAACAAAATTATAGTAAGATTTGTCCAACCCATAAAAATTTTATGGGGGTTTTGATCCCTTAAACCCCCCCAATCTTTTGTGTACGTTCCAATTAATTCATTATTGTGGTACCATTAGTTAAATACAACGTTTTTAAAACTTTTTTGCCTCTTAGTATTTTTTCGATAAGCCAATTTTTATCGAGATGCGGCTTATTTTTTAATATGTTTACATAAAAATTCTATAAGGGTTTTGTTCCTTTAAACCCCCCAAATGTTCGTATACGTTCCAATTAAACTATTATTGTGGTACCGTTAGGTAAACAGTGTTTTTAAAATTTTTTTGCCTCCTAGTCTTTTTTGATAAGTCACTTTTTATCCAGATGTGGCCTCTTCTTCAAAATATACCTAAAAATGTAAATTATAAATATATTATCAGATTATTAACAGGTATATCATAGGTACCATATACAAATATGTGGTGGATTCGACAAATATTCAAAATATCTCGATAAACACTGGCTTATTGAAAAAGTAGTAAGAGGCAAAAAAGTTTTAAAAACATTGTGTTTAACTAATGGTGCCACAATAATAATTTAATTGGAACGTACACAAAAGTTTGGGGGGGGGGGTTTAAGGGAGCAAAACCTCCATTAAATTTTTATGGGGTACACAAATTTTATTTTAATTTTTATTTAAGATGCTGCTGCTGTTAAGAGTGCCACATGTCAATTTTCAATGAAAAATCTCTAGAGTTTTCGATATATGAAAAAAAAATTGATTTTCATTTTGTAACTTCAAAGGGCTGTAACTTTTTTTGTGTGCACTATTGTATATAGGTAAGTGAGGTTCAATCAACATATTTTTGACCCCAGAATCTTTGGTATAATTTATGACCAATCTTTTCGGGACACTCTGTATATTTTACTTAAATATAATAGATAATAATAGGTTTAAGATAAAAAAGATCAAGGCAGGTTTTGTTTATATTTGATTCAGAGTTGGACCACCATCTCCATATAGCTATTTCAGCATCCTTATGCCTCATCGGTGAAGCTCAGAAGTCTCAACTCAAGTAATAATAGGTTTGTTCAACACAACGAAAAACAGTAATGTAACGATCACGCTACTGCGCGGTAAACAAAATAGGTTCCACCAAAAGGATGATCGTTGATCGCATCGTCCTTCCGATTGTTCCAACAAAAACTGTTATCGTCTTCAGTGACAGTTTCGTGACAATCATTTCAGTAATCGGATAAACGCAAGTACTCCTTGGGCTGATCTGCGCACTAGGATCACTTTTTTCATTAAAAATAATTTGATTTTTTTTTGGCCAGTGTTTTTCAAAAAAATTGTGCATTAAGGGGTTAAGGGTTGAAAGGGGTTAACAATTAAGTAATTAAGATAGAGAATAAGATATAGAGCATTCAAGATAGATATTATTTACTCTATATTTGTCTTCTTGTCAAACCAAATTAATTTTTTGTAATTTTTTTTTATTTAGGGGTTGTTTTTAAGGGTTGAAAGGGGGTTAACAATATGATAATTAAGATAGAGAACGTAAAATATCATTTTTACATGTCATACTAAATTAATTTTTTGTAAATTTTTTCAATTAGGGGTTGTTTGAAAGGGTTGTACGGTTTTCAAGGGGATGAAAATGAGTTTAACATGACGTTATTGTGTTATAAAACAATTCACAATGTCACTCTTTATTATTAAACACGTTTTCTGGCGATAAAATGGCTCAATGTCAATTTTTCCATTACGGGGTTGTTTTCACCCCTTAAAAATAAAAAAAGGAGTTCGGGTCATATCACTTTTGAATTTAAGGGTAAGATAAGCCTAATTCAAAAATATCATGAAAATCGGTTCATAGTAAAAAATTTCGGAGGTAAAAACCTATTTTACGCTTTAATGACTGCACTATGAAGACAAATGACATTCTATGCTTAAGTCGATTTCATGAAATCGAATGAACTATCTTCTAATAAAGTTGTCCCAGGAACGCAACTCATAAATATTGGCAATATCATTTTTAAGTCATCTACTTTAAAATGTATAATACAGGGTGTTTGGTAAAGAATGGGCCATAACTTAACCTTAGATTCCTCAGCTTAAAATAGGTCGATTTAAGCTAACTTACCTTAGTACAAAAGTTGATAATAACCGAAATACAGGGTGTCTAAACTTTTATTTAATTTATTTTTGAATATTTCCTGACGGGCATGGGACAACCACACGAAATTTGATAAGTGGTGCTGGTATTATACAATCTACTAAATTATGTTAAACAAAAGTTTCTGGCTACTACCAGAGGCGTACGACGGGGGATCGTGAATTGTTGACCCTTCCCAAATTCTACGCCACTGGCGAAATTGCTACTTTAGTGCAATTTTTTTATTCACCAATATTTTATATGTAAAAAACATACTCTTCATTCGTAACGATAAAGCTATTAGTTTTCGATATATTTGAAGCTAAAAACGAAGGAGCATAATACATTAATCAAAATAAGTGTGCCTTTTCATTTTTAACTTCAAATATCTCGAAAACTAATGACTCTATCGTTACGAATGAAGAGTATATTATTTGCATAGAAAGTATTGGAGAATCTAAAAATTATGCTAAAATAGCAGTTTCATCATTACCGTAGAATTTGGGAAGGGTCCACCATTCACTTTCCCCTACCTATCGTACGCCTCTGGTAGTAGCCAGAAACGATTATTTAACATAATTTATTAGGGTGCACAGTGCCCACACTTTCTGCCAAGTATGACATGGATATGTCAAATTATTTTAAAGTATTCTTTTTTTTTAATAATTTATTCTTTATTTAAAACTATAATAACTATGTGTGCCCGGTACTATAAAACTATTTGACATATCCTTATGATACTTGGCAGAAAGTGTAGGTACCGTACACCCTACGTAATTATGTTAAATAATCGTTGACCCTTCCCAAATTCTACGCCAATGATGAAACTGCTATTTTAGCATAATTTTTAGATTCTCGAAAACTTTCTATGCAAATAATATACTCTTCATTCATAACGATAAAGTCATTAGTTTTCGAGATATTTGAAGTTAAAAATGAAAAGGCACACTTATTTTGATTAATGTATCGTTTTTAGCTAATGTATCGTTAATGTATGTTATCGTTTTTAGCTTCAAATATCTCGAAAACTAATGGCTTTATTGTTACGAATGAAGAGTATGTTATTTACATAGAAAGTATTGGAGAATCAAAAAATTGCACTAAAATAGCAATTCCGCCAGTGGCGTAGAATTTGGGAAGGGTCAACCATTCACGTTCGCCCGTCGTACGCCTCTGGTAGTAGCCAGAAACGTTTTTTTAACATAATTTAGTAGGGTGTACAGTACCAGCACCACTTACCAAATTTCGTGTTCTTGTCCCATGTCTGTCAGGAAATATTCAAAAATAAATAAAATAAAAGTAACTTTGATACCCTGTATTTCGGTTTTTATCAACTTTTGTACAAAGGTAAGTTAGCTTAAATCGACTTATTTTAAGCTCAGGACTCTAAGGTTAAGCTATGGCCCATTCTTTACCAAACACCCTGTATATGTCTGAATTGTCAATATGAATGAGTCAGATAAAATTAAATTATTAGAATTTTTTACCAAATATTCGGCCTTGTCTATTTCTGCAGTTCTTCTTGCGAAAATCTCTTATCTTCAATCTCGATATGTATCCTTCCATAAATTAAGTATTATTAATTCTTTTATTTTTTTATATTCTGTCATATTTCCTATCATATCGTTCTATTTCAATGCATTGATTCCTTAGCCTCATTTATCTTCAATCTTATTTTTCTATGTAGTTCTTTATAACTTAGTGCATTCCTCACCTTCACATTTCTTCTGTCTTCCATTAGTGTTAAGATTTTTGAGGTCATTTAGTTCTGTCATTGACTTTTTTCAATTTTAACGTCACTTCCGGGGTATGCCAACTATTACCAGACTATTAAAAAAATAAATAAAACCAGCAATTTTATGATGTTACTATTATATATTTTTGGTGACAAAAAAATAAAAAAATTAAATTCACCTCTACTGTGGTAGTTTTATAAACCGTCCAGTAAAAATGTTTGTATTTATGACATGACCATAACAAAGGAGATTATTATGAGATACTATGTTATTTTGCACCTTAAACAATAAAAAAAAAAAACAAAACAATATATAAGTAACAAACTGTCGTTAAATATGAGACAGGCTAAAACATTTTCTACTGGTCATGTCTTTATGCAAAAAAGCAACATAACAATAAACTATTTTTACTGGAAAACAATATTTGTGATCTCAAATAGCTCAAAAAATCTGCTAAATACATATTTGAATTATCTATCTAGGAATATTTACCACATTTTTTACATCCGCTTTTACATATTATTATGCTTAAGGCTAAGGGGGACTAAAAAAATTAATATATAAGGTCATTTTTCCTTTGCAGCCTTAAATAAACTGAATACTACTTCTGTAACATTATTTTCAAGATATACATAAATTACTGCCTTACAATTATGTTAAATCATAATATTTCTATTATTACATACAAAATTGCAGAATGTCCAGAAATGTTTACACCTACATTTCAAAAATATTAGCCAAACTGCCAATTTTCTGAAACATAGTACACATAAACATTATTTATTAATTTACACATTAAGCCTTGTTCTTGATTGGAACTGGGTTTTGTTTCATTTGCAGAACGATGGAACGCATTCGAGAAACGTCTTTGCTGCCTTGTTTTGCTTTAGGATTGAAATCACACAATTTTGCTATTCTTTCCCATTCGGTTCCCGGTTCTAGTTCGTCATCTTCGGCTACGAACTGCTTTTCAGCGTTCCTAGATAAACAAAGAAAATATTTTTAGACAACAGTCTGTAACAGAAACAAAAGTTATACTAAAGTAACATGTACAAAATAATAGCAGGTGGAAAATGTGATTGGCAAACAGAATATATTTGAAAAGCAGTTTTTGAACTGGTTGACTTTTTGCTGGTTTTAGAAGAATTTTTTTGCTGGTTTTAGAAGACTGAGGAAATAACGACAAATACAAAAATAAGTTTTCAGAACGTAACTTAACAGCTTTTCCAGAAAATAATTCGGTCGTGCGTGACTGACTTCTGTCCGCTCGCATTACTCATATTCGTTTCAAACCTATAAGTTAATCTTGATAGAACATGAAAATCTTCTTCCTCCCCCTCTTTATAAGCCCTTCTGCTTGTTCATTGGCGAATTAATACCTCTATAGAAGCTTAGATTTTGATTACCAGAAAGCATTTGACAGAGTAAAACATGACAAATTATTAACTCTAATGCAAGAAATTGGAATTGACAAAGATCTAAGAATTATCAGAAATATTTATTACAATCAAACGGCAAAAATCAAAATAGAAGACCGGTTAACCGATAAAATTGCAATAGAACGAGGAGTAGGACAGGGCTGTATTTTATCCCCAATACTATTCAATATTTACTCTGAATGGATATTTAAGGAAGTTTTAGATGGTTGTGCGAAGGGAGTATTAATAAATGATGAATGGTTGAATAACATTAGATATGCAGATGACACCATAGTTTTTGCCGATAATCTGAATGATTTACAGATATTAACAAATCGTATAACAGAAGTCAGCAACAGATATGGACTAGCTCTTAACATAAAGAAGACCAAATTTATGACAATTAGTAAAAAACCAATATTAAACCCTCAACTTACAGTCAACCAACAGAATATCGAAAGAGTTGAGCAATATACATATCTGGGTACGAATTTAAATAGCCAATGGGACCACTCGACAGAAATTAAACAGCGAATAATAAAAGCGAAAGCAGCATACGTTAAAATGAGACCCATTTTCAACAGTCGAGACATATCATTAAAAACAAAATACCGTCTGTTGAAAAGCTACATATTCACAGTTCTGCTCTACGGAATGGAAGCGTGGACACTAACTGTTGCATCTATGAGTCGGCTCGAAGCTTTCGAAATGTGGTGTTATAGGCGCATCTTACGTATATTCTGGGTTGACCGAATTACTAATGTGGAAGTCCTGCGTAGAATGGGGAAAGAGTGTGAAATTCTCATAACCATCAAAACAAAAAAATTAGAATATCTAGGACATGTAATGAGAAATCAAGAACGTTACGGCCTTCTCCAACTGATTCTCCAAGGGAAGGTAAATGGTAAAAGAGGATCGGGAAGAAGACGCATTTCCTGGCTTCAAAATTTACGAAAGTGGTATAACACCACTACCACTGAACTGTTCCGCGCTGCGGTAAACAAAGTCAAGATAGCCATGATGATCGCCAACATCCGGAACGGATAGGCACTAAGAAGAAGAAGATAGAAGCTTGTCACTCCATCTTTTACGCGGTCGTCCGATGAATCACATTTTATTTTGTTTATTTATTTTGAACTGTATATAAATATCCGAAATATACAGTAAAACCTGTCATCATCATTCTCTTTTCGGCTTCCCCAATTTCATTACTCCATACAATTATATCTTGGGTCATATCAATATTAATCCCCTTTACCAACATCCTGGTACAACGTCCTGCCTTATCGGCTCCCCCCCCCCCCAGGTCTTCTTTGGTCTTCCTCTCATACTCATTCCAGGAATCTGCACTTCAGCAATTCTTCGTATTGGGTAATTAGCGTCTCAACGTTGAACATGACCAAACCATCTCAACCTATGCTCTCTCATTTTGGCATCAATTGGTGCCACACCTAGACTTCCCCTAATATACTCATTTTTAATTTTATCCTTTTTTGTCACTCCACTCATCCATCGAAGCATTCTCACTTCCGCCACATGCATTCGTTGTTCCTCTTTCTTTTTCACTGCCCAACATTCAGTTCCGTACATCATAGCCGGTCTTATGGCTGTTTCATAGAATTTTCCCTTCAACTTCATTGGAATTTTCCTGTCACACAGCACACCACTCGCTTCCTTCCACTTCATCCATCCAGCCCTAATTCTACTGCATGCATCTCCATCTATATCTCCATTACTCTGTAATACCGATCCCAGGTACTTGAAACTATTGCCTTTTACAAACAGTTTACCATCCAAAGATATCATTTTATTTGTAGTAACTCCATCTTTAAATGAACATTGCAAATATGTACTCTGCCTTTGTTCTACTAAGACCTTTTTCCTCCAGAGCTTGTCTCCACTGTTCCAGTTTTTGTTCTAAGTCTCTTTCACCATTTCCTACCAACACGACACCATCAGCATACATTAAGCACCATGGAATGTTACCCTGTAGTTTCGCTGTTGTCTGATCCAAAACTAATGAGAATAAATACGGACTAAGCACCGAGCCTTGGTGCAATCATACAGTAAAACCTGTCATATCCGGATCAATGTGGCGACAGACCGATCCGGATATGACAAAATCCGGATGTCAAGACCACTTTTTTTATAGTCTCTGAAACGTTTTCTCCTTCATACATTCCAGTAATCAACGCCGTCAATAACTTTCGTCGATAGACACGTTTCATAGATTCTATAATACCTTGATCCATAGGCTGACAGAGCGATATCACATTTGGGGGCAAAAAAGACACTTTATTTCGCCATTTTTTAGTTATTTTGAGTCGGGATGAGAGGGTGCGTTGTCCAACAGCAGGACTGCCTTTCTCGGTAGATTTCGGTAGATGCGGATGGCAGAACCATCCGGATATGGGGAGGTCCGGATGTGGCAGGTTGTACTGTATTTACTTTGTTTTTAACCTATGTTTCACTAAGTCTGTCGTCCTGAAAGAGTTACTCGTCACAAGTGCCCATTCGTTTATACAGAGTATGTTACATTTTCTTCAAATATCTTCCCCCCCCTTTCGACCTCTCAGAGTATTTCCTTAATTCTTCTCAGTACTCTCATATCTGTCATTTCCAGTAGTCTCTGTGTTGTGGCTCTAACAGGTATTGTTTCTGATGATATGTGGTGTATTCGTCTTACATTGGCTTTATAAATTCTTTACTTCATCTCGTGACCTCTCTAAATGGAAAGGAAATAGAAATAACTGAAGAAATGGAAAAAATGGGTATCCAAATAATGGGAATAAGCGAAACAAAAAAGGTAGGAGGTGGGCACATAAATCTAAATGAGGAAGATAGTCTTTATTATTCAGGAGTACCGCAGCGACAAAGAGCAAAGGAAGGAGTTGGTATAATAGTAAATAAGAGACTAGAACCAAGAATAACACACTATGAAACATCATCATCTAGAATTATAACAATCCAAATTGACCTAAAACACAAAATAGGATTCATACAATTATATGGACCAACTAAAGGCAGAGATGAAGAAACGATGACAGAATTCTACAATGAACTCCAAAGAGCACTAGACAAATTAAGAGAATCGAGAGAGAAAATCATAATTTTAGGAGATTGGAATTCAAGAGTGGGCAAGGATGTGGGCAACAAAGGATTAGGATGCATTGGAAATTACGGAGAGGAATGTTTGAACAGGAATGGTGTCAAAAGAGACAATTAAACTGGTATGGACATCTGATGAGAATGAAACCTAGTAGACTAACAAGGAAAATTGACGAAACAAGGAATATTACAAAAAAGAAAAAAGGCAGACCGAGGAAAAATGGATACAGCAAATAGTAGAAGCAGGAAAAATTAAACATAAAACGCTAGAAGAAATGAAACTAATAGCACAAGACAGAAAATAATGGAAGAGATGGGTGAATATGTAGCTAAACTAAACCCAAATCCGACACCTGAAAGGGTATAAAGAAGGGGAGAAAGAAAGAAAGACTTCATCTCAGTGTTAATATTATGTCGGTTTCGCCATACAGTGTTATTAAGGCATCCTGTTAGTCTATTTGGTTTTTGTACTTAATCCCGTACTTATTAGTCCAGGTCTTAACTGGTGAAAAGTATAATTCCAAGGTATTTTATTTCCATTACGTGTTCAATACTGATGCCATCAATTTCTATTTTACATATGATTGGATCATAGTGGAGAGAGTAGATATAATCATACAAATATTTGGATTGTTAGGTGAATGAAAGGTGGGACTTTTCAAGGAAATCAAAAGCAAAATAGAGCAAGCCAGAGCATCATTTAAAAAGCTGCAAACTTATTAATCAACAGAGCGTTAAGAGTTTCCTTAAGAATGCGTTTATTATGTTATCTACAGCATTCTGCTACATGGAATGGAAGCATGCAATCCCACTGAACAATGTGTAAGATAATTTAGGCTTCAATCAGTAAGAATGTGAGCGCACCGCCGAATATTCAGGATATCATGAATGGACAGAGTAACGAATGAAGCAGTTTTTCAGCATCTTAACAAAGAAAGAATCTGAATACCCTAAAACGGAGGAGAAAATTGAAGTACTTTTTTCACCTGATGAGAAATTCTTAATATGAATGACTACATGTAATTATTGAGGATAAAATAGAAGTGAAACGAGGTCCTAGATGAGAAAGAAGTATTATGGAGTGGTACGTAGTCATCACTATGACACTATTTAGTCCGCTGCAGATAAAGTAAACATTATACGACTGGTCGCTGATGTTCTTAGCAGACATGACACTTAAAGAAAAAAAAAGAAGATTGGTTTGGATCGTTGTTGTATTATAACGGATATTACTCATCCAATTTTTTCTAAATCACTTATTATTTACTAAAATTATCGTATGTGTGGTTTTTCGTTATTTAAACTAAAGTTGAAAATTGATGACAACCACATTTGAAAATTTCGAAACATCGACAAAACACAACTTTGACAACTAATGTGAAATTTTAAATTAAATGAATAAGATATTTTACAGATGTAACCATCTGAAACAGTTGCCGTCTTACAGATAGATGGGCACAAGCAACATCAACAGATTGTTTAGTGTATGATTAGATATATCCCAATGAAGCAACGATGAAACATTGCTTATGAGAATGAATTGCATTGCCACTGTACTGAATTAACCGGCGCGAATCAAGTGCATTAGGTAGGTAGCCGGAAAGCAGTGTTGCCATTTATAGTGCCTATATTATCTAATTGAAGACTAAACAGTCTGCATAAACATACAATATCAATAGGTTCATTCCAAGTGACATGAAAACCGTCATGCGCATTATAAAAAATGCGTTCCAAGCAAACATGAACGATGATTCTAATGGTACACTGTGTTGTTCCAAGCGATCCATGAACCGTTTCGGAATCGGTAACTGAACGGTCCTTTTGATACATGCCTTCAAGCAGAAACTATGTGTACTGACTTGCGCAGTTAAGATTGTTTTCATTTTTATACATCAATTGTCACTGGTCACTGTTATCAGCTGATGATTCAATCATGATTCAATAATAGAATAATCCACGGTATTAATACCTGTGACTTCGAAAGCGCATATGACAATATAAACCGAGAATTCTTAATAAAAGCAATGAAAGAATTTAATATACCAACACAACTAATAGAACTGATAAAAGAATCTCTAAAAGTAGAAAGTAAAATCCGGATACAAAACGAACTAACGGAAACAATAGATGTGAACAAGGGACTACGCCAGGGAGACGCTCTATCATGCATCTTGTTCAACATCGTACTCGAGAAAATAATGAGGAACACAACAGTCAATAATCGAGGAACAATCATTAATAAAAGCATACTAGCATTTGCAGATGATGTTGACATAATCGCAAGATCAAGAAGAGAAATGATAGAGGCACTCAATCAAATAGAACGAGCTGCACAAAATAGTGGCCTTAAAATGAACCAGGACAAAACAAAATATATGCAGGTAAGTAAAACACAGAAATAAGGCAGCCACAAAATATAACAATAGGAGAATACAACATACTTGGGATCCCTAGTCACGTCTGATAATAACGTTGCGGAGGAAGTGAAGAGGCGAATATTTATTGCCAATAAAAGTTACCATGGCCTAATTCGGCAACTAAGATCAGATAACGTCGCAAGAAAAACAAAATGCCAAATATACAAAACCTTAATAAGACCGGTACTCACATACGGCTTAGAAACCTGGACACTCACTAAAAGAGAGGAAACATTGCTAGCCACCTTTGAAAAAAAAATCTTGCGACACATATATAAGGGCACAAAAGAAAACGGAATTTGGCGAAGAAGGTACAACTTTGAACTATACAAAATATACCAGGATCCGGATATCATAACATTCATTAAAATAGGACGGCTGCGTTGGATGGGACATTAGAAAGAATGGAAGAAGGCGAAATACCAAACAAAATATTCAAACAGATGCCAGTAGGAAAAAGAACAAGAGGAAGACCGAAACTGAGATATTTAGAACAAATAGAAAATGATATAATAACCTTAAAAATAAAAAACTGGAGAAAAAAATACGAAACAGATCAGAATGGAGAAGAATCCTGGAACAGGTCAAGACCCAGAAAGGGTTGTCGAGCCAGTGATGATGATGATGATGATGATGATTAATACCTGTGAATCTTGATTTTCGTTTAAATGATTATTAATTTTTTTTTCAAATTATTCTTAAAAATATGGCTATTTTAAAAGACAGCGATTTAATGTTAAATATAGATTCTGAGGAAGATTTTGAAGTTGAAGTGATGTTTAATAAACATGTTTTTCTAACCATCTAGCAAACTATCAACAGATTTACGTAGTACTCGTACTGAAAATGGCTCCGGGGCAACTCGAATTTGAAATGGTACACAAACACGTTCCACGAGAGTTACGTACTAGTACAGTAACTGAAGGTTTTCACCTCCGATTTCGTTGAACCTTCATCGATTTTCAGAAAAATTGGTGAGTAGTTAGAGGATACCTCAAGGAATAAAGGTGACATGATGCCAACTTGCGCTTTTACCCTGGGGGTGGATGTCACCCCTTCCCGGGAGTGAAAATTATTTTATTAAAAATAATACCACTAGTCGATAGAGGGACAAATTATAAGCAAAACTTGTTATATAAAGTTATTAATATAAATCAATACTTTTTGAGTTATTAAAGATCAAAAATTTTATTTTTTCGTAAAAAAATTCATGTTTTAAAGCTGTTTTTCACGTATAACTCAAAAACTATAAGTTTTTACAAAAAAGTTATTATTACAAAAATTGAAGATAATAAAAAATTTAATACACTCCTCACTTGAAGAACTAAATTAATGTTAACTCATACTGAGTTATGGGTAATTTAATGTATATTTTTTTCGACGAGTACTCAAATATAAGTATTCAATCTTAGATAACGGGAAAACTATGCATTTTATAAAATATACCTACTAAACACTTGTCAAAATACTTCGGAACACCTATCAAATGAACTCCAGAAGAAGTTCATAGCATTAAAAGTACGCAAGTTGTGATGAAAATATGAGAACCTTTTCGAATTTTTTTAGAAAAAAGTGAAAAATAAAACATACTCCATTTCCACAAAAATTAAAATTTATCGTAATCCTTACTACAATTTCTTTATATTAGCATAAGTAATGATTTTAACATTTTTGACCGGTTTAAAATGCATATTTTTGGAAAAAAGGTATGATTTAAAAAAATCTGAATTCGTAAAACCATCGTAATTTTCAATTTCTTTTGATAATAACCCCAAAAATACTCAATAAACGTAAAAATTCATATATAACCAAATTTTAGTTTTTTCTGTATTGAATATTTTACCAGTTTTACTATTTCTGTAGGGTAAAAAATAACCGAGATAGAAACGTTTAAATCTTAAATTTTGCTGCGAGAACCATGTATCCGGGGCCATTTAACCTTTTATTTTTAAAAAAAGTAAAGGGTTTTAAAGATTAAATTCAACGCGGTTTAATAGACCTTGGAACTGGCTTTCAAATGGTTTTCAGTTGAACCTGATATCGTAAAAATTGATGGAGTTATTTAAAAAAACACAAAAACACAAAAATTTTTTGGACAAATTTTTGAAAAAATTTTGGAGCACAAGTTTTAATGAAATCAACTTGTTCGGGGGCTCAGTTGATAGATATTTCTAAGTACTTTGACAAATGTTTAATAAGTTTATGTTATAGAATGCATCTATTCCTGTTATTTAAGCTTGAATACTTAGATTTGGGTACTCGCCGAAAAAAATATACATTCAATTACCTATAACTCACTTTCAGTTAACACTAAAAGGTTTTTCTAGTAATGAGTTTATTTCATTTTTTATTGGCTTCAATTTTGGTAATAACTTTGTTGTTAAAACTTATAGTTTTTGAGTTATTTATCAAAAATCGATTAAAAAAATGCATTTTTCTCAAGAAAAATTAAAATCTTTGATATTTAATAAATCAAAAAGTTTTGATTTATTTTAATAACTTTATAAAACAAATGTGTAGCAGCAAAAGTATACGAAACCATAATAGAAAGGAAAATCAGAAAAGAAACAGAACATAAATTAGATTACGTACAAAGTGGATTCAGGAAAGGACACAACACACAAGACCATAGATTCACCATGCAACAAGTAAGAGAAAAAGCATTAAAGAAAACTAGAGAAATATATCTGAGCTTTATAGACATGGAAAAAGTCTTCGACTTAGTTAAAAGAAAAGATATATGGGAAAGCCTAAAGAAGAGAAAGCCTAAAGAAGAAATAAAGAGTATATACATGAAAACAACAAATACAGTAAGAATGTTAAATATACAGTCAGAACCATTTGAAACAACCAAAGGAGTTAGACAAGGGGGAAGTCTTAGCCCAGTGCTATTCATAAATGTAATAGATAAGATAGTGAAAGAATGTAAGAAAACTTTCAAGAAATACTGCATCGGTTGGAACAGAATGCAAATGATAAACGCTGAGATGTGTATATTTGCAGACGACATAGTATTAATTGCGGAAACAGCAGAAAAACTGAAATACAACTTAGAGAAATGGAACCTAGAAGCAAGCAAATACAACTTAAACGTAAACAAAGAGAAGACTCAGATAATGAAAATATCAAGGAAACAAGGGACGGAAGATAAATAGAAGTAATGATAGACCAACATCAAATAATACAGACAAATTCATACAAATACTTAGGAATAGTAATCAACAACAAAGGAGACATAGAGGACGATCTTAACAACAGAATGGAAAACACAGGAAAACTATTCCAAGCACTAAATAGAGGATTCCTTAATAACAAAGAAATATCAACAAAGACCAAGATGACAATATACAAAACAATATATAGACCTACGGTGACATATGGAGCAGAAAATTGGATATTAAACAAAAGACATCAGAACAGAATACAGGCAGCAGAGATGAAATACCTCAGAAGAACGATCGGAGTAAAAAGAACTGATAGAATCAGAAATGAAGAAGTAAGAGAAAGACTCAAAGTCAAACCGATACTCGACTCAATCAAGGAGAAAAAATTGGCATTGTTCGGTCATCTAACCCGGATGGACAATAATAGACAAGTGAAAAGAGTGTGGGACGCCAAACCAATAGGTAAGAATAGAAGAGGAAGACCCATTAAAGAATGGAACAATGACATTTCGCAGATACTGCAGAGTAAGGGTAAGACTTGGCAGGAAGCAACACAGATAGCATCCAATAGGAAGGAATGGAGAAAGTTCGTTAAGAGCTAGGACAATTCAGAAGATTGTAAAATATTGTAATTTAATGAATTGTATTATAAATGGCCCAACACCGAAAGGTACAAATGGGTCTACTGATTAAGTAAAGTAAGTATAAAACAAATTTTGCTTAGAATTTGTACCTCTATCTAAGTATGGGGTTATCTTTAAGATAATAATTTTCACCCCCGAGAAGAGGTGGCATCCACACCCAGGGTAAAAGCACAAGTTGGCACCTTGTCACCTTTGTTCCTTGAAATATCCTCTAACAACTCACCAATTTTCATGCAAATCGATGGAGGTTCAACGAAATAGGAAGTAATAGCTCATATCCACCTTTAGTAACTGCACTATACCGGTAATCGGTTCGGGATCGAAAAAAAAACCGTTCAAGGGCGATTCTGCGCATTAAAACAGTCCAATCGATTTCTTAACGGTTCAAGGGATCGTAAAAATGTGGCGTCTTGGAAAGAACCTAATAGCTTCATCTACAGTTTCTACAAATTCTAAAAACATCGAAAATTTGTAGTTACCTGGCAGCATCTCTTTAAGAAAGCAATGAAATGTTAAAATAAAACGTTAATATACAGTTTGATATATACATTAATATACAGAATAAATTATTGAAAAGATTTTTACCTTTGGCAATGTGCAAAATCGATCAACAATCATAAAACATTTTAATCTAGGCAATTTTTAAAACCTATGAGACTGCATTGTGCTAAATTACGATAATTCCCGTATTCTTAAATAAATTGGAAGCTTATACTGTCGGTTCTTTCATTCGGATTCCGTCATTTGCCTCTACTAAGACGGTGAGATCTTGAACCCTACCATAATAAAAAATTGTAATAAGTTTTTGTGCAAGTTCCATGTACTGCTCTTGACGTGTTTTAACCTTTTACAAAATTTTTTTAATATAACAATTATTCAATCTCCAACCAAATTTTGTTAAAAACTACTAAGGAATTTGTTCAATGCAAAAATTGATATCAAAACAAAAATATACGGTTTCGTTCTTCCAGTCTTCTTGAAAAGCCTCTTTGATAACGGGTAGACCTAGAAACACGTATCAGAGGATGGCAAGAAGACTGTAATTAAATCAAAACCATACTCGGTATTACGAGTACAAATGACGGCAATTCATTAGAGCAGTGGTTCCCAACCTTTTATGTCTGGCGACCCACCTTCTGATGTTTTTTCATATTTGCGACCCATCCCTCACCCATATATTTCAGCCAAATGTAATAAATTCAATAGTTCAAATACTAATTATTGTTTTTTTGAAAAATGCTCAGATCTGTCGATTAGTATTTTAAATCTAAATTTTTTACATACAATAATAATGTATACAGGGTGTCCCAATTTAGAGATATGACGTCATCGTTAATTTTCTTAAATGGCAACACTGTTATTTTAATGGCTATTTAGATAGAGCGTGTAGAGCTATACATAACTGCAAAATATCAAATTTTTATTTTCTAACATATACAAGATAATAAAAAATAAAATTATGTCTGTAATGTGGAATAAACTTAATAGTTCAAATATTAATTGTTTTTTTTTGAAAAATGCTCAGACCTTTCGATTAGTATTTCAAATCGAAATTTTTTACATACAATAATAATGTATACAGGGTGTCCCAATTTAGAGATTTAATGTTATTTTTTATTATCTTGTAAATGGTAAGGAACAAAAATTTGATATTTTGTAGTTATGTATACCTTTACACACCTTATCAAAATAGCTATCAAAATGAAAGTGTTGCCATTTAAGAAAATCCAATGATGACGTTATATCTCTAAATTGGAACACCCTGTATACATTATTATTGTATAAAAAAAATTCCATTTGAAATACTAATCGACAGATCTAATCGTTTTTGAAAAAAAAAACAATTAGTATTTGAACTATTGAATTTATTCTAAATTACAGACATGACTTTGTTATTTTTTATTATCTTGTAAATGGTAAGGAATAAAAATTTGATATTTTGCAGTTATGTATAACTTTACACACCCTATCAAAATAGCTATCAAAATGATAGTGTTGCCATTTAAGAAAATCCTAAAAATGTCCTAAATTGAGGCACCCTGTATACATTATTATTGTATGAAAAAATTTCCATTTGAAATACTAATCGACACCCTTAAGCATTTTTCAAAAAAACAATTAGTATTTGAACTATTGAATTTATTCCATTTGGCTGACACACAGTGTATGTACGTTATTTAGCTACTGTAAAAGCCATGCCGCGACCCACCTGAAATCCGCCCGCGACCCACTAGTGGGTCGCGACCCACCGGTTGGGAAACGCTGCATTAGAGTAAACTGAGATGCGTTGGTGGAATATTTTCCTAAGCGTCGCCCTGATGGTTTATACCTGGGTAAACAGTTTTAGTCCAAGAGGAAGCACTGAAAAATCTCTCTGAATTTACTAAAGCTAGTTTTTCACAGTTGATTACTGTGATTGTATAGAGAAACATACTGCCGTCGGTCAAGCGAAACGTAGAACAGGTGTTACTGATAGCTTATCAAAGTTGCTTACCTGCGGAAGTAATGCAATCAATTTACTAAGGCTGAAAATCATAACACACATTCTAAATTGAATATAAATAAAAGTTAGTATAGTCGGTCAGCTGTATGACGGGACAGAGCCGGTCGGTCGGCCCCTATGAATGTACAAAAAAATGAATGATTGAAATTCATTTACTATACTTCAAAACTTTTGTGGATGTAGTATTAAATATATATGAAACATAAATATTTGTAAAATGGTCGGTCAACGATTTTATGGGACAAGCGAAAAAAGAAGGAAATATTTCGCGCGCGTGCCATCGGCATTGCAGGCGGCCGCTCGCTTTTTTCTTTACCATAAGCAACTGAAGTATTTTTAAATTATATTTTAAAGTGTGGTTTATAGTAATTTTTAGTAATATTAATGTAGGATTGTAAATAGTTTACCTTATATTTTAAATTCCCCTGTATATCATTTTTCTTAATTATTAGTACAAACACGAAACGAACGAACGTCGGTCGACGCCCACAGCTACAGATGTGTGGACAGATGGGTGGAACCAATCGGCGGGTGGCAGCAAGAAGATTGTGTTTATTTTCAATCGTCCTTAAGACATAAAAATAACAAGTAGAGCCTTTTGAACAAATTTTAATAGGGTAGTTCTCACGAAAACGAATTAAACCATGAATAGACGAATATTAGCAGTAAGGGAGTTTTGGTTGTGTGGGAATGAATACATTTAGTCGATTATAACATCACAGCGACCACAGATGCATTTCTTAGGGATAATACTTAGACGGGTATTATATTGATTAGACGCAAATTATCTATAAATACATTTCCCTTTTGTAAGAATAAGAACACGTAAGATTTTTGGTCGCAATTACACAAGTACTTTTACATTTCGTTAATTTAATAGTATTATTTAGTAATCTATTTTATTAATTAAAACTGTTAAACATCAAACGGACTTTTATTACGATCGTCTTTAAAGAAAACCTACATTAATAATATAGGTATTAATTACCCTGAATAACAGTCCAATGGCCAACAGCCATTTTCTCGTGGAATTTTGAGAATCAAGGTCGATTTCCTTAAAAATTTGGATTTAGCTAGTATTTATATCCTTTGTCAAAATCTATCCTACGCTAAAGCGGGCTTTTGCCCTGGGGGTGAAAACAACCCCATCTAGGGGATGCAATTGTTTTCAATCAACATAACTATGTTAGTCGATATATTCACCAATTATGAGTAAATTTTGTTCTATAAAATTTTCTATAAAAGTTGATACTTTCCAAGTTATTAGCGACTGAAACTATGCATTTTTCATAAAAAAACTCGTTTTAAAACAGTTTTATAACCTTTTTTCATTTAAAGAGTAACTTTTAATTTTATAGAAAAAATCATTAAGAGCAAAATTGAAGCCAATTCAAAAAAAAAGATTCGCATCAGACAGACCTATGCAAACGCAATAACGACTGAGTTATTGCTCTATACTCTATAAGGATGGTTAATTAGGAAGAACCTCGAAATGGAGAACTTTCAATCTCAAATACTCGAATATGGTGCAATTTTTAGGGAAAACTTAGGAAACATCTTTTAAAGCTCATTAAAAAAACCTTTTAAATGAGCTCTAACAAAAGTTTTTTGGATAAGAACTGACTGATTTATGACTGAGAATAAAGTCGCTACCTGCGTTTTTTAAAATGTAACAATTATTACCCCTGTCTCTACAATCCTAATAGAAATTAATAGCTTCTCACTTTAAATTAACTTTATTTAGGTATAATCGATACGATCCATGTGATTTGACCGGTTTGGAATGCTTATTTTAGAAAAAATAGTTGATTGAATCGAAAATGACATTTTTATAATTAAAAAAAGTAAAATTTTTCTTAAATAAACCTAAAAGTATTTATGATCTGAAAAAATGTATGAAGTATTAATTGTAGGACTTTTTCTACTGAAAATTTTGATTTTTTTTTGCTTCTGTATCATGAATACTTTTAGGTTTATTCAAGCAAAATGCACTTTTTTAAACATTATAAAAATGTCATTTAGATTTGATCAACTATTTTTTCCTAAACTAAGCATTCCAAACCGGTCAAATCACATGGATCATTTCAATTATACCTAAACAAAGTTACTTTCAAGTGGGAAGCCATTTATTTCTATTAAGATTGTAATGACGAGGGTTTAATTGTTACATTAAAAAAAACAGGGAATGACTTTATTTTCGTCATAATAAGTCAGTCAGTTCTTATGCAAAAAATTTTTGCTAGAGCTCATTTGAAAGGTTTTTTAATGAACTTTAAAAGATGTCTCTTTAGTTTTCCCAAAAAATTGCACCACATTCGAGTTATTTGAGATTTAAGTTTCTATATTTCGAGGTTCTTCGAAAATAACCATCCTTTATAGAGCAATAACTCAGTCGTACTCAGCAATATATGGACTTCCATAGTTATTTTGATTAAAAAAATGTCATCCCCTATATGGGGTTGTTTTCACCCCCAGGGCAAAAGCCCGCTTCGGCGTAGGGTAGATTTTTACAAAGGTAATATACTACTAAATATAAATATAATACTACCTAAATCCAAATTTTCAAGGAAATCGACCTTGATTCTCAAAATTCCACGAGAAAATGGCTGTTGATTGGACTATTATTCGGGGTAATTAATACCTTTATGTATTATTAATATTACTAAAAATTACTATAATTCACATTTTAAAAATACTTCAGTTGCTTATGGTAAAGAAAAAAGCGAGCGGCCGCCTGCAATGCTGATGGCGCGCGTGCGAAATATTTCTTTCTTTTTCGCTGACCGACGGGCATTGTCCCATAAAATCGTTGACCAACCATTTTATTTATGTTTCATTATCAAATACTACATCCACAAAAGTTTTGAAGTATAATAAATGAATTTTAATCATTAATTTTTTTGCACATTCATTGGGGCCGACCGACCTGCTCTGTCCCGTCATACAGCTGACCGACTATAATAACTTTTATTTATATTCAATTTGGAATGTGTGTAATGATTTTCAGCCTTAGTAAATTGATTGCATTACCTCCGCAGGTAAGCAACTTTGATAAGCTATTAGTAACACCTGTTCTACGTTTCGCTTGACCGACCGCAGTATGTTTCTCTACACAATCACAGTAATCAACTGTAAAAAAACTAGCTTTAGTAAATTCAGAGAGATTTTTCGGCCCTGGCTCTACGTCCATTTACTCGTATCGTCGTCGACACACATTTCATTTAAAAAATGATATGCCTCTCTTTATAGTGGTACTTTAATTTGACAATAGCTCTGGAGATGGCTTTGTAAGCCGAAAGCGTTCAGCTATGAATCAATAAATTTTACACACTTCAAAAGTATTTTTCTTTTCCCAGTCATTCAGTTAATATCTAATTGATAGTTGGTTGTATTTAACGAAATCATATCACTCTATATTATACAACTAATACGTTTTAGATATATCTCTTCAATAATTTATCAAGCAACATATATGTACAGAAAAAGCCCTTAAAATACCCATTCATTACCTATTAGCAGCTTTTGTCTTGGCTATAGCTTCTTCGTGATTCTTGTACCAATCTTCTAATTCTTTCTTTGCTACTTCCCTCAATTCTTGCTTCTTTTTCTCTTCTTCCTGATCTAAAAAAGGAAAATAAAACTTACAAGTCAAATACTTTTAACTTAATAAAATATTTAAAATAATATCAAATTGACAACTTATTGGACCATTTTCCTGATAACACCTACACAGCTTCTAAAAATTGCAAGCCAGATGGATGCTGAAGCAAAGAAGATACGAGGGAATTCTACAATTTGCAATTCACAACTCCGTATGTTCTGTATGGTAAATTCCAACGGAAAATGGACCTACGTTACTCAACAGTAAGTATTACTGAAGTGTTCGAAGGTATTAACCAATTAAAAAACAAGTCTTCATTTGACCCAGATGGTGTCCCTGCTCTTTTAATTAAATGTTGCAAATTTACTTTAGCCTATCCCATTTTATATTTGTTTAACTTGTCTTTGGAAACAGAAAAATTTCCTGATTTTTGGAAGGATAGTTTTATTACACCAATTTTTAAATCAGGTGATAGGGAAAATATTAAAAACTACAGGGGTATATGCATACAATCAACATTACCTAAATTTTTGGATAAATTAATGACTCGTCACTTAAATTGGGCATGTAAAAATGTAATTATACCACAACAGCATGGTTTTCAATCAAGTAAATCTACTGTTACAAATTTACTTTGTTATCACAGTTTTATATTAGAGGCTATTGAAAAGGGATTACAAGTTGATTGTATTTACACAGACTTCTCTAAAGCTTTCGATAGAGTCAATCATGACCTGCTTATATATAAGTTGAAGAATCTTGGTTTAGGGAATGGCATTGTGACCTGGTTCAGTAGCTTTCTTTATGGTCGTCAACAACGTGTTAAAATTTGCAGTTATATATCTAATGAAATTCAGGTTCATTCAGGAGTACCACAAGGCTCACATTGTGGACCATTAGTATTTAACCTGTTTATCAATGATTTATCATCTGTAATTGAAAATGTTAACTTCCTACTCTTTGCTGATGACTTAAAATTATTTCACATTGTAGAGAACTTATTGGATAGTAAAATTCTACAAAATGACTTGGATAAAGTATATGAATGTTATATTTCCAACAATTTATTATTAAATATCGACAAATGTCATATTATTAGTTTCTTAAAAACTAACACTACAGATCTGTATAAATATAATATTGGTATAAATGTGTTGTCTAGAGTTGATGAGATGAGAGATCTAGGAGTAATTTTTGATAAACAATTAAACTTTTAATCTAACCTGCGTGTTCTATCATCTAATGCTAACAGATCACTAGGTTTTGTAAAAAGGAATACAAAAGTTATTTCTGTATCCGTTCTTCGAGTTTTATATTGTTCAATAGTTCGATCATCCCTAGAGTATGCTTCCATTATTTGGTCTCCTTATTATGAGGTTGACAAAGTCTTAATTGAGAATATTCAAGTACGTTTTGCTCGATACGCTAGATTTAAATTGCAGATTCTCAATAATTTTAACAATAATTCTTCTGCATTTGAATTTGTCACTTCTTGTAAATAGACGAATAAAACTAGAAATGCTTTTCATCTATAAACTAATTAACGGCTTTGTTAACTGTCCTGAATTACTATCGGAAATCCGAATTAATAGAACCAGTTACAACTTACGAAAGCCTTCTTTATTCTATATTGAGTATCACTGTATTAATTATGGTAGAAATTATCCGATGACTAGAGCTCTTAGGCACTTTAACACATATACTGTTGATCAATTTTTTAGTTAAATTTATTCTTTTAGGCAATTGTTAAATTGTGTTGATCATGCTTAGTTTGTTCATAGTGTTACATCGCATTTTTAACACGTTTTATATTGTTCTTTATTGTATATGTTAGAATTTAACTATGTCAACTATTTTATAATTCATTGTATTACTTTTTTGAACAATGGTGAAACCGTTAATAAATAAATAAATAAATAGGAGTAATACTAATAGCAAAATAAAAATGTACATATACCATTTTTATTCAGTTGCAATGCGAAGCCTAAACTGTTTTAATAATTTTTGATGAATTCGCACACATTTACATTTACTGCCAACCGCACCTAAAGAAGTATAACTTCAAAAAAAGAAAAACATTTCCATTAAACTTTATACATGAATGAAGCAGTCATTAGATTTCATGAAATTCCAAATAAATTTGATATACGACTAAAAAATTATTTACGGAACTCCCTTTAGATCTTAAATCTTAATCTATGCTATGACAATAAAGACAAAAAAAAATATACAAAATCTTACCTTTTTCCTCCAACCTCTTGATTTGCTCTTCCCTCCATAACCTGATCTTTTCTGGTTCTACTCTATCTTCTTGTCTTATTGTAAGTGGGGACACTAAAAATCAGTTACGATTATGATAAAGCCTTTTCAAAAGATATTTTAATAATATAAACTGCATTAACACTACCTATAGAAAAGTAAACTACAAGGAAGGTTTGAAATGCCAAATATACCTACATTACCTATTCATATCCAAGCCAAGTATTAAGTAAAACATAGATGTCCAAAACATCTGAACGGAATTGAGTGTTCAAAATATTAAGAAGTTGCATTATTTTTAAATGATACGACAAATGATCACGTTTTGGATCTTAGCTACTAAGCCTAAATTTATTTAGGGCCAAATTTTAAGAAACTTATTAAAACATGTCTTACCTCTTTCCCTGTATTCTTTATCTGGATCAAAATCGGCTGGGATATCTGTTGAGGAAAAGAAAAAACATGCTGTTTTAACATATTACATTTTTGTGTTGGTAATGTATATTAGGTATGATGTATGATGCCCTAGAAATCTAGGTATTCTCACTTTATTATTAAAATACAATACAACAATCTTTTTTATAACTTTTGACATTTGCTACATAGTTTCTGACCATCAATGTTCACCATTTGAATTGGTACTCAATAATTATGAAACCGGCTGTATCCTGAGAACCATAATCCAACACTGTAATAGACATCAGGAAAAAAGACAAGAAGAAGAAGAAGAAGAAGACATTTGTTACAATCATTTTTGTAAGTTAATCCAAAAGAGGTCCAAAATAATAATTATATATTTGTGCAACTCCATTGCAGAAGATAAGTAGCAAAATCAGAGAAAACTTATAAATTGATTTAAACAATGCACACACAATTTGGAATAGAAATATCTAATTATGACCCGGTGGAAGTGAAGTCACAACTTTACCTAGAACTACGATAGTAATGTCATTCTATTAGCCATGGAATATATTGTCATAAAAATATAACTAAAACCATGATACTATAGTCCTTTTCATAGGCATTTTTCAGTGCGACACAAATGATGGAAAAAAAGGTAAGTCCGTGATAATACACATTTATAACATTAATTTATTCTAACATGACATTTTAGTTCAATCTGACAGTTGTCACATTTTATTTGCAATTTGGCATAAAAACAAATCAATTGTGTTTATTGCATTTATAAAATTATGTTTTCTTTGATTTGTATAGTCTTATAAATTTTACAGATTATATTCGTAGATATATTATATAATTCTTAAATAATTTTTTTCAATTATAGCGCCATCTAACGACAACTAGAATAAATCGTGGGCGAATTGGGAAAATTCACTAACTCCATTTTTTAAATTTTGACATTTCAGTGCTTAAATCGGTATATTCAATGACAAAGAAAATCAACTAACTCCATATTTTTCTAAGTTTTCATGAATAAAATAATGGTTTTCCAAATATTTTTATGTACATGTATAAGCACATCACCTGTGGTTAACACCCTTCAAAATCATATGCAGGTACCAAAACTTGAACAGCCAGTGTACCCGATTTTTAAGAGGTAAGCCATAAGGTATAATAATGTTTAAATGCGTTTTTCTCAAAACTTTACTTTTGTGAGTTAGTGGACTTTCCCAGTACGCCCACAAAATGTTATACATGTCTGTAATCAAGGATGTGCCTTTTTTTCTGTCATATACAATTTAATGTGTTAGAAAGAAATCGAAAAACTGTGATGCACTGAAAGATGCCTATGAGAAAAAGATTACCATAGTTTGTAATATGCCATAGCATATTAGAATGTGCAGGATTTAGAATATGTAACATAGTTGTGCATGAGTCACTCTCTAACTGCTTCTCAAAATAATTCAGAATAGAATTAAGCAGAAATGTGAAGACACAATGGGCAACAAGCAATAGGATAGGAATCGGGTTCCACAGAAGGATTGGAACAAGGAAAGCTTTGTTCTCAATTCTAACATTACTTCAACGATCATGGGAAACTAATTTAAGTCTGATTTATAGATTTTAAAAAGGCATTTGATAGGGTCCAACATGATAGGCTGTTTGAGTATCTAGAAATGATTGGAATAGATGATATAGATCTGAGACTTCTACAAGATCTATATTGGAATCAAGAAGCTTCTATTCTGGTAGACAGCAAAGAAACATACAAAATTGTCAATCAAAGAGGTGTCAGACAAGATTGTGTGTTATCTTTAACTTTGTTTAATGTGTACTTGGAAATAATATTTAACAAGGTCTTGGAAGGGCAATGTGGAGTTCTAATTGAGGGAGAAACTATTAACAACATCAGATATGCAGATGCCACAGCAATCATGGCTGAAGATATTGAATTCCTTATATATCGAGTCACTAGAGAATACACCAATAACTGACTTGACATAAATACATCAAAGACAAAGTTACTTGTGGTTAGTAAACAATATGTTGGCCCTATTCATAGGGTTACCATACATCCAGATTTCGTCCAGACAGTCCGGATTTGAAAGACATGTCCGAATTGGTGTCCAGATATGATAAATGTCCAGATTTTTTCTTTACTAAAGAAATATTTAAAAAAAACATTTAACAAATTACTCGAAGGTCTTAAAAATGCAAATTTTATTATGGTTACAATTGATAGTTCAAACAGAAACAAAATCAAACTGACTCCGGTATGTGTTCGTTATTTTAAGCAAAAGGAAGGTGTCAACGTGAACCTTTTATTTTTTGATAAACTTCCGGGTGAAACATATGATCTTTTAGTAGAACATGTTTTAAAATGTATTAAAAAGTACTCTATTGATTCAAAAGTAGTTTGCCTTTGTGCTGATAATACCAATACTAACATTGGGGGTGTCAAAAGGCAAGGGCAAGGATACATTTTTTCCTTGAACTACCCCTGTCCGGATTTGGCCTTAATAAATTATGGTAACTCTACCTATTCAACTAATTGTCAACAATGAGCCGATTACAAAAGTTAACCATTTTATATACCTATAATGTTGGATAAATGATGCTAAATTCTGATGAAGTAGATAAATTAAAACTCATATAGAAATTGCAAGAGGAGCATTAATACAATTAGATCTCTACTGTGCAATTCTCAGCTGAACTTACAACTAAGAATCAAGTTCTAAAATGTTATGTAAATCCAGTACATATTACTATATGGATGTGAAAATTGGGCCATAAAAGTTAATAATATGATGAACAAATTAGAAGTTTTCAAAATGTGGTCATATTAAAGAATGATCAAAATATAATGGTTTCAAAGCAATTCAAACATAGAAATCTTAAACAGAATTGGTCAAAATGAAGGTGGCTTGACGAAGATGACAAAAAATGAAGTAACTTGAATATCTGGGGCACGTAATGAGAGGTAGAAGATACTGTATACTGCAGTTAATACTCAGCAGGAAGATCAAGGGAAGAAGACATATCTTAAGAAAAAGAGTAGGCATATAGTGAGAGGAATAGTTTCCCACCCTTAATTTTTTATACTAAAATTGATTTTTTAAAGTATTCTGTTTTTTTTTACATATATGTTTTTATTCAGTGAATCAATATGATTACTACATAGCTTAATCGGATTCCTAAAAGTAATCTAAAATCTGACCAAGATGTAATGCCAATACAAACAAATACTAGCTAAAATAGTTTCTGTGTACTATCTGTTATTTAACAAGTATTACAGTAGAACCTCGATTATCCGTCAGGGCACCGGACCAAGGGTATGACGGATAATCGAAAAGACGGTTAAGAGAACATTAAAAAAATTAAAAATTCATAGTACAACGCTCAAATTTCATTTGTACGGTTTGTTTGTCAATATAAGAGGTATTTGTGTTCATACATTTGAATCAATTTAAAATTTTCTGAAATCTTTGTTTGTTTTACTGTTGCTTCACATTTTGCGACGGCTGAATTTCTTAATCGATATAAGATCATGCAATCTACTTTATTGGCTTCTTCTTGTTGAGGATACTACTCGATGAATCATTGCATATGCGATGCAGCTTCTCTAGATTATTTACACAGATCTTTGTTACAATAGGTTCATCAATAAAGCTAATAACTACAGTCAAATTCCAAGTCTGTGTCAGCTTCTGAATCTGTTTGGTCCGCCTTTGTTGCCATTTCAAGGATTTCTTTATCTGTTAGCAATGGATAGCCGTTTGTGTCTTCATCACAAATCAAATTAACTTTTTTTTTACTTTTTTACATTAAAATTTTTGCTTATGTAGTCAATACAACTTCTGTATGTACCCTGACGGTTAACAGAGGTGACGGTTAATGGAGAGACGGATAATCGAGGTTCCACTGTACTTGGAAATCTACTGAGAGAACTAAAAATAAATAGTGTTTTTATGATTCAAAGACAACTTTCTTTGTACATTTAGACTAATTAAACAAAAGCAATATTACTGTTCTTAACATTGTGCTGTATTTGACTCTGTGATTGTTTAATGATCCTAATGCAATAAAGATGAACAGTAACGCAAGAAAGCATAATTAAGCAATCGACATACCATTAAACTTTGGCTCTTCCAAAAAACCATCTGGACCATTGTTTTCTACCATTTCAAAACTGCTCGCAGAATTGGTTGGGTCATCTACAGATAAAGCAATAAAATAAAAAAAAAATACATCTAAAGCATATAATTATGACATGCACTCTTTAGAGGTGCAATGAAAGAATATAGTGAATCGAAACATCATGCAAATGAGACCAAAATGAAGAAGTAAAGATGACTAAAACGCCCCTTTTTCAACTTACCACCATTAAGAACTGGAGCAATAACTGCGGCCGGTTTCACTTCATCTTCAAGGCCTGCTAGTTCGTCTTGCTCGCGTGCCAAGAATTCTGCCGCTGGGTCTTCGTCGGCAACTCCAAAATTGTCTCCAAATCCAGACATTCTTGATTTTGTTAATCTTAAGGATAAGAAAAGCTGCTATTTTCCCACTGACACTGACAGCAAAGCAAAAATCTGACACTAATGACAGTGACATCAAATATTTTAAATGTCATATCTGTCATCGAATATAAGCATTTATAAAAAGATTCGGGTAATTTATTTATAATTTATATCCGTATAATCATCAGCACATTACATATGAGTATACTACTTAAAATAGACATATCATCAAAACGTAGTAGAAAGCTTATAAGTTATATTTGGTTGAATAATGTAGTAATTAGTAATTAAATAAGTCAGATATAACACGTAAGATGTAAGCGTAAAGCGGTAACGCAACTAAAATGGTAAAATGTCATTTTCCATTCCAAACGAACGAACTTCAGGTCATACTGTCATAGTATTTTTCATATTTTTCAGGCATTAAAAAAGGTTATAAAAGTAGGAATTTATTTAGATCACTAAACATTAAACTTTTAAAAATGTCTTCAGATGCATTTGACTCTTTTGGTAGTTTAGACTCCAAAGGGGGTGATAAGGAACTTCAAGAATTTTTAATGGTTGAAAAACAGAAAGCACAATTCAATGCTCAGGTAAGTGAGGTTAATTCACAGTGCTTTAAATGTGAAATTTGCATTGGAAATACAAATTGATACTTACAACACGTAGCTTTCCCAGGAGCCTGACCCATTAAATATTAATCCGAATGTTAATATTTTCTCATCAATTATTACTAAGAATTGAAAAATGTTCGCTATTAGCTATTACACCTTGTCAGTAAGCAATAATTTGAGAATTGGTTATGACATGACACAAACATTCCTTATTTTCGATATAAAAAAGATTGGTTTTTACAAATTTTGACTGTCCTTATTATTGCTATTAAAGTAGATCTGTATGCTCCAGGTAAAGGACACTATATCCATTTTTGTCAATACTGAGTTGATACTGTAGTTATACGGCACTTTTGTTACTCTACACATATGTACACTGTCATGAGACTGAATCGCTTATGAATGTAATTCCTGTGATCATAGATCACTGGCGTGGGACAGGCACACGCAGCCTCATGGAAGATTGACAAGTTATGTTAGATTACTTCTAGGGTGCTCAGTAAAAAAGTATAAGTCAATTTAGTCAACTTTTCAGGAGAAGTAAAAAACGATAACTAATTGGCATATTCTAGTACCTACCAATTTTATCTACAGCCAAATAATTTTATTTTTATCATATTGACTCGTTTTATTGATCCCAAAGTAAAGATACAATCTTTTTCGGCACAAATATTTTGGCCATTTTTGACTTATACTCTTTACCGAGCACCCTAGAATTAATTAGAACAGACTGTCATTATAAAAGTGATTAATAAAGTTATTATAAGTTATTTAAACATTATTACATGGCGCAGATTTGTGGTTAATGAAACCGACTGTTTCAGGTTATAACCTGGCGGTTATAACTGGTCAATAAAACCGGTTGTTTCAAAAACCAGTTTTCGGTTTTTTTAACCAAAAGCAAATACTCAATAGGTTATAATGTTACATTATATTGCACTTCAGTTCGCCCAATTTTCCTCCCGAAAAATTCCCCAACCAATTCAACCTATAAAAATTTTCCCAGGCGCTTTCAAATTACCCTAAAAATGGGCGAAAGTACCCCAATCTCTGATTCGTCGCTCGGTGTAGACGGCGTCGGCATATATTTATGTATTTATTTATCAATAATTGGGATATTCCCAAAAGTGATGATCCTACCGATCTACCGAAATGTCCCTTGGATCTATGGAGTTTAAAAAAATATCCAAATGACTTATATTTCACTTAAAAATAAATTCGATAAACCAATTCAATATTTACTTCTCTATTGCCATCAAAAAATTTCAGTAGGTAATATTTTTTAATATGTTTGTATAATACCTACCTTTTATTTCCTAAGAATTATTTATTGTTTAAAAATTACATAATGGAGATTCCTAATCCTATTTCAGTATTCACATTTCATACAAGAGTCTCAAGTACTCAAGTATAAACAATTTTTAGATGATGGTTGGAATATCGATTTCAAGCAGATCACTTACTTTTTTATGTAAATATTATCATCTAAATCTAAATAACTATGTATTCCCAAAATTGTTTCATAAAAGCTGATGTGACACTTTCGTCCAGTTCTTTATTAGTAAATAAAAGTTGAATTATGGTTGTTTGGGTTAATTACTTGGCATATTTTTTATAATACATATGACGAAAATAGATAGAAATTTCTTCATTTTTCTCTAAATTAATTTTTTTTCCACAGGTAACTTATTCAGTTTTTCACCGGTTATTACTTTAAAAAGAAAAAACCAGTTATAACCCGGACAAAAAAACAACCGGTAAAACCGGTTGTTTCGAATTAAATAGACTGGTTTTAGGTTATAACCGGTAGGTTTTTCCCATCCCTAATGCGCAGAGAAAATTGTATGATGTAGTATTAGGTGAATTAGAGAATTACTTCACCCCTAAAAAGAATGTGATTTACGAAAGATTCTTGTTTTACAATAGGAAACAAGAGAAAGGGGAGCTAGTTGATACTTATCTAGCTGACTTGCGTAAATTGGCAAATGATCAGGGATAGGGATGGAATAGTTTTGGGAACAATCAGCAAAGATCTACAAGAAGAAATGTTGCAGAGTCATGAATTAACCTTACAAAAGGCAAGACATGTGAAGAATAAAATTTCAAAAATTCAGTTTATAGAAGTTCAGTCAAGTCATACACTTATAGTTATTCTGTAAAAGGTGGAAATGGTAACCAAACGAGAAGGGGAGAAACTTTGAATAACAACTTTAATGCTGGAAGTAGCAGAAGTAGCTGGATGGGAACAGGAGAAAAACTCAAGGAAAAATAATCAGTGCTGGAAATGTAGTCGAGCTCATTATTTTTTATGTAATCTATCTAGGTATCTATACCTAAATGCTGTAATTTCGGAGTTATTGCTACATTTTTTTTTAAGTTTTTAAAACAAATTATAAAAATTAATTTTTTCGCTCTAGGTAGATATTATTTTAGGTTCTTTGGATCATTGGGAACAAAAATGGCCTTTTGTAATTTTTCTGTATTGATCGTTGTCAAGTTATAAACAATTTAAAACTGAAAAAAAAGAAAAATTACCATTTTCAAGGCTCAAAAACATAAGTAAAAAATATTATTTTTAAAACTACGAATAGCCTACGTTCAAGTTCAAACCTTATTCCATCAGTTTCCAATAACTATTTTAGGCTTATTTCATTTTAAAACATTGTCTTTTAGTTGTTAATGCCCATCCTCTCATAAACGCTTCATTAACAATTAAAAAAGAATGTTTTAAAAATAAAACATCCAAAAATTCTTAGCAGGAGCTAATAAAAGAAGGTTTGATCTTGAATTTAAGCACTTCATAATTTCAAAAATTATATTTTTTTACTTGTGTTTTTGAGCCTTGAAAGTCATCATTTTTCATACTTTTCAGTTTTTGTTTCAATTTGTTTATAACTCTAAGACCTATTCTGTTCCCAATGATCCAAAAAAATCTAAAGTATTATCTGCCTGAGATGAAAAAAATTAATTTTTATAATTTGTTTTAAACTTTTTTTTTTAAATAAATGTTGCGAAAACTCCGAAATTGCGGCATGTATGGGTATAGGTAATATTACATGAAAATAATCAGTATTTCTTAAGGACTTCAAACGCAAAAAATATACATGGTGTTCCATTTGAAATAAGAAACTTAATTATATTTTCAGAAAAAATTGAAGATCTGACAACAATGTAAATACCACTATAATATCGGATGCATTAGAAAACCCTTACCCACCAAAATCTATAAAAATCGTGCAAGCCGTTTCCGAGATAATTGAGGCGTTTTAATACATAAAACTCACTCTGTATATTATATTTTAAATAGTAGTTTTGAAAGATAATAATCTGAAGAATAAATTAGGCAAGGGTTTGTGAAATAATGTATATTAACATCCTGTAAATAAAGAATCACAAAAAAACTTTTCTTCTGTAAAATTTCAAATTTGTGACATACTTAGTGCCCTTTAAATGCAGCATACAGATATATTTTTTTCTCTTTTATACTAAAAGTTTGTATTTTTCAGATACACGAATTCAATGATTTCTGCTGGGAAAAATGCGTGGACAAACCATCAAACAAATTAGATAGTAAAACAGAAACTTGTCTGACAAATTGTGTAGACAGATTTATTGATGTATCTTTGTTGATCACAAACAGATTTGCACAGTTATTGCAAAAGAGTGGAGGAATGTAGTATATACATTTTCTAAATTTAAGTAGTATGAATATTGAATGTTAATGTGATTGTTTGATTATATGTAAATATTCCCAATATTAAACATAATAACTTTTTAGTACAATTTTATTCTGTTGTTCAGAACTAGACGAGCTCCAAAGTTGTTTTGTGGTGCTCTTCCGGCCAGTTTAATTCTGGATTCGAGGAAGACTAGTTTATTTATTAAATGTACCAATAGTACAACTATCCTATACCAAAATCACAATAAAGATGCACTAGAAATAAACAAATCAAGACATGTTGAATGCTACGAGGAGCACACCCGAATGATGATTTACAATGTATGTATACAATATATCCCAAATCATGATTTACACAATTTATACATTGTAAATCATGTTTCGGGAGTGCTCCTAGTAATATTCAATGTGTCGTGGTTCGTTTATTTCTAGTGCATCTTTATTGTGATTGTAGTATAAAGGTATTGTAATGAAAATGAGTTTTTTATTATGTTATTAATTTACTTTATTTTAATTGAAAACACTTAATTTATTAGTCTTTATTTTTAACTTATTTACACACTAAGACATATACTAAAAACATATGATTTATTTTATACTATTTATAACACACACTTTAAAATCAAAGTTATGACTGAATCCGTTCCACGCAAATTCTCTCTTATAGGTATATACCAGTTCGCCTCTGTTCTGGAACCTTCAATTGGAGGAAGACTTTAACCTTTCGTTACTCGCGCCAACTTTTTGTGATCGGATACTCGCGCACGGTGCAGGAGACCGGGTCCAAAAATATGGGTCAGCAGTGTTTTAAAATTATTTTTTTTTGCAAAATTGTGTACGATTCAATTATTTAATGAATATATGATCATATAATTTTGTAGATATGCGTTTGTGTTCACATTATATTACTTTAATCAAAAATTTAATAATTTTCATTGTTATCCATTTATATGTATATACAAAAACTTTGGAAGTGCAAAAAAATTGAATATGGTTAAATTTGTTTACTAAGAACTTTAGATCTTAATTCAATACACAAAAAAATTAAAAATAAAGAGTAATTGTAGTAACAAAAAAAGTTATAAAAATTAATTAACGTTTTTAAAACATGAAATACACAATGGTGTCACATTCATTGGAACAATGGTGTTCCAAACACAGATATTTTGAGCATATTTGGCAGTAAAACTTTGTTTTTCTATTTTTCTTCCAATCACAAACAGCACAGCGATCTGAAGTTCCTGGTGTTACGACTGGTACTTGTTCTGTTGGTAAACCACATATCTCCCTAAACCTCATTCTGATGGTTCTGGGTAAGTTATATATTTATATTTATATATATAAATATAAATAAACTAATCTATAAACATTGAAAATAAGGAAAAGATCTTAAATTACCTTACTAATTAAAAATATCGATGTGTGATCCAAACACAAAAATTGGTGCACAAATACTCGCACACGGTGTACGGGACCGTGTTGCGTAATAACAAAAGGACAGTACTATTTTTTACATTGCGAACTGACTTTACCCACAGTTGATTGACCACTGAAGAAGTATACGAAGTAGCCATTCAAAATCCCCACTACAAGCAGAGTTACAGGAATTTATTTACAGGCCCGGTCTCCCACACCGTGTGCGAGTAACGGAGGGTTAAACATGTGAAGGTGAGGGACTGGAAAATAAAAGCACAAAATAGAAGTGAACGGAGAAATATTGTTCATCAGGTCCTTCCAATTAGTTAAGGCCGTCGGTACATAATTCGAAAATATTTTACGGCTATCCCTACTTTTTCTGTCTTTACACGGCAAATTACGTGTAGTAAAATTCACACTGGTATGGATATGTAAACATTAGGTTTGTTCTTGCATCACTTTCAAACGGTTTGAAACCATCAGTGAATAGTGGACCAGCGCGAGTAGAGGGGATAGCACTGGTGACTGTATTATGTTCTCTCACTGACCAACTGTTTGCTGACGGTTTCTGACTAGTTTGACTGTTTGCTAGAACAAACCTATTGTGAATAAAATGTCATTCACTTTATCTTAAAAGAGATCATTAACTTTAAAGAGATGGCTTTTGAATGATCATGGATAACTGTTATTAATTTGTTGTATAATTGCAAATTATTAATTCAGTTAATAAATGTGATAATTTTGTCACTATCTATTCAGTGATTGTAATAATTTACATGCACAACAAAAACTAATACTCAATCGAGAAAAGAGGAAAAGTGTGATTTTTTAATAATGTATTGTTACTATGGAACACTTACAATTTTGAACATCTTTAACAACAAAATACTTGGATCACAGAATATATCCTGATGTATTCTCTGCTTGGATCTTCCATAAATAATAAACAATAAATAACTTTTTATTAAGTTCACGTCTTAAATCTTAAATTTGGAAAATATCACCACGGACATGGTGTCCATTTTTTTCAAATCCTGAAAAAACTAATAAATATTTTTAAAAAATTTAAACGCAGAATGAAAGACTAAATTATAATCGAGAGCCGAAAGTCCCTTAGAATATATAAAACGTTTCTTTTTAATGAGATATTTGAAATTAAAAATCACACTACATTTTCTCTTAGTTTTTCACCCCTGTAACTTATTAAAATAAACAATATAGAAGTTCTCAGGGACTTTCGGCGCTCGGTAAGAACGTAATCTTTCATTCTGCGTTTAAATTTTTCAAAAATACCTACTAGTTTTCTCAGGATTCGAAAAAAATGAATCCCCATTTAAATACCATTGCAGCCGAAAATACGTACTCATCCCTTTAAGAATTTTGCATATACTTAAGTTGTGTTTAAAATAACTGTAATTAGTTAATCTTATGATTCTGTTTTATAAAATCGCTCTAGGTCTTTACAGCCTGTTGTGCGTTTAAAAAAATAGTAAGTACATACTGCCACTAGGGGCTTAGACAGTCGCTGTGTGAGCGTTCATGAAAAAATGGTGCAAGTAAGCATTATCAAAAGGAATATATACATGGGGACAAATAACAGCTTAAGCGGGATGTATCTAAAATGTTTATACCCGTATGCACGCCAATGGTGAATATAAAATTCTTATTTGCATGTCAAAAAATGTGCAATAACTACCTCTTAAAACCTACCAAATTGCATTTGCCTATCCCAACCGGTTTTAGAGCAACAAGTAAATCATCAGTTTGTAAGAAAAAATTCAACATCCCGTATCTCGGAAACGAAGCATTTGCGGACATATGTTTATAAAGCAAACGGTCATTATTTTTCATGCAGAATTACCCCTTAAAGTTTGTTGCACTTATTTAGAAACACCCTGTATTGATGAAGAACATGGCTAGTTGTTAAAGTACCTAACTTTTTTATTATCCAACATAAGCAAATGAATCAAAAAAGAAAATGTTAAGAAAGACTAAAGCTACAATTGAGTGTCAATTTCAATATTTTATCTATGCTATAATATTCCACAGAATGTTCCGAACTTTAAGGAAAAAACACAGTATGATTGTTACACACGATATAAAATGACATTTACCTTTCTAGCAACAATATTATTACATTGATATTCTTAAATAATAAGGCTATAACATACTAAAAAAATCACTCAAATCGGACAACAGGTTTAGGAAATTCGAGACATCAAACCTCTATAATTCATCGAGTGACCCGATTTTTTTGCTCGGCAGTGTATAACATAAGAGTAAGCCTCTGCCTTAAAACCTACAGAAAGATTTATGAACTGTCGGTTCACAAAATATCTTTTCTCGAACTCGCGTACATACCCATCTGATTTTAGATTTATTTATATCAATTTACGCCGTTATTATTCAAAATTCATAGAAATATAGAAATAGAAATATTTATTTATTCATCCTTTTAAGACATTTTTACAAATGTATAGGACAGGTCATATACAGTAATATAACTGTTACAAGCTAACATTGTTTAGCTACACAATTTTTTATAGGTACCTAACACCTAACACATATTATAAAATAACATATTTAGACTAACATTTTTAGACATTTTAGACTTTGTATATACAAAACAATTTATACATAAAAAATGAAATAGTGTAAAATAGTTTATAGGCTATCGTCAAGGAATTCTTTGACGGAATAGTAGCATTTGGCTAATAATAAATTTTTGATTTTATTTTTGTAACTGTTAAAACTAGCAATCTCCTGCATTTCATCGGGAAGTTTATTGTACAATTTCATTCCCATAAATTTAAAACTATTTTCTAATCTTGATGTTTTAAACTGGGGTATTCGGAGCTTATTACAATTTCTTGTATGGTAATCATGTCGATGAGCATTAGTTTCAAATTGATTGAAATTTTCTTTGACAAACAGAAGAGTGTGGTAAATGTACAGACTATAGAATGACATGATTTTGTATTTTATAAACGTTGGTTTACAAATTTCCCGAAATTTTAGCCCGAATATTTTTCGAATAATTTTTTTCTGAGTTACAAAAATTTTAGGGCTGTCAATAGAATTTCCCCATAGTAGGATGTTGTAACTCATATGACTGTAAACAAGGCCGTAATAGATATTGATCAGTGCTGATATCGGCATAGTATCTTTTATTCTAGAAATAGCATAAAACGATTTATTTAATTTTGTATTTATTGTATTGACTTGTTCAGTCCATCTCAAACGGCAATCTATATTTAAACCTAAAAATTTTGTTGTTGTAACTGACGAAATAAGTATATTGTCAAATTTAAATGATAATGAGTATACATTGCTAAGAACATTTTGGGAATGAAAATATAAAAATTGAGTTTTATCAACGTTTACTATTAATCCATTTGCTTTGGACCAATCTACAAATGACCCAAAAACACCGTTGGATAATAATATAAGTTCCTCTTTACTAGGCGCAGAGATCGCTAGTGCAGTATCATCTGCGTAAATAGTAATAACTCGAGATTTAATGTAATCAGGAAGATCATTCATAAAAAGAATAAATATAAGCGGTCCTAAAACAGATCCTTGAGGGACTCCTTTATCAATATTGAAAACTGTCGAAGCAGAATTCTGATATGAAACTAACATTTTTCTGTTGCTCAAATAGTCTACTATCCAGTCCAAGAAATCTCCTCTGAAACCTAGGTTGTAAAATTTATTTTTAATAAAGTTAAAATCCAGACAATCAAAGGCACGGGACAAATCAAAAAAGAGACCTGCCACATGCCTTCCCCTGTCAAGATCTGTATATATATAATTAAAAAAATGACATGCAGCAGTCAACGTTGACTTCTTTGACCTAAACCCATGTTGATGCGGGGATATAATATCGAATTTGTCGAGAAAACAAACCATTTTATTATATACAACCTTTTCAAAAATTTTTGATAAAACGCTCAGCACTGCTACCGGTCTATAATTCGAAATCAATCCTGGATCATTTTTTTTTGTGTATAGGAATAACTCTTGCGCTTTTAAGTGCGTCAGGAAATTTGCCATTAGCAACCGATAAATTAATTAAGTAGCTCAAAGGAGCAGATAGAGAAAATATTCCCGATTTTACGACTTTTGTGGATATGTTGTCCAAACCAGTACTGGACTTGTTTTTAAGATTAATAATTGCGTCTTCAACGTCTTGATATGTAACGGGTGTAAAGAAAAAAGTTTTGTCCGAAATTTTAGAACAAGTACATTTTGTAGATCTAGACAAGCCAAAATATGATTTAAGATTATTTTCAGTTACAGTTGCAAAATATTCAGCAAAAACATTAGCGATATCCTCAGAAGATGTAATATCGCCACCGTCAGAGCTGAGAGTTATATTACATTTTTTTTGTTTTCTACCTGTTGCTTTATTTACCAAATTCCATGTTGTTTTAGATGTGTTATCTGATTGTATGATAAGCTGTTCATTAAATTGCTTTTTTGCATTTTTAATAAGTTTATTATAATTTCTTTTGGCTTCTTTATATGCCTTTTGAGAATTATTATTTTGAAGTTTTTTAGATAACCAATATACATTTTTTATATGACGACCGGCTTTCTTTACTTCTGCGGTTACCCATTTATTTTTACGGTTTTTAGTACTACTTCTCTGTGTTTTTACATAGTTGGCGCACTGATATGAAATGATTGTAATTTCTTACATAATACATAGTGACATATTTTCCATAATATCTGTGCTGTGTCCTTTGGACTTTTGCTGGAAATGACTATTACTATACAATCAAGCACATGTGTTTTTAATCATTAAGGGGAATGGAGCAAAATGCAAAATTTTGACGCATGTCAAAATTTTCAATGTGTTTTAAATGGATTCATTTTTTTCGAATCCTGAGAAAGCTAATAAGTATTTTTGAAAAATTTAAACGCAGAATGAAAGACTACTTTATTACCGAGGGCCGAAAATTTCTTAGAATAAATAAAAAGTTTCTTTTGAACGAAACATTTGAAATTAAAAATCACACTAAATTTTCTCTTTTATTTTCACCCCAGTAACTTAAATAAACATTATAGAAGTTTTCAGGGACTCCCGGCCCTCGGTAATAATGTAATCTTTCATTCTGCTTTTAAATTTTTCAAAAATATTAGTTTTCTCAGGATTCGAAAAAAATGAATACATTTAAAACACATTGAAAATTTTGACATGCGTCAAAATTTTGCATTTTGTTCCGTTCCCCTTAATTGTAATTTAAGGGGTTACATAGGTCTTTGTGACTTTTTAAAAAAATTATATCTCGAAACTAAAAATTATTTTTATTTATAATTGGAACATGTAAAAGTATAGTAGGTACTTAAGGTACTCTCAAAAAAATTTTCAGCCAAAAATATTCATTTTTGTAGAGTTGACTGCAATTTTTCGACAACAGCCCTTTTTTGCGGTGGGCAGCATAAATAAGTCCAGTCTCATCTGAAATCAAAAAATCAAAAAGTTTCTTGTAGTTTATACCTCTGGCCATAACGAAGGAATTAAAAAAAAAATGAAATTTGAAGATTTTACATAAGTTTAAACACATTTTCGGCCCAAATTTTTCTCATTTTTTCAAAATGACCATTTTTAAAGTAGTTTTTTTATATAAAACCAAAACGACTTCATCTAATAAAAATTCCTTCGTTCATTCACTAGCCAGAGGTATAAACTACAAGAAACTTTTTGATTTCAGATGAGACTGGACTTAGTTATGCTACCCACCGCAAAAAAGGGCTGTTATCGAAAAATTGCACTCGACTCTACAAAAATTAATATTTTTGGCTGAAATTTTTTTTAGAGTACCTTAAGTACTATACTTTTACATGTTCCAATAATTTTAGTTTTCAAGATATAATTTTTTTAAAAAGTCACTTTTTTACCCGCAAGACCTATATGTAGGTAACCCCTTAAAGTAAAACATTAATCATCTGCAGTTTATTACCAAAGTAATAAAACTGCATTAATCAAAACAAAGGTTTCAATGTTTGTTTTTGAAATTTTATAGCTGTTCACAGATTAGTATTTACAATGGAATGTTGTAATGAATATACACTTCTATTACTCATAATTTGTTTTCTAGTAAAGAAGAAGTATTCAACAGTCAGTTTATTTCAGCTGTTAATAAAGAGCGGTTAGTCCAGGCTGTATCGTCGCCCCCCGTTAGGTAAATTATTCCGATTCGATTTTTTTTGCACAAACTTACTTAAAAACAGGTCCTTATAACAAATCCATAGGGTGCCAGGCGCTACCGTGGTTGAAAAATTTTTTAAATAATTATTTTTAAACAAATTCACAAAAACAATTTTTTTACTTCGAACAATTTTTTTTAGATCTTTTGGGCCATTCGGAGCAAAAAAGGTATCGTGTGTTTTTCCTCTAAAATTTATTGTTGTCGAGTTATAGTACATTCTTTCACGGTTTTTGCTGTAACTTTTAAAGAACCGCTTGCATTGACATGCAATTTGGCATACGCATAGCTAACATGTTAAAGAAAAAAAGTGATATTGTGCCGATGTGTGCTTTTGCCTTGGGGGTGAGTTTCACCCCATCTTGGGGGTGAAAAATATATGTCCAAAATAAGTCCGGAAATGGATAAACTGACTAATTTTAAGCAACTTTTGTTCTATAGATTTTTTTCACTAAGTCGATACTTTTTGAGTTATTTGCGAGTGAATATGTTCATTTTTCAAAAAAAAAAAAAATTCCACGTTTTTTAGACAGTTTTTCGCAAATAATTCAAAAAGTAAGTATTTTATCGAAAAAAACATTCCTAATAAAAATATAGCCTGTAAAATACTAAAACAAATGGTGTACGCACGAGGTATCTACACCTAGTAGAACCAGTGTTATAGGTAGCTAATGAAAAATAGATTCATGTTGGCCAAATTGCAAATGGAATATTTTAACGTGATATATCCAAAAAACCAAGCACTTTTTGGGGAAAACTTATTAAAAGTTTTTTAAAGTGTTTTAAAAAAGCTTTATTTATGTTTTTATAAAAAAAGTTTCTAGTATCAAATGTAAGTAAGTTGGTCAAATTTGTTTTGGCAAAAAAAATTTCGGGAAGATCAACCCCTAATTAGCAACTTAAATGAAATTAATCATTACCGCTTCACAAGTTACTTTAGTTATGTTATGTTTAGTAAATAAGGACTCTGAGCCGATGAAACTTACAGATCATTATAAACAACACATACGCAAATAAAGAAACTTGTGAAGTGGTAACGATTAAGTTAATTTGAGGTGCTAATTAGGGGGTGATTTTCACGATTTTTTTTACCAACCAAAAGGAACCAACTTTATTTTGAGTGTAACTTGTTTACTTTTGCTGCTAGAAATCTTTTTTATGAAACAAAAATAAAGCTTTTTCTAAACACTTTAAGAAATTTGTAATGAGTTTTCTCCAAAAAGTGCTTCATTTTTTGAAAAAATATGAACCTATATTTCATTAGCTCTAACTCTGGTTCTACTAAGTGTAGAGAGCTAAAGCTAATATATATACCATTTTTTCACAGAATTACACAGAATATTTTTCTTTAGAATATTTTTTTCGACAAACTACTTACTTTTTGAGTTATTTCCGAAAAACCGTCTAAAAACGTGGTTATTATGTTGAAAAATGAAGATGTTCACGCGCAAATAACTCGAGAAGTATTGACTTGGTGAAAAAACTTTATAGAACAAAAGTTTCTTGGAATTAGTTTATCCATTTCTGGACTTATTTTGAACATATATTTTTCCACCCCCGAGAGGGGGTGAAACTCGCCCCCCAGGGCAAAAGCACACATCGGCACAATATAACTTTTTTTCTTTGACTTGTTAGCTATGTGTACCTATGCCAAATTTCATGTCAATCCAAGCGGTTCTTTAAAATTTAGAGGTTTTGCAATACTTTACCGTTAATTAAAAACGTACTATTATACGGGATTTAAAATTTGAAAATAGCCATTTTCAAGATGTTTAACTCGGTTAAAAATTATTATTATAAAAGTCAGAAAGTGACCTAATCAAAGTTTAAAGCCCCCCCCCCCTACAAGGTCCTGAAGAAATTTTTGTCATTATTTTATTACTAAACTTATTTTTAATTATTAACAACGACTGCTAAGAGCGTATTGAGACTGCCGGAATGGTACATCTCTTTCGCACTCATCATTGACGGCCGCCAATACGCGATTAGCGTTCATTTTTAATAATTAAAAATAACCGCTTAGTAATACTTGTAGGGGGGACTTTAAACTTTGATTTGGTCACTTCCGTACTTTCATAATACTAATTTTTAACCGAGTTATTAAGCCTTGGCTATTTCATTTTTAATAATTAAAAATAACCGCTCAGTAATACATGTAGGGGGACTTTAAACTTTGATTTGGTCACTTCCTGACTTTCATAATACTAATTTTTAAACGAGTTATTAAGCCTTTGCTATTTTCGGGTTTTTCAAATTTTAAATTGCGTGTAACTCAACAACAATCAATTTTAGACAAAAATCACAGGAGACCTTTTTTGCTAAAAATGATACAAATAATCTAAAAAAAATTGTTCGAAGTGAAAAAATTATTTTTGAGTAAGTTTGTGCAAAAAAATCGAATCGGAATAATTTACCTAACGGGGGCGACGATACAGCCTGGACTAGGTAGAAATATTTGTGTTATATGTCACTATATGTTCTATGAACTTGACAGGATGAGTCATGTGATGTACAGCCGATGAAAGAGCATTACTTTCCTTATAGTAATGCATATACCCCTATAAATTACTGTTTTCGATAGTAGTGAAGTGTTTTATTGGACCATACACTATATTACATAGTGTCGTTTTAAAACCCTTACAGTGTGAGACCAATAGTTCTAATTTTTGGATACAAATTGAAGCTGCAGTGTAAAATATCAGTTTGGTCATCATAATGGAGTCCATATATAAGTTGGCTGAACTTCTAGTACTGGATGGCAAAATCTCAGAAAATTGGCGTAAGTTTAACCAAAAAGTTTGATTGATTCATGACCTCTCTCGATTTTACATTGAAACAAGAAAGTAAAAAATAGGCAGTTCTTTTAATCCTAGTAGGCGAGTATTGATGGATGATTCACTAACGATCTGTACTTATTATCCAGATTTGTGCACTGGTTTACGCGATTATAGAGATTATTAAAACCCCGGTTTTTTAAACCCAGCTTGAATGTGACTAAATCCGTCAATTTCTTTAGAAGAATCATTTCAAAGAATATTTTTTGTGTACGAACAATTGATATCTATATATCTGAAAATTTTATTTGCATTTTTTACTATTGTTACCCTTTATTATTTTATTACGGTTTAATATTTAATATTTTAAATCTAACTAAATATCCCTCCTGGCACTAAAGCTATATTCAGAAACCTCACAGTTTATATTTATTCATTGACAATTAAATCTATTTTTGAGACCATAGTTCGATCAACAACGATTCAAATGACCCGTTACCTGGATTACCGGCCAGAGTCCCTGAAGTGATCCATACACGCGTTGACTCGCGTTTTCAAAATATCCGTATTTGCTAAGACTAGCGACGAAGTATTGATGCTTATTATTGAACATATCATTGATGCTTTTTGTTACAGTTACAGAAAGAACGTGCGCGAAAAAGAAATTTTAAGACTAGGTATTGGTCACTCAAGACAAATATATATAGCTTTTGAAAGATTTCCATTTAACACTAATTCAGCGTTAGGGACAGTTATTTGATTAATTCATTAGAGCATTATCAAAAGATATTAAAATTAACAGAGTATACCCAACAAGATATGATTAGAGATCCTATTAGGTATGGACATCTGCAATAGGGCTTTTCATCGATTGTCATTTGTTTCGAGCTTCTGACATATTATGTTGTATAATCTGTGTATAATATTAATATACACGGATTATACATGTGACATAAGCTCGAAACAAATGACTGTGAATGAAAAGCCCTATAAAACTAGGTACGCAAGAAAAATGGCTTCTTAAGGTTCCGTCTTCTATCAAAGGTTGGAGTGGAGATCAACATGACTATTCTTATTTTACTTACAGCAGATCTAAATAGTTGGTTAGAGCTCAGACTAACCCGGTTTCTTAGGTTTTGTAACCAGAGAGTGTATGCACTAATATAAGCCAGTGCGATGATACTTACAAGTCGGAAAGTTACAGTGCCAGTGGGTGTGAATTTATGTACCTACCGTGAAGAATACTGTGACCCTACTAATCTTTTAGCAAAATCGTTAGATATTCTGCAAACTGAACTATTTACTGTAAATCAAAAATGAATAACTATTTTCAATTTCGTTGCAACACGAAACTACAGCCGCATCATTATTCCATCAGAGAGTGCAGCAAGCACCTCTACCGGTTTCGAACCTTATTATTAGTCTCTCATCAGGAGGCACATATGCTGCTCTCTCTGACCCAACTAGGACAAACCCCGGCGTACAATCACGGATTGCAACGAACGAAATGGCAGGGATGCCCTAGCGGCAACTGCTATCAAAAAACTAAGTTTTCAATCTAATAGCACATAAAACAACATCCAAAAATGTTATTCTACATCCTACCAGACTGAAAATAATCGGAACCTTCTCTGGTAACACTTCCGAGGCTTCTACAATTTGCAAGCCATAACGGATGCTGAAACTAAGGAAGATGAGGGAATTTTACAATTTATAATTCACGTCCCATCTGCTCAGCGCGGCTTTTTTTTACTGTAAATTATACTGCAAATTATGGATACTGCTGCCATTCAACACCTCTGCGAGAAGCAAGAAGGTATGCCAACTGATCGCCTTGCTGAAACTTGAGAAACGTTGAGCAGAACCAAGCAGTTACAGACCGATCTTGCTACTATGACACTTGTTTAAGCTGTTTGAAAAATGATAATGCAATGCATCGAAATCACTATCGAGCAGAATCCAATCATACAACGCAGCAAGCCGGATTCAGTCCCAGAAAATTATGCACTTCACAAGAATTTTACTCACATACTCAAGGATAAATTGGAATCACAGATAAAGAACAGAGAAGAACAGCAAGGATTCAGAAAAGACAGGCCAATGACGGACGGAATATTTGTCATGAAACAAGTGAAAGAGAAGTCGATAGAATATACCTGCATATATTTCCTTCGTAGACCTAACGAAAGCATTTGACAGAGTCAGACTTAACGATATAATAAAGAAAATTAAGCAAAAAAGGATACCAGCAATATGAACAATAACAACACGACAAAAATTAAAACAAACGACACCATTACGGTCAACATACCAACACCAGGAGAAATCAGACAGGGAGACAGCCTCAGTCCATTTCTATTCAATATGCTAATGGACGAAATAATAGAAGATGTGGAATCGCTACAACTAGGATACAGACTCAGCCACAATAGAATCAGTATAGGTATAGTGTTCTATGTGGATGATGCAGCAGTGATTGCAGACGACGAGGATGGCCTACAAAGACAACTTTATCGATTCTATCAAGCATGTCGACGACTCAACATGAACATATCCACGCAGAAAACAAAATGCATTACCATTGCGAAAGACCCAATTAGGTGCAAGCTCGTGGTAGAGGGGAAACCCATAAAACAGCTAAACCAGTTCAAATATCTAGGTGTAGAGTTATCAAGTTATCATGACCCAGCCAGAGACCTAAAGAGGACAAATTAACAAGGCCGCTGTCTTGTCCGGATGTTTGAGAGATGTGGTCTGGAATAATCCATATATGAGAATGGACAGCAAAGTTGAAATTTATAAAACTTGCATCAGACCTGTTATGACCTATGGCATTTAATCAAGAAAAGACACCAATAAAACCAAAAGCATGCTACGAACAGCCGAAATGAAGACACTAAGAGCAATATAAGTGAAGACAAGAAGAGATAGAATACGAAACAACATCATCAGGGAACAAATGGCCTGCAAAATGTAGTCAGATGTTGCAAGCAAAGACGAAGAGAATGGTTCAGTCATGTAAAAAGAATGGAGGAGCACAGACTACCAAGAATTGCGCTAGAAGAAAACCAGTATAGGCAAGCGTCCACCGGGGAGACCACCAAAAAGATGGAGAGATATCTGGCAGTCTACCTCTCAAGAAATACTTCAACGTCGGAATTAACAGATCGACAGATCTACAAGTGTAAGAAGAAGAAGACGACAAAAATTTTACTCACCGAGTACATAGACAGTGGCTACTTGTTATTGACTACGAGTGCTCTTAATAAATATCTTCAAAACTACTAGCGACATTAATCTAACAAAGGTAATTGTATCTGTACTTCATAAGAGGAAGTTCTTCGTCACTTTAAAATGGCAGTAGGAAGAGCAGGTGCAGAAACCCGAAAAACGGCTTGTTCCAAAGGAGCGTACTTCACGAATTCTCTTCAATATTTATATCAACTATCAACCTACCCCAAACCCATATCTAGAAGACTTGGCAATAGCTGTTCAACACAAGCTAAGCTAGAAGCGGTAGTGTTCACGATATCCGAATTCAAATCTAAATAAAAATCAAATTTGCTCCTTTTACATTAGAAACAAAGGAATGGCCCTGCTTGGAACCTATATCTAGTCCAAAATATCTCGTAGTGGTACTGGACAGAACGCTTACATATACGCATCATTGCAAAAGAAAACAAGGCAACAAGTAGCGTCCTGGAACAACCTCCTTAGAAAATTCGTAGGAAATCGATGGGACGCAAACCCACAAAGTCCTTTCGGTACTGATTGGGGTAGTCTCAAGGAGCTTTTTTTGCGGAGGCTCCAGGACTTCTGGGCCAGTTGTAGAAGTATGAGACAGTTGGTATCTATGCTTATCGGCCACTGTAGACTCAGGCGGTACATTCATCTGCTTGTATTGGCCCACGGTGCCGTCTACATTATGAGGAGGAGGAAACCTCCTCACATATGTCCTCTGGAAGTGCATAGCACTGGCCTATCAGAGGTGGCAGATCCTGGATGAAGTGATAAATTTTATTGATCTCACAGAATCGTCAAAAATGGCAAAAACCGCGCAACGTTTATTTATCTAACACCTTTATAGAAACTGACTACATTTGCTACAAAATTTTGGTCTTTTTCGAAAGGACACTCTTATCAAACAATATCGAATTTTTTACCGCGCCGAGTTGATGCACATTTTATTTAAAAAATTGATTCTGACATTAAAAATCTCCGGTCACTTATTCAAGCAATATTTCTGAGAGGACGGTTCATTCTACACAAACTGCTAATAAACATTTTTGTTCAAAATTATATCGGCTACATTTTTTTGAAACATCTATTTTCTACAGCGAGCAGATTCTTGGTAATCGATGTTTTTCGTTTCCTTCATCCCACGAGTGTGGCAAGCGGGTGGGTTTTAAGGGGAATCCCGGGGACAGGAGTGACAAATTCTCAGCAAAATTGAGCTTGTTCATATGATTTTTTAGAGGTTCAGTGGCATATGGCATTTTGGTCTCTAATGACTGGAGTAAACGAATGTTTAACGGATAAAAGCTTAAAACGTGGCTGTTTACAGATCTAGAAGAGGACACTTCACTGCACTTTCTCTTCTTTTTTGTGATCCCAGAATTTAAATAAGTCAACTTGCCCTTAGACAAGGAACTCTTTTTTCCTTGTCTAAGAACTTGCCAGCTCATTCTGTTGTTGACTAATTAATTTTAATTGTCAAAATCTGACATGTACAGGTTATTTCAGTAAAAGTAGTGAAAAAATCGAAAAATTCTACCATATAACTTATTTTAGATTTATCAACAATGTCTGATGAATTAGAATTTGAAACTCTTGAACCATCTCTCAGAAATGTAATAGATCAAACCACCCTGAAATGGATTTTCGTAGGCGGTAAAGGTGGTGTTGGCAAAACAACTTGCAGGTTTGTATTATGATTTGCGTAATTTTTCATAATTATTATTAAATCCGATTTTTAGTTGTAGTCTGGCAGTACAGTTGTCAAAAGTGAGGAAAAGTGTTCTAATATTGTCCACTGATCCTGCTCATAATATTTCTGATGCATTCGATCAGAAATTTACCAAAGTGCCTACCCTCGTAAAGGGCTTTACCAATCTCTATGCTATGGAAATTGATCCAAATGTAGGATTCAATGAATTACCAGATGAATATTTTGATGGGGAACCAGATGCAATGAAAATGAGTAAAGGTAAATCAGTTTACAGTTCTTGGTTTCCTGAAGTTCTCTAAACAAGTCTTTATTCTGTTTGAGTTTTTCTGTAAACGAGAAAACGAACATTGTAGTTTCCTTCTTTTCTTTTATTGTATTCAAAAATACTGTCACTAGACTTATTTGAAACTTAGCTGTTCAGACCGTAAACTTTGACCTTATCAAACGCTCAATTTTGTAATACGCAGGCGTTCTCCCTCTGGGTAAGTTCAGGACGTGTTGCATGACTAGACCTATCGTTTCAAAATATTAGATTTATTCCATTCACTTGAAAAACTGTCCCTCAAACTCCAAACCAAATGAGAGTTGGAGAGTGTATTTGAATTACTCAATGGCTACTATACTGAATTTGCTCTATTGAGATTCACTTTGACACTGACGTTAGTAATTTCTTTTTTTTGGGAAGTTCAGTTGTCAGAAGTGACTGGAAATTACTACACAACTAATGCACCTGCTCATAGCGAATATTGTTAATAGTAAACAGACATAAAAATAACATAAACCTTATGCCAATCAATAATTATTTATTTACACCATTATAATGTATTGATAACAAATGAGAAAATTATTTATTGTACAAAATAAAAATATTTTGTAGAAATAAACTCCACAAAATTTTATGAGATTAGTAGACACTCCCACTATTTCTAATTATTCTTCTTTTTTTAATGAAAGATTAAGTTGATTTTAGCAGTTCAGAATCAGAATCAGAATCAGAAATGTTTATTGCTTTTAACTACAGTAATGCTTAAAGTAACATAATAGCTCACCTAATAAAACATTTTCCCCCATGACCATTAGTCGTCTGGGGGGTTGGCCAAAATATTAATCAACATTTTTTTATCTATAACTAACAATAAAATTAACAATTATTAAAAAAAAATGTAACTAATGAATGTGAAAAAAAAATTATATAGTTTCCAGTGAAATTACCTTGCTGGGATAAGCTTATACCAGGCACCAGTATACATAATGAAATTTTATAAAGTATTATGTATGTACTTAAATAAACATATAAACACAATTAAATTAAATATTAATTAAGATTTAATAAAGCATAAAAGGTCACTCATTAATTGAGAAGTATATATTAAATTTTACCTATTAATTAGAGTGTCGTGAATACAAGCTCAAAATCGGTTAAGAACTGGTGAAGAGGCACAATACAAAAAGAAGAAGAATAGAATGTCATGAGTCTAATAGTTATATTCCAACACTAGATTGTATCTATACTTCCATGCATCCCTTGCATATCCAACCAGTTCCCTCCAGCCCAAACCTCTCATAAGTTCCAACAATTCTTCCCTATCTAATCTACTTTTTCTGAACCACTTCATTCTGTATTCACGTAGTATCGGACATCGTCCCATGAAATGCAAAATATCTTCCACCTCCCTCTCATTACACAAAGCACACTTTTTCCTATCATCAGCCCTACCAGGTCTATCATTGAGATACAATACTCCACATCTAATCTTGAATATCCACCTTATATCATTAAAACTCACCTCATCCCTCATATAACCCATGACAACGCCTAGTCCCATTAACTCTCTATAATGATTGCAGAAATTTGATCTAGTTGCTCTCTCCACTGCTCTTTCCTTTATCCCAACACGAATGGCTCGTATCATCTGTTCCAACTTATCCTCCCAAAAACTCCTATTTTCCCACTCTGTGTTAAATTCCACTCCCCATCTCTCTCCCAAGTTTTCCCAATCTCTTCTCCAACCACAGTTAGCTCTTATCATTTCCTGAAGCAGAAATTTAGGCAGACGTCCTTCCTCATACTCTAAAACTCTCTTGACATATTTTTTATGCAACTTCATCGTAAATAGATACACATGCTCAATGTTGGTTTCTAAATCCAACATATAGTTTGGACAGTAACTCGGAATATTTAACATTTTTTTTATAAAAAACCTTCTTACCTCCTCAACTTCCTTAAATTCCGCCAATCCCCAAACTTGAGCACCATAAGTGAGAATAGATCGGACTACCCCTTCATAAATACGCACCTTAGATGATAGTGGAAGATTCGCCTTAGCTAAGACCTGTCGCCAAGCCATGTTTATAGCTGCTCTAGCCGCTCGTCGTTTTTTGATAAAGTGGGAACTAAAAGAAAGCCGCGGTGTTAGTTTCACTCCCAAATAGCCATAATTATTAACAACTTCCACCGCTTCTCCATTTATTTTCCACTCTTCTTTAATTTTTCCACCTCCTTGTCTAAAAACCATAATTTTTGTCTTGTCCATGTTGATCTTCAAATTCCATAGTTTGCAATACTCCCCTAATTTATTGATCATAATTTGTAAACCTCTCGGGCTGCTTGCTAACACTACCATATCATCAGCATACAGCAATATTCTAATGATAAATCCGTTTAAATCAACGCCTCCTCCTAGAAAACCATGTAAGTCATTAAGAAATAATGCAAATAGCAGCGGACTAAGAATGCAGCCTTGTCTAACTCCCATCTCACAGTCAAACCAACGTGACGTACCATTCGTTCCCCATACTGCAGATTGTGTTCCTGTAAAAATGCATTTGATAATTTCCCGCATTTTGGAAGACAACCCCATACAACTAAGCTTGTAATACAGCGCTTGTCGATCAATCGTATCAAATGCTTTACTGAAGTCCACAAACAAAGCATAGGTTCTTTTATAACCCCTTGCTTTTCGTATTTTAATTATGCTTGTCAAGTTAAACAGTTGGTCAACTGTAGAGTATCCCTCTCTATACCCTGCCTGGTATTCCAGTAAAATCCCTGACTCTGCCCACTTTTTTATTCTACCCAATAACAAAGACGAAAACAACTTGGCTACTGCGTTCAGGTAACTTATTCCCCTGTAATTCATTACATCGTCTGCCGCACCTTTCTTATGCAAAGGAAAAATTATCGCATCCCGGAAAGAATCCGGAACCGAGGCTCGATTGAACATTGCATTAAAAGCAACCAATAACTTTGCTTTGCTAGTAGCTGAAAGATTTTTATAAAACTCAGCCGGTATCCTATCGGTACCAGGTGCTTTATTATCCTTTAGGCTTATGAGTGCTATATCTAACTCCGTCATATCAAAACTCACATCCATCCTTTCATCGACAATATAAGGCTCTGCATAACTTAGTTGGTCCGAGGGAAGTGCTGGATTTAGGAGACCCAAAAAGTGTAGACGAAATGTCTCTAAGGGGATTGCTGCACATCTCGAACTATTTTTAATTTTAAAAACACCTACCAAAGACCAAAACTCTTTAGAATCACGTGCTCTACTTAAATCCTCTGCCACTCTCATGTAATACTCTCTCTTTTTTCTTTCGCAAGTCTGTTTATACTCTCTCTTTCTCTGCAAATAAATATCTCTCACATATCCTCCACCCGTCTTCCTAAACATATTTAGGAAACTCATTACCTGCTTTCTCAATTTCCCACATTCTCGATCAAACCATACTTGCTTACCTTTTTTATTACTCCCTCTCTTACCTCTCTGTTCGTGTACTCCTCCCATCTCGGCGGTTTCCATAATAATTCTTTGCAGTTCCTCAATAAAACTTTCAGGCCTCATCATATTCACGTCTATCCGCTGAATACGTTCCTCTATTTTATTTTCAAAATTTCTTGCATCTTGTTTTGTCCATCTAAGTTTAGGTAGTAACGGTAAAATGTCCTCATTTTGTATCTGCCTCTGATCCCTCACCATCTTGAGCTCCAGGATTATTGGCTGATGATCTGAAAAGTATTCACAACCTACTGAGAAATCCCCCAATCTCTGCACTAATGCCCTTGAAATGCACGCCAAATCTATTACAGAGCTCCCCATAGTACCTACAAAAGTGAGTTCACCCTTATGATCACCTGGAGTCCTACCATTCAAAATTACCATATCATTTTCCTCACAAAGTCCTATAATCCTCCTTCCCTGAGCATTGGCTATTTTGTCTTTAGATGTTCTTACCGGTTCTAATACACCAACGTATTCGCACCCTTCTATCCCTATATCTAGACTAGACTCTTCTCCTATTCTTCCATTTACATCTCCAATCATTACAATCGATTCTCCACCTCTCTGCTCTGTGATGTCAACAACAACCCTTTCCAAATTAAAAAAATCTCTCTCCCACTTTTCTCCTGGTCTTAGATATACTGGTACTATATCTACATCATGAGATAACATGGTCAGTTGAATTACCATCTGTCCCTCTATCTCGATATACCTAGGTTTCAATTCCGGCTTTATCCCACAGATCATTCCCCCACTAGCCCTACCAAATGAGCTTGTTCTAGTGGCATGCACAACAAATGTCCTAAAACTATCAAATAAATTATCATATACATAACTAGAGACCTTCTCAACGTGAGTTTCACTTAATATAAATATATGAAAACTACTTACATATTCATTAAATTCTGGTGCCCTGAGCAATGTCTTAATCCCTCCTACATTATAATACAATATTCTAAATGTTTCAAAAGTATCGATAGACTCTAAATAACTCTCCCTGCCTTCTTCACTGACCCTTCCCCCGACTCCATCTGTATGGTATCTTCTACTTGTTGCTTCGTGTCCATGTTTAAGTTCAAACTGATGTTCCAGTCCTTTAATAACTTTTCAGGCCCATTTTCTGTACCGCACATTAGGCCCAACTGATCATCCCAAGAATATCGCACTGACTCTATCAAAAGTTTATCAAATACGAGTTTCACCATAATTTCACTGTTCTGTTCTTTAATCTTTTTCATGACTTTTCTTAATGTTGCTCTTTTCCACCTAACCTCTTTTGTATAGTCTCTGTCAACATAAATCCTGGTATTTTTAAGTTTCTTTATATTCTTAAATACTAGCGCTATGTCGTCATCCCAAGGAATGTGTGCGATGATCGGACCGTTTAACCTGGATGGACCTAGTGGATGTGCCCTATTCACTCTGATTTCTTCCTGCATTCCAAGCATATCTGAAAAAAATCTTTTAATGACAGGAATACAAGGTTCTCTACCGGAATGATGCAATCCCCTGAAAATCAAGTTGTTTCTTCTTTGTCTCCCTTCATGCTCTATTAATCTTTGTTGCTTCACCTCATCCCTGGTTCTTAGATCTCCCAACTCACCCGCAAAATTAGCAACTTGACTCTCCAGAAGCAGTACTCGTTCCTTTAACTCATTATTTTCCCTTCTTAAGCTTGAAATTTCCGCTCTTAGACTGTTTATATCTTCTTTGGTTGCTACGTTATTTAATTTTATCTCTATTGTATCCAGTCTTGGATTTAATTTTGCATCCAATGATTCTTCCAGGACGCTTTTTAACTCTTCCCTGTTAATCATGGCCATATTACTCTGACACAACGGGGATACTTCGCTTCTTGACCGCTTATTGTTTGGTGTTGAAAAGTTATCAGCGTCCTTACTCATTTAAAAATGACAATATTATGCATTGAGAATCAAAGAAATAATTGATAAAAACTCCAAATCAGGTGCCTGTATAAACAGCTGTCACAGCGATAAATAAATAAACAATTCCACGTATTATGTTTGGCATAACTACCTGGCGTTCACTATGCTTATCTATTGGTTGTCATTTAGCATGGTACTCTATAACGTTGGTACTGTGTGCGGACAGCCGTAAAAGTCAATCAAGTGATAAGGATACTGAACTATCTGCTACAAACACTTTACTGTCCCTTTCACAGTCCATCCCCATATCACAAAATGTTCAGCATATACTCATTCAATTCACTTCCACCAACACATCGCACGAAGAAGCCCATTCACGGAGATTAATCAAAAACAAGAAAGCTCCACCAAACACGATGTTTACTACACCAGCTCAGGCCGGCCAATCGATTTTAGCAGTTAATAGTGTGAGGTAGGAATTTTTATGTTGTATGTTTCCTATTCCGAATGTGTCAAAGTGAATCTCGGTAGAGCGAATTCAGTATAATATGTTTTTTGTATGTCTATTCCAAAGAGAGACCTATCACTAATAGATTTTTAAACATTAATATAATTTTTAAATCTTGAATTGCTAACTCGCATCCAATTGGTCAAACTTTAACCAATATAGCAATAAATAATTACTAAATTTACCAGACAGTTGGGACTGGGATAAGCGAACCAAGTATAGTAGATATCATAATAATTTATTTATTGTTAGAATTTTGATTTCAACTGTCAGAAATTCAACTATTCACAGCTTTTTCTTTGTTGTGTGCTTCAAGTTTACTGGTACTGCTCAATTTTACTCTTATTATTTCGGTTCTAGGTCCACCTAGAGTGTTAATGTGAATTATATTTAACTCAAAGAACGCCTGGTCCAAACAGGGTGTGAGTTAAATACAACTCACATGTCGTTTAATGTGTTAAAAGTGTAGGTTATGGCCATTTTTTCTGTTAATTTGACCCACTTACTTAAGACATTTTCCATCTAAGTAATATTGTGTGCAATTATAATACAGTTGTTTTTAAATACAACTAAACCTATATAAACTTATCAGGACTAGAATTAAAAGCACTTATCCAATCAGATTGCTTATCTTCCAGGCTCGCTATTCTCGATATCACTCACAATTAGCGCATATACGTAAGTTGCGAAGGATTGATTTGCGAACATTTCCTAAAAACGGTATTCTTGACCACCGTTCGCAGAAACAGGTGACAGAAACACTGTAAATATCTGTCTTCACTGCTGTCTGCTGTAGGAATTCGGTTAGGTTAGCACTTTAGGGTTCGATTATTTATTTATCGTTTTTGTTATACGTGGTTACACGCCGTTACACAGTTAAATATTGTTTATATTTGTATTTTGAAAATGGAAATTCCATCAGTTAAAGCAAAACTAACAACCAATGCCAGACAAGAAAAAAAATTATTGCTGGAATTTATGAAAAAATCCTAATTTGCTAAGTGCAAAATTTTCAAATGCCTTTACTCAAAAGAATTTTTCTTCTTATTCTTAAAAATGACTAACTTTACCTGGAAAATTAAAAAATGTATTATTCTCCTTTTCATGAACATTTTTCAGTGCGTCACAAATTATAGAAAAAAAGGTAAGTCCGTGATAATACACATTTATGACATTTATTCTAACGTGACATTTTAGTTAAATCTGACAGTTGTCAAATTTTATTTTCAATTTGGAATAAAACCAAATCAATTGTGTCTATTGCATTTATAAAATGGTATTTTCTTCCATTTGTATAGTCTTATAAATTGTACAGATTATATTGATAATATTATTATTTTATTTAATAAATAATTCTTTTTTGATTATGGCGCCATCTATCGACAACTAGAATAATCACCGAACTAGAATAATTACCAAAGTATTTACAGACGTGCCTTTTTTTCTGTCACATACAATTTAATGGGTTAGAGAGAAATCGAAAATCTGTGACGCACTGAAAGATGATCATGAGAAAAAGAATAGATATTAATGAATGAATAAACTTATATAATAACTTATCGTACCAATTATTATTCTACATAAAAGTCACAGCAACAATTAAATATATTCAATTTCCAAATTCCATTTAAAAACAAACATAAAACGTTACAATCTTCCCTTGCGAAGACGATGCGAATGGTTACAAGCACTCGTAGCGAGTTTGGAACGTTCTCAATTGTTGCGAGTGCTCAAGAATACGAAAAACTCTATTTCGTCGTATCGTTCAATCTTGCCAATGACATTTGTACTTACGAGTGGTCAAGAATAGCGCCCCTGGTCTTAATTTTATCAGTTTCAAAATTTGCCTGGTCTCTATTTTATATCTTCTTCTTTTGGCATCATAACCCTGGATGGGTCTTTGTCTGTCTGGCTATATCCTTCCATTCAGATCTCACTTGTGCCCTTCTCCTCCATTGTCTTATATTCAATGTTTTCAGGTCATCTTCCACGTCATCCAACCATCTCGTCCTGGGCCTTCCGTTTGCCTTCCTACCGGCTTTCACTGTATTATCTTCTTTGTAGTTTTCGTATCTTCTTGTTGCTAAACATTATATATCTCTGTATTATATATACCTTCGATAATTTTTATCTTAATACTTTCAGGAATCATTCAAGAAATAGTTGGTGCCTTTCCTGGAATAGATGAAGCTATGAGTTATGCAGAAGTAATGAAATTAATCAAGGGCATGAATTTTTCCGTTGTTGTATTTGATACAGCTCCAACAGGTCACACATTACGCCTCTTGTCATTTCCACAAGTAGTAGAAAAAGGACTAGGAAAATTACTGCGACTGAAACTAAAAATTTCACCTTTAATATCACAAATCAGTGGTCTTCTGGGTATTCCCGATTTCAGTGCTGACAACTTCTCTTCAAAGTTAGAGGAGATGTTAAACATAATAAAACAAGTTAACGAGCAGTTTAAAAACCCAGATCAGACTACTTTTGTATGTGTTTGTATAGCGGAGTTTCTATCGTTATATGAAACAGAAAGATTGGTTCAAGAATTAACAAAGTGTAAAATTGATACACATAATATTATTGTCAATCAGTTGTTATTGAATGTAAATACTAGTGAATGTAAAATGTGTGCTTCTAGATTTAAAATACAGGAAAAATATTTGGATCAAATCAATGATCTATATGAAGATTTCCATGTTACAAAGTTGCCACTCCTTGAAAAGGAAGTTAGAGGTACAGAAAGTGTAAGAAAATTTTCAGAATATTTGATAACTCCTTACGTTGGCTAATATTTAGAATAATTTTAAAAAATCTTTGCACAATTTATGCAAGATGCTCACTTATCCTAAGTACCTCAATAAAGAATTTTGCATAATTTTTTATTTAGTACTTCACTGCGAGTCAGAGAAAATGGGCCATAAACAAAATTTAAGACATTTTTTTACTTACGTCACATTAAATCTATTGTGTATTGAGTCAGTTACTCTTGTAACATGTAAGCCGGCATTATCATTAGTACCAAAAGGAAAACAAGGAAAATAATTTAAGAAAATAATAAATATATTGAAAATTTCGATATACCATTACCGTTACAGTCATAGAAATAATTGAATTATAGAGTCAAGAAAAGGCAAGTATCACTCGTTTAAATAATATGTGTTAAAACCATGGTTTTGGATGACACTCATTATTCGATTTGGTATAGACCTGATCAGTTTTGGACGTCACTTTGCGAAAAGTGGCTTTTGGAGCAGGTATATGACATCTTACATACTGTTTGAAAGGACTCCATATATGCTCAACAGGATTAAGGTCTGGACTTTGAGCAGGCCAGTCCATTTTTTGAATACCAACGTCTTCAAGATACTGTTACAATCCTTGCTGTATGTGAACTCGAATTATCTTGCCACATAACGCCTAGGACTGGTCCTTGGGCTTGCTGAACATGGCTTTGGAGCATTCTAGCAATTTGTGTCTGGTCTTTCAATGCAGCAATAGTGAGAACACGATCTTCTCTCACTGTTATCTTCCTTTTGGTACCAGTACTGGATCGTCATTGATGAGATCGGTTCTCAAGAAATCGTTGGTAAGTCTCTGCACATTTGGACGACTAACATTCAATTGTCTTGCGACATCTCTTTGGCTTGCTCCATTTTTCATCATTATTAAGAAATAAATTTCACTGTAAGGAGGCCAGTGTAACACTTAAGATATCTCAGAAACTCTTTAGACTACTACAATAGTTTACACAGTTCTCCAAATAATCAACTTCGCGAATCTTCGTTGATACGTAAATAATGATGGTCTAAGAGCTAGCAACGTTTTCGAGAAACTATTTTAAGACTGATTCTTTCACATATTGTTCCCTATGCTTCCTCGAACACCGTACCGGCCATCTGGCTGCTGATACATGTTGCGTTCATTACTGCGCAGCACACCTGTACAGGTAAATACAAAATCAGGGTGATTGATTAGTGTGATAAAGCTTAGTAGATTCGCTATAGTAATATGATAGCAATAAAAGTTAATAACAAAACTTTGAGCTCACATTACAAAATTAGTTAGAATGTTACAGGGTGTTCGATATCATAGTGGCAGACCAAACTTATGTTTTTTTAAATGGAACACCCTATATTTTATTTTATATTCGAAATCCTGTTAACTTCTCCATCATAAAAATATAAAGATTTGTTATGTTATACAGGGTATTTACAAAGTTATAACCAATGTTATACGAAAATCGTAGTAAGTTCAGCTCCCTGTATAAATAAAAATAAGCACAACAGCAATGGTTTATTGGTGCCATATTTTTTTGTTGATTGTGAAAATGTTTAATATTTGTTGATATTGCTAATTTTCTTGATATCGAATACAGGATGAGTCAAAACGCAAGTACATTATTTTCTCAGTCATTTTAAATAGAACACCTTAATTAATAACTTGCTCTGAAAAATTAAAATATCTCGAAAACTAACAAATTTAGGCATAGGGAATATTATACAAAAATTAAAGTACGGTAATGATACTTTTCGATGGTGATATAAATGACAGGGTGTTCCATTTAAAATTTCTGAGAAAAGAATGTACTTGCGTTTTGACTCACCCTGTATTCGATATAAGGAAAATTAGCAATATCAACCATTTTTATAAATTTTGACAATCAACAAAAAAATATAGCACTAATAAACCATTGCTGTTGTGCTTATTTTTATTTATATAGGGAGCTGAAATTGTTACATTTTTCATAAAAAATTGGTTATAACTTTGTAAAAGCCCTATATAACATAACAAACCTTTATATTTTTGTGATGAGAAGGTTAAGAGAGTTTCGAATATAAAATAAAATATAGGGTGTTCCATTTAAAAAAACATAAGTTTGGTTTGTCACTATGTTATCGATATGTAACATTCTGACTAATTTCGTAATGTAAAGCTGAAAGTTGGCTACAATTTTTGTTATCAACTTTTATTGCTATCTATTACTATAGCGGATCTACTGAGCTGTATCACACTCAACAATCACCTTGTATATTGAATTTAAATTATTTTAGGATGAAACATTTTTTTGTCATTACTTTTTAAACCACAAAAATGTCTGGCAATTATTATAGTTCATATTTCTAATAATGTTTAAAAAGTAATGACAAAATAATTTTTCCTCTTACAATAATTTTAAATTCGATATGTTTACCTGCACAAATGTGCAGCGCAGTAATGAACGCAACCTGTACCAGCAGCCAGATGGCCGGTACGGTGTCCGAGGAAGCATAGGAAATAATATATTAAAGAACCAGTTGTCTTAAAATAATTTTTTTTCCGACGTCTAGCTATTGGTTCATGAGTTCTGAGAATTTTGTTTTAATATGTTTTATCAATTTGTTTGTTCTCTTTGCAGACTCGCTCAGTATATAAAAATATATAAAATTTTCTGAATTTTATGGGTGGCCCGGTTTCTCTGACGCACAGTGTATTTATATATAATATAGAATATGGTTACATTGTTTTAATTTGGTTGTATAATTTTGGATTTTAAAAAGCTCATCTATCAATGTAGGCAACTGAACTAATAATACATTCAATGCACATTTTTGTTAACTTATAATACTCCCGTGTTTGTGCAATCTACAATACATAGTCTGACGGTTTTTATTTGTATATTAATGAAAATGTTACTTCTTTGCTCTTTTTATAAGAATCATCATCATCATTTGCTGTACAACCCATGGTGAGTCTTAGTTTGTTCTAGGTTCAGCTTCCATTCTTTCCTATCCTCCCCTTGGTTTTCCAATTTCTTACTCTTAACCTTTTATGAGAATAATAGGTACCATAAAAATAGAGGGGATGAAAATTTTATTAATATTTCTCTATAGTTGAGGGCGTAGGCGCAAAGTACTTAGTCTTAAAAAATTTAAACGCAGAATGAAAGATTATTACCGAGGGCCAAAAGTTCCAAAGGCTGTATGACACTATGCATTTTCTTGTATCATTTCTAATATCGTTTTTTATATTAGAAAGTTATATACATTTTCTTGTATCGTTTCTTGTACGCACATTTGTGCCCTGTATGACACTATGCAAGTTCTTGTGTCACGTTACATTGGTATGGTAGTACTGCGTCTACAGCTGATTTTAAGGATTTTATAAAATTTATAAACTTTTAAAAACTTATAAATTTAACATTTTAATGTTAACCATAATTTTCACGTTTACTGTTTGAGGTGGATTATTTGTGTTTTTATTTTATTTTGATATTTCTGCTAAAATATTTGCATTAGAATTATCTTCAGTTTGATCCAAACTAGGAACTATTGTATTTTCCTCTATTAAAAAATTATGCAACACAATGAAAGCCAAAGTTATAGTTTGAGCTTTACTAGGAGTTAAATATATGGTTATTAGTAGAACAGTAGTCCATATATTAAGTATTAATAAAAGATTTATAAATAATACTTACAAAACACATATAAATTCATCAAAACATAAATCATATGATCCATTTTCAGCCGCCATTATGACATTTAGATGTTTTACCTGCAGGTTTTACGTTTTTGCTCTTTTCGCAGAAATTGGCGCAGTTCTTGTACAAGAATCTGTGTCTGACACAAATTCTTGTATCGTTTCTTGTATCTGTGTATAACACTATTCATTTTTTTGACATATCAGAACCGATATTAGAAATGATACAAGAAAATGCATAGTGTCATACAACCTTTAGAATAACCAAAAAGTTTCTGTTGAATGAGATATTTGAAATTAAAAATCACACTAAATTTTCTCGTTTTTTTCACCCCAGTAACTTATTAAAATAAACATTACAGAAGTTTTCAGGAACTTTCGGCCCTCGGTAATAATGAAATCTTTCATTTTGCGTTTAAATTTTTCAAAAATACTTATTAGTTTTCTCAGGAATCGAAAAAATAAATTCATTTAAAACACATTCGCGCGAAATTCTGGGCCTACGCCCTTAAATTAAAGGTCAGTACCTATAAAACGGATGATTCAGATAAATAATATCAGGATTTTTATCTAAAACTATTGTGTGTCTACAATGAATCCTACTAATGAATTATTTTTTGAGCACTCTTTAAGAAATTGATTAGGCTTATAAAACAGCTTGGAGAATACTGGAGCTCTTCTAAACTCTTTTTTGTTGTTATCTATGCGAACGTCTTGGTAATGTTGGCATTCTCTGAGGTTATATGACAGTGAGAGAATATCTTTGCAGTGGAGACATAATAGTGAATCTTCAGATATAAAACATAAGACAACATGAGTTATATGCACATACATTTCTATGGACGATTTCCTAGATATGTTCTTTGACAGTTTTTTGCAAATTTTACTTAACCATATTTCAGAAACGACTCGAGGTAAACATTTCAAATTGTGTATTTTTGTTTCCCTTATTAGCCACTATGAGTATTCCAAATTATAACCAAATCTGAAAAGGGGTGGAAGTTAGGTGTGTTGAGTTGGTATGGAATAACCCTAAATTGATAGCTAAAAACGTAAAATTTTAAATACAGGGTGTTTGGTAAAGAATGGGCCATAGCTTAACCGTAGATTCCTGAGCTTAAAATAGGTCGATTTAAGCTAACTTACGTTAGTACGAAAGTTAATAATAACCGAAATACAGGGTGTGAAAGTTAAACTTTTATTTTATTTATTCTTGAATATTTCCTGACAGGCATGGAATAATAACACGAAATTTGGCAAGCGGGAGTTTTTGGGACGAGAAATCTAAATTTGCCACCAACAATGATGCTTGACCCAGAGGGCGCCACATACGAATTTCAGCGCTCATTTAATACGTTCAGTTTTGTTAACCCCCACTCTACATACTTTGTGGATCAAAACTTTTATTCTCTTAATATTTTTACTTAAAAAAGATATACTACATTCATCTCGCTAAACTGAACTGTTTTCGAGATAACGCATTTTAAGTCTGAGAGACAACATATAATTTTGTGCTTAATATCATTGTAATTACACCCGAAAAATAACTTAAAACCATTATAATTGTGCCAGTTCTCATATTTATGTCATTGCATCGCAAATACCATTTCAAGAAATTTGCGATACATTTTTGGAAATTTTTAAGGTTTTAAGGTATTTTTCGGGTGTAACTACAATGATATGCAAAAAATTATGTTGCCTCGCAGATTTAAAATGCGTTTATCTCGAAAACGGTTGAGTTTAGCGAGATGAATGTAGTATACCTTTTTTAAGTAAAAATATTAATAGAATAAAAGTTTTGATTCAAAAAGTATGTAGAGTGGGTAATAATAATATGCTGAAAGGCGTATGTGGCGCCGTCTGGGTAATAAATCATTTTTGGTGTTACAACCCCCGCTTACCAAATTTCTTGTTGTTATCCCATGCCTGTCAGGAAATATTCAAGAATAAATAAAATAAAAGTTTAACTTTGACACCCTGTATTTCGGTTATTATCAACTTTCGTACTAAGGTAAGTTAGTTTAAATCGACCTATTCTAACCTCAGGAATCTAAGGTTAAGCTATGGCCCATTCTTTACCAAACACTCTTTATAATATGTATTTTTCATAACATATTTTGTAAATCAGAATAAATTATTGATAGAGGCTTTGGTACATGGTACCTACCTATCTCGATTAGTAGTTGCATAGCTCATTGTGTACTTTTTCATATTTAGCGCAATACATACATTTTTGTAAAATATCGTATTTCTTGTAATGTTCTTACAAAAAATTTTTATTTTCTAATTTATTTATATACCATATATTACGTGTATTTTTTTGTAAGATGCAAATATTAGTATTTTATCATTTTTAGAGGTGTTTTATTTATATTTGTAATATACATTGTTATAAGGAAGGAATCTTTTATTTCAAACTACACAACCGGGATGTGGCACTCCGGAAGTGGCCGAAAAGAGAAAGCTTAGTTTTCTTATATACTGAAGTTCTTGTCAGTTATCTCGACGTTTTCATGCTGCTCTTCGATCGATATATTTGAGGGTCTTTAAAGTCTATATTCCTCCAACGGCTAGAGCTTTAGAGATAATTATTTTTCTAGCTGTTTTAAATACAAAATGTATTTCTACAATTTAAAAATTAAAAGGTACAGTCCATCTAATATACTTACCGTTGCACGTCATTATCTACGTCAAAGAGATCAAAGTTGACATAGTTGTCAAAGTATAAAAAAATCCTTAATCCATTTTAAATCAAATAGATCACATAATTATTGCAAACGTGGATTATACAACAAAACAAATTTATTCCGTTGGTGGTTTACGTAAACAATTATGAAATTAAAGTAAGTGTAAAAAAAAGAACAGTAATATATTTATTTATTTTGGGTAAACAAGCGTGCTTCGTTTATATCTCGTAAGGGTTTGTTATTTTAGCGAGGGTGTGACTGCGCTGCGTGCCCGCTGTGTCGATACTGACCGATACCACAACACTATTATGTCATCATGTATGCGTTTCTACCATGTGGCCAGAAAAGGCGATAAATTACTAAATCTGGCGTTTTAAAAGCTCCTTTCAAGTTGATATAAAGAGCGTGGCCAATCTGGCAATTTGTGTTTCCCTGAAAAAGACATATTAATTATATAAAATCTGGTTTTGTATTTTAGGAAAGAAACACATGTGAATTTAACATGAGACGTATTCTTTCGTTTTGAGAAAAGTTAACATTTAAAATTAGCAATTAAAAAATAATAAATGAAGCCTGTCGCTATGGTGTATTTCACGAATATACGTCTGTTTTGGATTATCGCGACAACGAATATTTTAGTGTGCAACATAAGAAGTACGAAATTATTTTGCTCTAATAATTACTCCAATAAACAACAATAAAATTTGCAATTTACTTTCGTTCTTCATATTTTCTACAGTAAATGCGGTTTCTTCCAGCTATATTGGTGAAATGGGGTATATAAATTAATATTCAATGTAAATAAATAAAAACTTTGGAAATAGAGAACATTAATATTCAATGTAAATAAATAAAAACTTTAGAAATAGAGAACAAGAATTATGTTATAATCTTACGTTAAAGTTAATAATAGAAACTAAATATAATAAAACAAATACTTATAGTAAAGAATAAAAACAAATATGAAGTGTCATCACCGAAACTGTCAAATAAATGTTACCAATTTGTGCTAAAATGTCACCTTTGTTCGATTACAGTTAAAGTGTGTTCACAAATGTGCTTCATAAAAACGCTTTATAATCCATTTATACAAATTCGTGAAACATATTATTGTGTATTTCTTTAAGTTAACATTAATAGAAATCTTCAAATTTTATTTCTACGCATATATAATAACATATGTCTAGTGGCTGTAATTCCAGTGTACTCGGCAAAATGATTCTAAAAAAGAACACACCTACCGCCTAAATATTTCGTGTTGGTATCATGTGACGTCACGGGCTATGACGCGGAAGACGTGCAACGGTAAGTATATTAGACAAAGTATATGCCTGTATTTTTTAATTCCCACAGATTCTAATTAGACAAGGCGAAAACGGCGTGTTCGTTGGAATATTCCCATGAGATTTTTTTGCATAATCACATTCGTGAGACACCCCAGAATAAGGTTCAAGAAGTCGCCCACGCGAAAAGTGGTCCAATTTTTTTTAATCAAATTGCAAAAATCAATATGTCCGGCTCGGACAATTTTTTTTAGATTTTTCGGACCATTCTGGACAGAAAAGTTTTCTTGTAATTTTTCTCTAAAGTTGATCGTGTTCGAGTTATAAGCAATTTAAAATTTGAAAAACGCGAAAAAGGCGATTTTTAAGACTTAATAACTCGGTTAAAGATTATTATTATGAAAGTCAGAAAGTGACTAAATCAAATTTAAAGCCCCCCCCCCCTTCATGATCCTGAAGAAATTTGTGTCATTAATTTATTACTAAGCTGTTATTTTTATTTATTAATAATGAGCGATAAGATCGTATTGACGCGGCTGTAAATGTGAGTGCGAGTGAAATGCGCCATTGGACTGCCTGAATGGCATCTCTTTCGCACTCATCATGGACGGCCGCCTAATAGGTGCATGGCGCTCATTATTTTTACTAAAAATAATAGCTTAGTAATCAAATAATGACAAAAATTTCTTCAGGATCTTGTAGGAGGGGTTTAAACTTTGATTTAGTCACTTTCTGACTTTCATAGTAATAACTTTTAACCGAGTTATTAAGCCTTGAAAATCGCCATTTTTCGTTTTTTTAATTTTAAAATGCTTTTACCTCGAAAACTATCAACTTTAGAGAAAAATTATAAGAGACCTTTTTTATCCAGAATAGTCCAAAAAACCAAAAAAAATTTGTCCGTGCCAAAAACATATATTTTTGCAATTTGATTAAAAAAAATTGTTAAAAAAAATTTGGACCACTTTTCGCGTGGGCGACTTCTTGAATCGTATTCTGGAATGTCTCACGAATGTGATTAGCAAAAAAATCTCATGGGAGTATTTTGTCCAAAGAACCCGCCGTTTTCGCCTTGTCTAAATAATGATAGATTAAAGCCTTATGTTTGTCAAATGATTCATAATTCATCATAATAGTCATATTATGCTCCTTATTTCCTTATTAATAACAGGATCAAATTGCCTAAGGATTTTACGGTTGATGGAACCTTTACCTGGAGGAATGTCTATCAAAATTATTTTCCTCTCTAAATTCATAGGTTTCTTCAAGGTACTTTGCAAGTATTGCAAGAGCATTACTTTTTCTTCATCCATATTATATGACTATGTATATATGACTATTATATGGCCATGTTAACAATCATTTTTAAAGTGGTAGGTAAAAAAAATAAGTAGGTAATAAAGTTAATAAAAAATTTATTTTGTTGAATATAAATATAAATAAATAAGCATTGATTAATACAAGAGTATGAGATATTTGTACAAATATCCGGCTAGGAATAAACTACGAAATATAAGTAAATGCTTTGACTTTTCCATTTGCTCATCGGTAACTATTTTTAAAAATTTCGATGTGGAAATGGAATCAAGTAAAGAATTTATTTTAAAAACTGTTTCATCTAAAATATTCGTTTATTCCTAAAATAATATTAGAAAATAAGCTGGGATGCCAGAAGAAGAAGAAAGGTGTTATTTATGCACTTATAAAATATCATATGAATAAAAATTATCAAAATATTTAAAGTGTTCGACCTCCTTCTCTTAAATGGACCCAATCAGGTAATTTGTTGTCTTTAAAATAAATTTCTTTCGTAACTGCTTTCATGTTCAAAAGCTCGGTTGCCCCATATATTGCACCTAAAATAAAGACAAGGTTAAAATTGTCCAATAAAGATCAGATGGTTAGAGAAAGAAAGATTATAGTTCTATAGGTTTTCATTTTTACTTGAATAAGACATTCTAAGCATTAACATCTACTTTTCAACATGATATCATTTAATTTGTATGTCAAATAAAAAGTCACATAATCAGCCCTATTCTGCAATTTTTAACAAATCGAATAGAAATGACCAAGTCGAATCGTAATTACCTGAAATCGGAATGTTTGATATCTATCGCGTCATTTTCGTGTCATTCTGTAACTCACATCGTAAGCAGGTTAAATCGAAATCGGCAATTTCTATTTCACGCGGTCAAGAGGGGGTGGCAACCTCGCATTGTCAAGCAAAATTAGTGTTCTGTGACCTGTTTGTTGCTGGTTCTAAATTTGAAATAGGACACCGTTGCCATATCTTCAATTTTTCATACTATCACATTACGTACAGTTACATTTTTAAAAATAGTTTTGAAATAACAAAAAAAGAAACGTTTTGAAAAGTAAATAATAAAATATTAGTGTAAATATTGGACACAAAAACCTCAAAAGATGATAAATGGTTTTAAAACAAAGTTAATTAAAATTGTTATAAAAAGAAGATAAACTGATAAATAAAAAAGATAAATGAGGATAATGTGTATGATGTAAGATATTACTAATAATTATACAATCTTAAGATTTGATTCCAGGTATAATAACTTATAAACAACTTTTCCCAAAAACAGCGTCTTTTCTATAATTATTTTCTTTTCTAAAAGCGTTGATTGATACAAATACAAGTAAACTGGTATAATATATTTATCAATCAACGCTATAAGTCTTTCTTTATATTTCAAACGTTCTTGTACAATATATTCTTCTACATTATGCCATTGATTGAAATTGTACAAGAAATAAACAAAAAAAATTTGGCAACACTGTGACTGGCAAACATTCAGCATTCAGAATCTGAATTTCGGATGCCAAATCAATTTTAAGGTTAGGTTTGATGCATACTCGTACATGTAAAAATAAATATACAATTCCCTAAGTAAATACCACCACAGACTAAAAATTAAGCAGATACAAAAGGTAAAAATACTATAAATAATGATAAATAAGTAGTAATAAATTATTATTAGTAGACATAAAATATAAACGTCAAAACAAAATACAATGCGCTTGCGTCAAGCACAATTCCGATTATCGAAATCTAATTTCGACAGGGTAAATGGTGTCGAAGTCATTTCTATTCACTATTCCGATTGTAGGATTCCGAGGGAGTTACGGAATACCGATTTTGACTACTTCTATTCGACTTGGCCACTTCTATTCGACTTGGCCACTTCTATTCGATTTTCCTGACTTCTATCATCGAAATGAGTTACAGAATAGGCATGAATATCTCATTTCTTCTACGCATAATGACGGTACACTCCAAGCTGTATGTTTGCCCCCTGTTTATGTCCTTTTCTCTAGTTTTTGACGCATAAGAGGTTTGGTGTATCTGCTGTCATTTCACCCTTGAATCTCTTTAAGGGTCTTCCGCTCTGTATTTTGTTATTTAGATCACTACTTAGGAATCTGCTGTCATCCATCCTCACTAGATGATCAGACCATCTCAATCTCTGGAATCTACTGAGTTCCGACTTAAGTGTTACTTAGAACAGTTGACAAAGCTCATGGTTGTATCTATATATTATATCCTATTTTCATTAACAGGTCAAAGATCTTCCTTAGAAGTTTTGTCTTGCATTCATCTCTCTTCCACTGTAGCTTTCAGTCCATCATCTCTTCACCATTTAAATCTTTTAAAATGTTATCTCCCTACCTGAGTCTAGATTTACTTATGGGTCTTTTGCTCACTGGAATCAGTTTTCATATATTCTTTATTAGTAGGAATCTGGCAATACTACAGTTTTGATTTATAGAAGTGACATCTATGGTTTAGATTTCAATCAGAGTATGCAATATAGTAACACATATATTTGAAATGATCTTGTTTATGGTTTATTTTTATTTTATTTGGTTTATGGTTTATTTTTATTTTATTGAAAATGGTTATTCATTTTTGATTTTATTTTATTGTTTTACAAGTTGAGTTGAAAAAAATTTGGGTAAAGAAAGCTTTTTGTAAAATTTTTTTAGTGTAGTTGTTTTATGGACCTTTTCGACAATTCTGTGATTCTTGTAGTTTAAAAATTGGTTGGTTAAATGTCTCTAAAACTTTCGTGACATCATGAGTATGTCACAGTTAACAATACTAAACTTACCTCCTAGCCACGCAGCATAATTTTCTTTGCATGGAGCAGAATGAAAACCAAATCCTTTCAAATGTAATTTGCTGTACCGTTCATTTTTCAATTGATGCTCTAGTTCTTCTTTTAATCTGGCTTTGAAACCTGGTATCATAGTTGTTCCACCAATTAATAACAAATTCTCAGATAATTTCTGTCTAAGATTTAGATCTACTTGTAAAATTGCGTCAAGTATCATCGTTGACAGACAGAAATGATCATTGTCTTCCTCATACAATATCTCAAAAGTTCTTTCCCTGACTTTTCCAGTCACTACTATACTCTCTGTTCCCCCTATAAAGAAACAATAAAAAAGTTAAAAATGTAGTGTAAAATTTAAATAAAAACACAAATAAACTCAATGAACAACCCATCTAAAAGTTTTCATTTGGAAAATGGATACTTTGGAAATCCTTTAAAGTGGAAATCAAAATGTCAAAATAAATATACATGTCCCTGTAAGTTGTATCCATATGGAAAACTTTTTATTATTAATTTTACGAAAAAAGTTATTCTTCATAAAAAGCTCTGCATGGTCCAAAACCTAAGATTTAACCATCAAATATCAAATTTTTTGAATATTATACGAGGTATGTCAAAAAGTTTGAATTTCACTCAAGAGTAAAGTAGCTTTATTTTTCACAACATTGAAAATTGCTATTATGAAAAGTTGTTTGGAATTAAAAACTATATTCTAGTATGCAATTACATCCTAATTGAAAAATTATGGATAACTAACATTATTTTTAGTTATTTCAATTTAGATAACTCTTTTATTATTAATTTTACGAAAATAAGCGATTCTTAATAAAAAGTTCTGCATGGTCTAGATGTCTAGAACCTAAAATACAACCATCTTATGTCAAATTTTATCAATTTTATACGAGGTATCTCAATAAATATGAATTTCCCTCAAAAGTAAAATACCTACATTTATTTTTTACAATATCGAAAATTATTATTCTGAAAAGTTATTTAGAATTAAAAACTATGTTTCAGTATGTAATTACATCCTTCTAATTGAAATATTCTGAACTATAAAGGTACTTTACTTTTGATCTAAATTTATCTTTTTTGACATATACCTCGTATAAAATTGATAAAATTTGTTATAAGATGGTTGTATTTTAGGTTTTAGACCATCCAGAACTTTTTATTAAGAATCACTTTTTTCGTAAGATTAATAATAAAAGCGTTATCAGAATTGAAATAACTGAAAATAATGTTAGTTATAAATAATTTTTCAAAACAAAATTTTTTTCAATTAGAAGGATGTAATTTGGTATTAGAATATAGTTTTTAATTCCAAACAGCTTTTCATAATAGCAATTTTCAATATTGTGAAAAATAAAGCTACTTTACTCTTGAGTGAAATTCAAACTTTTTGACATACCTCGTATAACATTCATAAAATTTGATATCTGATGGTTGAATCTTGGGTTTTGGACCATGGAGAATTTTTATAAAGAATACTTTTTTTTCGTAAAATTAATAATAAAAAAGTTTTCCATATGGATACAACTTAAAGGGACATACTGTATACACAACGAGATCAGAAAAATAAGATTTCTATCGGGAAAGTGATAAATCCAGATATATGAAATTTTACAGGCCTGTATAGAGAAAACCTATACATTTTGTGCAGATACTTTGGCGTCTTTTTTAATTATTAACAATTTAGTGTATAAAAATGTACTTTTTTCGATTTCTCTCTTACCTACTGTTAAAAAACCTTAATATTTGAGGTAAAATTACACAACTTTATCTTTATCTTTTTATCACAGAGTCAGATTGTATTTATAAAGATGGATCCAAATTTAACGAGTGCACTTATGTGCCTTTTACCATTCAAATGAAAATAAACTCCAAATAAACCATTCAAAAAATTTAAACTTTCAACTCAAGTGTCTATTTACACTGATGTCCTCATCGCAATTCTTCTTCAAGCTTTGAGGTATATTAATGCCCATCATAAGAGTAAGTTTATTACAGTACCAGATAGCACGGTAGACACAATAATACAAACTAAATTATCTAGCTCTTCATCAGTAGTGATTATAATGATTTTAGAAGCAGTCCAGTCACTTATGAATAAAGGTAAACAAATTTCTTTGGTTTGGATTAAGGCTCATTATGGAATTAATGGAAATGAAATAGTGGATAGACTTGCAAAGGATGCTAGGAGAAAAAGGGAAAAGAAAGATAGAACAGGAGAAAAAATAGAACATTAATGCCAGTGACTGGTCTATGACCATGGTTGAAAAAAAAAACAAATGGAGCAATGGCAACAAGAATATGACATCTCACTGAAAGGTATAAGATATGATATCCAAACAAAAACTTATAGAAAGTATGCCCTAAGCAGATCCTAAGAAGAAGAATAGAGAGACACTAATGAGGTAGAAACAAAAGATGAATTTATATTTATATTCTAAAACAACAATTTTACATATAATTTAACCTACCTATAGGATATTTCACATCTGGGCAAGCGACTATATCAGGTTTTGCCTGTGCTAATTGTTCAGCTCTATTTTTCTCTGTTACAAAACAACATCTAACTTTAATATCCTCCAATGTTTCTTCTGATAAATTTTGTATTCCTGTGTTGTTACTACTAAGCAGTGTTCTCAATTTGCTAAAAAAGGATTAGTTTTAGCTAATCGTATGGTCCTATTAAGAAAAACTTGAATAGATCAGATTAATTAACAAAGAAATTTAGAATGGATTGGAAAGTCTGGTTGTTCTACTTAAATTAGCAAGTCTTACAAAAACAGTTCTAGAATGTACACTTCGCGTCATATAAAACTGGTACACTTTTTTTTCCCAATGTAAACCTGTGTTCAGACTGACAATTATTGTTCGTTAATCACTTCGTTGTTGCCATCACAGATAACGGAATTGCACGAAATCTAAATACAAAAAAATAACGTTTAAAATGTATATTTCGAATTGTAATACATATATTTAAATTACACACTTGTTCACTGTAAAAGTTATTCATTTTGTATTAAGTAATTTCAAATTAAATTTTTAATTTTTCCAGTGTGTTTTATTTATTCTACACAACTTAATGCAGTTTTGTCCTACAATTTACGAGAAACCAATCACACCTCTCGATTTGACTTAAACATAATAATTTAAAGTCATATCAAGATTTATTATTTATCATTATTTTTGAATTGAAATATTTTCATAAATTATAATAAAACAAGAATCAATGTATGGATACTTAATTGAGATGACAGATAATTACAATTGTTTTAGTTTTTAGTATATTAAAAAATGCGGTCTGTCGCACAGCCCGTTTTTACCTAGTTTGATATAATATTTTCGTTGAACTGGCAACGTTGCCCTAGAAATTGGAATGACACTTGTGACAAGATCAACTTACACAACTTGAAAAACACGATTTTCGGTTATAAGAGTTGTACCAGTTTTTTTGACGCGAAGTGTACTAAAAATAAAGTACTTGTAAATAGGTAAGAGCAAAGACATAATATAATACCTACTGCAGCAATCTATTGTAACGTTACAAATGTCACATCTTTGTTATTTTATTTTTAAATAATCATTTTATTTTATTTAATATTTCATTAGTAATAATTTTCTTCTATTTGTTTTACCTGTTTTCTTCGTTAAAAACTCGTTGGCGCCCTCTTTTATTATCCTCTTTTATTATCTTCTATTTAATATCTCTTTTCATCTAACATCTAAGTCATCATACTGAACCTACCCCGTATATTCTTACTCTGTAAGTTTCTGTCTTTCAATACAGAACATGCCTGCTACTTCATACTTACTTGGTCGTCATTTCAAATGTCGTTTTCAATGACAGTGTCACTTCATCCCTACTCCCTGACACAAACAAAATGGAAGGGAAGAATTATTCCTTAAAAAGGCATGTAATTTGAAAATTAGATTTTTTTTTCATCAACAATTAATATTCTCTTGGGTTTTTGCTTCAAAAAAAGCCTATCGCCAGTGATGACACTAAGGCTAACAGCAATGGGACCATGACATCTAGATATACTGCAACGCCTACCATTGCCAGCTGCAGGGACTTAGGGCCACATCTGCCCAGGTCTACAAGAAGTCTACAGCAGTACCATTCGACATCAGGAAGTTACCATCAAATACCAGCTACCAAAAGTCATAAGTATAATCCAGAACTGTTAGTTTTTGGCAAGAATTTGAATATATTTGTTAATGCACATAATAATGTTGTTCTGAAGCTATTTCCTTGTGGCATTTTTATTATCAACTATTTTTAATGGGAATAAGAAGCCACAATTTTACCAAAAAAATGATTTTATTAACGTTTCGAAGCCCAAATCAGGTTTCGTTGTCAAAATACAAAATACTACTGTATTTAGTAATAGAGTAGTATTTTGTATTTTGACAACGAAACCCGATTTGGGCTTCAAACCGTTAATAAAATCATTTTTTTGGTAAAATTGTGGCTGATTCCCATTAAAAATAGCACATAATAAGATATATTTTTATTATATCTTTATGAACAATAAACATGATTGGTTAAAAATATTGTTTTGTTTGCTTCCATTCTAAATTTTCATACTTCATTTCTAAGATTAGGACAAGATAAACACACACCTGAGTGACTGAGCTAAGCTAAGGGTATAGCGATGGCTATCTTGAATGATTGAGGTAATATTTTCGAATATTATTTCAATTATTTTGGGGTAGAACAACGTTTACTTGTTTCACTAGATCTGTATGAGTTGCGCTATAGAGAAACATGTTTGTATTAGGAGATGGCATCTCTTTCGAACGGGGTTATCCAATGATGTTGGGTTTATCTACCACATGACTTTCCCCCTCCCCTAATACAAACATTTTTCTCTGTCATACTTGTCACACAGTTTTAGATTGCAGCACATAGTTGAGGTATTATATTTATGTCTATGGGTAAGAGTAAGAACTTCAGTTAAACTCTCCAGAAATTATATCAATAGGCAAGCAAGAATGTAAGGTTCATCTGCTGGTTCTAATATTAATATAAACTGAAACTTATTTACTTGTGTATAGCTTCAGATCCTATCGGTAGTGCTTGCCATGCTTGGATCATTGGCAAACCATGGCAAACTGGAATCACCACAGCTTCTTTGTATCCAATATCTACAACCACAGCAGTATCAACCGCAATACTGGCCAGACTAACTAAATGTGAAGGTAAACTAAGCATCATTGAAATTTCATAGTGGGAAAATAAAACCTATAAAAATATAGAAACCAATTAATATAACATGTTTTATTGTTAAATTGATCATTTATAATTTAATATAGTTACTAAAATAAATTACTGTTTTTTGTGTTCTGTTGAAGCGAGTTGTTTGTTTTAAAGATATCATATACACAGACACTTAAAAATATCTGGGACACAAAATCAAAATAAGCGGAGACAATCAAGCACTTGGAATATTCGTGGTGTGCAAGTACTTGGAAGGGAATTGAGAAACAATTGTGCGCGAATAGCGGAGAAATATTGCAACTTTCTTAAATAATTCATATTGTCAATTGAAATTGTCAAATTGACGTACATTTCATATCTACTGTCATTGAAGAAGAAAAATTATATGTTACTCCACAATATTGATATGATATCGATGGCTTAGTGTGAAAACCTCGTATCTCATTAAATTACAATTTTACACGAGAGGCAAAAAACTGATTTTCTGCATAATATAACCTTAAAACAAAAATTACGTTACGCATTTTTAATTCCAGCACATTGAGACAAATATCTGATATTGGCCCAGAGCAAAAAGTGTTAAATGTAATTGGAAATACAAATATTAACTATGAAAAACACGTAAATATCCTTGCAGTATATAGAGCCTTTGTCCAAGTAACTATGACAACCTCGTATATCTTGATATACGTGTTTTTCATCTCAAATGAGGTTGTGTTTATTATTATTTACGAGGTTTTCATTTTTCATAGCTTATTGCACACCTCCAAATACTAGGTCGATACAATACAAATCTTTTGATTTAAAGTTCAAAAATGTTTCTATATGCCGGACTACCTTTTGTTGTTCACAAAAAATATTTCTGCAAGTCGAATCTCTCAAACAAACACTCCAAATTATTGGTTATCTTGGTCCAAATTCTTGGTTATACATATACGTGTATTGGTCCAAATTCTTGGTTATACATATACGTGGTTTTCACACTAAATCAAGAGAGCAATTGATATACGTGGTTTCTTTTTTCAGCTGTAGAAAATAGTCTAGTTATCTGGATTTTTTCTAACAGTTGTAAATCGGGAGATACAAGGTTTTCAAACTAAAACCACCAAAATGTCATTTTTCGAAAAAAATGAGATACGAGGTTTTCACACTAAGCCATCGATATGCAATTATTATATAAAGGTAAATTTAATTAATTGTATTTTGCTTGCAGTACTGCATTTTAATAACTAATTTTATTTACTACATACAATTGTTTACGTTTTAATAACATAACCTGAATCTTATTTTTTCTTCTTATTTTTTTTGGACTATGGCCTTGACAATTATCCAGTAACCAGGACTAATATAATTGGCCAATATAATTAAAAGTGCGAATAAAGTTGCAGAGTGTAGAAATAGGTGTCGCTTTGCTGAATGTGCATGGTCCCAATAGAAGTGAACAGGCCTGACAGGGGCAGTATTTGGCAAACTAAGCCATATTTAAAAAATTCATATGTCTCAAGTGAAATGTTTATATGCGTGTACAAACTTGTACACAATGTGTTTTGCCTGTACAAACTTATGGAACAGAGACTTGTAACACTGATGTAAAAATAGCACAAATAATCTCAGTTATACGAGGAGCCATAGAAAATGCAATGCTGAAAGTGAGCCTTTAACACCACATAACAAACCAATAATCAGGCAAAGATCAGGAGTTCAAGACATTATCAAAATAATCACTACTCTTAAGTGGAATTGGGTAGGTAGCTAGAACACAAGATGGGCAGTGGATAAGACAAATCATGGAATGGAGACTGACAAACTATAAAAGTAGTAGAGGATGACAACTGACTAGATCAGTTGACAAAGTAAAAAGAGTAGAAGGAAACTGGCTATAAGTGGCCCAGTTTAGAGAACACTGGAAAGAACTGAGGGAAGCTTATGTCCAGTGTGATTGGCTGATTGATGATGACGGTTTTGCAGATAAATGTACATATGAAAATGTAAAAAAAAGTAAAAGCAAAGTTTTCAAGCAATTTAAATCATAATTTTATTCCTCACACTAATTGAATGTTATGCTGGAACAACGTTGTAACCGCCAATAATTTCATATGTGAGTTTTTCATGGAACAACACTTTATATGCGCAAACTAATGTAATACTGACTGAAAATATTGTGAGACTTTACTTTATGCATCCTCTAGTCTATCATATTACGCTCATAAAGATCCCTTTTTTCAAAATGATCCATTATAAGGTGTCCAGTTTGTCAACAAAATCTGATTTGGCATTACAACATTGTTCCAGGATAGCATTCAATTATTCAGACACAAATATGCAATTACAAATTCAAGTTTAGAACATTACCTTCGCTAAAGTTTCCCTAAACAGAGTTGGACAGAGCAAGGATTCAACAATGATCACAGGTTTGTCTTTTGGACTTAAGAGAGCATATCTAAAATAAATTACATGCAAGAATTCTACCAACAGATCATACAGATCTTCAGCAGATTCGTAATCCCATATTCTTCTTAGCTGACCAGTTTTCTTACATCTAGCTACCGATTTTATAATTGTCCTAGGAGCAAATTCACCAGAAAAGCCAAATCTGAAAAACAGTAACATAAATATGGTTAAATTTCCATGGAAGGTATGTTTTACTTTGTATATGCAGATCCTATATCAAGAACTACAGTTAATTTATCACTGCTCAACGTCTCATAAATTGGCATGGTTGTTTTAATTGTAAATATTACAAATTATAAAATATAAATGAAAATTTCTACTGAACAACATAACATAACCAACATTCGCATTTGTTACTGTCACTTTACTGTCAAAAGTGTCAAAGCCCGTCAAAGTAATTTGACAAAGACCAGAACCAGAACAGGGCCGAACTTCGGCTAGACGGAGCTATTTTTCGGTGAAAAAATAATGATTTCAAAATAACTACACTGACACCTGGACTGCATAAAGGAAATTTTAAAAGATCTCTTTTATGCTATCTTTATTTATGACTTTTATCACGGAATAATAAAGCTTGGGACTCTTGTATAAAAGAATTTATCAAATCGATTGTTTTATGCCAAAACAGATATTACAAAAAAGATACCTATCCCACTAATTCCTGATGATTTCAACTTTACATGATGTGCTATCTAATCGTGATTTAAAAATACACTCAATAAAAAATACACTCAGTAAAAATGATTATTTTTCGGCCAGCAGGAGACACACCACTTACACAAATTTCCATTTAATAATAACGGGAAACAAGGGAATTTTTAAACAATGTTTCATTATCTACGTAAAATACATATTTTTTGTGTTCATTTATACCTTATATTTTTATATACACTGTTATATCTATAAATTGGACCTCTATATGACAGCTTGGCAGTGTTGCCACATCTAATACGACGGTCTGTTAAAATTGGTTAAAATATAGACCGTCGTGCGCCCCTGCGCCCACGCTAATGAATCTTTGACATTGCATTGACATCAAATTGACAGAATGTAAATACATGTCAAGATAGTGGAAAACAAAATTAGTCATCAACCACTTGTTGATAAAAGGATGCAATAAAATTACACATTAAAATTATTGGGCGTCAAACTTTTAACAATGAGTAGTGAAATTGTAGTGCCTGAAACGCCGAACTGGCTGCAAGAACTTGAGGCTAAACGAGAGAAGCGCTTAAAAGCAAGATTGGGCCATGAAGCGGGAGCAGGGGCCCCTTGTTTAAAATGCGAAGATAAGTGTCCAGGTAAGTTGATGAGTTCATTTTTATTATTAATCCGCATCTAATGGTTTAATTTAGCGGTAAAGACCGTTAATGTTACCAGGTAACATTTTTATCTTTTCATAAACATGCATTTAAGTCATTCTTACCTAAAATAATATTAACACAAACTAATTCTCATAGAGTAGAGCCCCGCAGATCCGAAATAATTGGGGGGACAGCCTGTTCAGATTCCGAAAAGTTCGGATTATCCGAAAGTTAGCCTAACTAATTATTCAAGGATTTCGTTTTCCTTGATTTTTAGTCGCAAAATGTTCTCACAAGAGTGTAGACAATATTTTTGGACTTAAGTTGACTGCAAGAGAACTGAAGTAAGTTTATATTTAACCTTTATAAGCACAACATATAAAGTAGGTATTAATTTTTAAGAAATTTTAAATGTCAAAGTCCTATTAATCCTACATTGTTCAATATTCTGGTTTTACCCTGTATAATTAACATGTTTTTAAGTTTTTGTCGTGAATATTTTAATTTTTTTCACTTTCTGTTGGTTCGGATTGGCTGAACGTTCGGATTAGCGGGGTTTTGATTTGCAGGGTTCTACTGTATGTATGTTAGTAATAATAATATATGAAATTCATATTACACATAATAAGAAATCCAATAACACATTAGCTACTAAGCAACTCATATGAGCCACATCAATTTTTAGCATCGACCAGTATCTCACCTGTGAGCCGGAAATCGTACTGCACAAAATGGCAATTTAAATAGCTGATGTTTTTGAGGACGGAACTTAAATACCCTCTTGGCAGCGAACAGGTTATTAAAAGGATAGGCACATTGAAAATAAAATTTAATGATATAAAATTCAAACATGTTTCAAAAAAAAGTTAAGACATGGATCTTAATATTCTATCATTTTGACTAAGATTGCAAAGGACATAAATATTTAGAGTGGAAGATACATGGCACTTGATTGCTATAATTTTTTTCTTTGTTACGGGATGTGGTGATCACTCTTTAAGTTTAGTGCCACAGCACTTTCAAGGATTTTGACACCAGAAGCCAGTTTAATTTAATAGTCATATAGTATTAAAAATGCTAATTATAGTACATATTAATCATTTAAAATTCTTTTTTCTACAACCGTGTTAAAAGTGCAATTTTTAGCACTCCATACAAGCGTTAAAAATGCTACTTTACATATGCATGTTAAAAAGTACATTTTTAAGTCACTCATGTGAATTGCTGAACTCGCTATCGCTCATTCTGCAAACTTTCACATGAGTGCCTTAAACGTGTACTTTTAACACTTATATCGTAAATAACTATTAAACATGTTACAAAATATCCTATAGATCCAATTCTTATAACCGGAGGTCACCTGGTGTCTGGAGGGAACCATTCTAGACCATGTATCATGTGGTCATGCTTCCTTCTGCACAATATTTTTAGATTACAGATTTTTTCCCCTGGTTTTTAGATACGTGCTGATTCAGGCTGATTGTCTTGGATGATGGTAACCTTTCCTTGGTTGTACTCTGAGTGTGGGATAGATAGATATTATTGTGCCAAAATGACCATGTGTTGGGTGCTGTGGATAGTGCTATAGACTAAAGTCGTGATATTGTCCTTATAAATGACTAGTTCAAAAAACCTTTACTTATCACTGACCTTGTTGCCCCAATATCGATGCTAAAATTGCATCTGTAGCCATTGAAAAATCCATATTTATTTAATGGAATTTGCAATGGTGGTGGGACACATTTTTCCTGCCTTCATACTATACTCTAAGGCTGCGATAATGGCATCCTTCAGTATTTGGTCCCCTCCCTAGTCATAATGTCTCAACTTTCAGTTGATTCTGGTAGACTTGTTTCAAATATTGGCTGCCATATCTTAGTTCTAGAGCCAATACGATGGTCTCATAGCTCATTTGTGTGTCTTCTAGGATGTTTTGGAGGAATTTGACAGCTTTACATCGAAGTGAGGTATAAAGTGTTGAGGTATGAAACCTGTTGCATTCTGTTCATTTGCCCATCCATTATTTTGTATGGCACCTTTAAATTTCCTTTTGTACACCATTCAGAAGGTCTCGCCATCAAATGTAGGAGGCTCTTCAATTGCTTGGTGTTTCTAGGCAGATATTTTCAAGAGTTCTCGTTACCTCATCATGTCTTTCTCTGTTACACCTCTTGTCACTTCAATTTCTTTAATCACATCTTCTTTTGTCTCTTTTATTTCTTGTTCATACCTTCTTTACTAACTTTTGAGGTCTCAATTTTTGCTATAAGATTCATGAGCACCTCTCTGTATTACTGACGACAACTCTATTCAGCCTCCTTTTTTTCCTGACTATGTTTCTCTTCAGCTTCTTATCAATGTTTTTCTTTTTCTTCTTGCTGTTTTTCATCAGAATCTTTTTCTTCTTGTTGATGTTGTTCCATTATGAATAGAACATATATTATCGAATGGATATTCCAATCATATTTCGAATTTCCTCCATCTTGCTCTCGCTTCTTGCTTTGTCCATTCAAATTCTCAAAAATAACTTCTTTTTTTCCACCTATATCTCCAACCTCCACAATTACCTTAATTTAGGGTAGCATATTGCATACATTTTTTTTATATCTTACATAAGTGTTTGCTATCTATTTTTAACTCAACTTTCACAATCTCTTTCCTGTAAATGGTTTTAATTTTTTTAGTAAATACCTTTGATGGTGTACTTTTTTTAGCAGTAATTTTTAGCATTTCAGTTCTAAGGGTTACATACTTTCATATAATTTTCAAGGGTCCCTTTAATTTTGTAAATTATGTAAGACATATCAAATAATCTTAATAGATTTTTAAAACAATAATTTCTTTTTAGGGTTGGATCTTCATTTCTGGAGAAAATGTTGCAAGATATGTAAATGTTCCAAAGAAGAACATCAGGTTCAAGATGATGACATTTATGGATGGGCACAGTTCCAGCTACTGGGGAGTAAACCAAATAAAATCAAAACCAAAATTGGTAAGTTACTAAAATAACAAAATATATAATTTTATTTTTATTGCAGATTGATGAATTAGAATTTTGTTTTTTTCTTCAAATTCTATACTATTAATAATTTAATTTAACATACTCAATTATAAAATAAAAACACTTATATTCTAGACATGGAGTGAGTCTTCTTCTTCTTCTTCTTCTTCTTCTTCTTCTTCTTCTTCTTCTTCTTCTTCTTCTTCTTCTTCTTCTTCTTCTTCTTCTTCTTCTTCTTCTTCTTCTTCAGCCTGTTTGCATCCACTCTTGGACAAAGGCTTCCCCACGAGTTCTCCACTTTTGTCTCTTTTGTGCCATTTCTCTTCTAGATCTTTCACTGATCTTAGATATTTTGTATCATCTTCATTTGATGGACTTAATACTACAATTTTGCTAACACTGTAATCTTTACTTTTTGATTTTCATTTAAGGTTGATGTTGCCGTTAATTCTTTTTGGATGCATAGATAGGTTGATATCTATTGGGACCTAACTGCTCTGTCCCAACGCTTTTTTGAAATGTTTCAATTACTATCAAATTCTCATAAAAAATCAACATATAATAGACTAGAAGTGGTTAGTGTAATAGACCCATAAAAATTTTTTTGTCAGGCTTTTTTATATTATCTTTGAACATATACAGTGAGGACGTTTGAGTTGGAATAAATTCATTATCTCGAGAATAGGCGAATTTGGAGAGAAATCCTGAGACAGGTCAATTTTTATTTTTAAAATATTGCTTTTTGGCATATATATCATACTAGTCACGTTATCCATCTGGGCGTGATGACGTAATCGATGATTTTTTTAAATGAGAGTAGGGGTTGTGTGATATCTCATTTGAGAGGTTATTTAATTCTCTATTCAGTAATATAAACACTAATATAATTATTTATAAAGGGCGTACAAACACTTGTTTTTATTAAATTAATTTACCTACACAAAAAGAAGAATGCAAGTAATTTATTTAATTCAAAATACATTTTACTGCTGTCAGAAAAACAGGTTTTCAGGTAAGAACAGGTTTGTTCTAGCATCAGTTTCAAACGGTTTGAAACCATCAGCGCATAGTGGACCAGCGCGAGTAGAGGGGATAGCAGTGGTGACTGTATTATGTTTTCTTACTGACCAACTGTTTGCTGACGGTTTCTGACTAGTTTGACTGTTTGCTAGAACAAATCTAATGTTTATTTCACAAATAAACATTGCTTTGCAGGTGGGTGCCAGTTTTAACATTGAATTTAAGTGAAAAACAATGTTAATTTGTCAAATAAACATTCCTTTCTATTTTCTGACAGCACTCAAATGTGTTTAGAAATAAATTAATTACATACATTCTTCTTTTTGTTTCAATTAATTTAATAAAAAAATTTTTTTTGGACATCTTGTATAAATAATTATGTTAACGTTTAGACTACTGAATAGAGAATTAAATAATCTTTCAAATGAGATATCACACGACCCCTACTCTTATTTAAAAAAATCATAGATTACGCCATCACGCCCAGGTGGATGACGTCACTAGTATGATGTATATACCAAAAAGTCATAATTTAAAAATAAAAATCGACCTGTCTCAGGATTTCTCTCCAAATTGGTCCCTTTTCGAGATAATGAATTTATTCCAACTCAAACGTCCTCACTGTATAAAAGTGTTGCTAATATAAACCATTTATTTTTTAGTGCTACCCGGCAAGAAAGATGAAATTGATTTGGACTGGGTTCCCAAAGGTCACAACGACACTGTTGAAAAGTATCTTAAGACTCTTCCTCCAGAACAACTACCCGTCAAAGGTTCCCAAGCAGCTCAAGATAGAAAACAACTTCTTCAAAAGCAGATTCCTATCCATGATATTGATCCCACATTGTGCCACGAATTAACAGAAGACGAGCTGGAGAAAATGAAGGAGTATATTGCACATGTTAAGCAAACTAGTGCAGGTGTAGGGCAACTTGTTAGTTTGTCTAGTATAATTAGGGGTAAGCTGCACATGCTTAGTCCTTCGGAAGCAGCTATTTTAGCAAGTCGTTACTCTAAAGGGATTCCAGTATCAGAGATTGTTAAATTACAATCACAAAATAAAGCTGGCTCATTGGCGCATAATTTAGACAAAATGTCTCTAAAGCACAAGACTCTTCCACAATATAACCCCAATAGTTTAAATGAATCTGAAGATGTCTCAAATCCTTTAAGTTATACTAAAGTGCATGATAGAGAGTATCCTATGTATAATAACGATATTAATACCAATGCACCAAATGCTCAATTTTCAACATCACTTGGACCAAAACAATTTAATATCAATCCGTCTAATGCACAAATCAATCCTGTTATCGATCCTACCATTGATCCAAAATATTTACAAAATCCCAATTTTAATTCAAAAAATAGACCTAGCAACTTTGTAAATCCTAATTCTGTCTATAACCAAGGAATACACAGAGAAAATGCACCTTTTGTTAATAACCCATTGGACTACAACTCTGAAAATAGTGCCTTTGTGCCGTATCAAAAAGTTTCGTCAACATCCAAACCAGGAGATGTTTATACGGAAAATAGTTCTGTAACTGATCCACGGTATGCTAAGAGTATTCCTGGTCAAAGTAAAGGTGCACCTTTTAACATGAATCCAAGTCAAGGGGAAGTTGAGAATAATGCACAAATTTACGAAAATCTACAGGATTTACAAAAACCTTCAGCAAATATGCCAAATTATGCAGCAGGAAAGTACAATACATATTCTGATACCCAGTCGCCAGTTAAAATGCCTAAAAATGTTAAAGATTTAGCTTACAGCACATATAATACTGACACACATGGTTCCAAAGACATTGAAGACCAAGAGAATGGTTTTAGTTTTGGAAAATACAGACAACCAGGCTCATACTCTGATAATATATCAAAAAATAACGCTGGATTTAGACCTATTGAATCTGGAAATGTATCATCTTCACAGCACTTTAATCCAGCCAATCCAGCTCAATTATTAAAACCTGGAGATCGTAAGGATACTAGAGATCGTGGTGCTTACAGTGCACAGTTTGAAACAATAAATCCTCATTCAAGTTTGAGCCACTCCACTGGAACCAGGTCCGGAAATACTGGTGGTTACAGTTCACCAATACAGCCAAATATATCCAGTCGCTCATATCCTGGTCTAAAAGTAGAAGATGTTGCAAAACACGATGCTCAGTATGAACCGGCCATTGCTACCAACGTTAGACCTGGTGGTTTCAGAGAATATAATACTACATTAGATCCAAACTCATCTTATGCTTCTTCTATAGCAGAAACTAGTGAGAATGCACCTTCAGTTAATTACGCGTTCGATCCTAACAATCCAAACTATGTTTACCCCCATTCAGAACATTTAGCAGGCATGACACCTGGTTTGTCCGATCCTTTGAATCCAAAATCAGGTGCATTTAGACCTACAGGTAATTCTGGTTTGTCTAGAGAGACATCGGGCCACAATCATAGTGTTGGTAGCATGGATCAAAGTCTGGGTTATCAGAAGGCACCTGGAATGCAAAGTTCTTTGGAAGCAGGTCCTGGCGGAGTACTGCTACCTAATAATTTATTAAAATCTGACAAAAAACTGTCCGAGCTTCACCCAAGTGATTTAAGAATTAATGAAGATTTTGTTAATCCAAGTCAGGTCAACGTAGGTCTCATACAAGATATTAACTACCCAGAGATTAAGACAGCTTCTCGCGAAGTTGACGATTTTTATGAAGAGTACAGTCCAGATAGTATTAAAGAAATCTTGAACAATGTTATTTTACCAGATTGTCATTACTGCAAAAAGCCATTCGAGGAAAATGAATTTGCTGTATCAATAGACAGGGCTAATGTGCTCTTCCATGCTGGGTGTTTTAAATGTGCAGGCTGCAACCAGATACTTGCTGACAATATGTATTTTTATAATAAAGAAAGCGATAACATTTATTGTTTGAGGGACTACGCAAAGATAAGAGGTCTACCTAGGTGTAAGGCTTGCGACGAGTTGATATTCACCAAAGAGTACTGCTTAGCGGAAAATAGCACTTTCCACTTAAAACATTTCTGTTGTACCCAATGTGATATGCCTTTGGCTGGTCAAGATTATCTCTTGGAAGATGAAATGCCTTATTGTTTGCCTTGTTTCGAACAAAATAAAGCCAGCAAGTGTAGTGCTTGTGGCAAGATTATTAAACCTGATGAAGTAGGCTGTAATTTAAGAGGAGTCCACTTCCATGCCACTGATGCATGTTTTGCTTGTAAAGTTTGCAAGACTCCTTTGACTGGTAAGAAGTTATTGTTAAGGAATGATCAGTTGTATTGTTCGCATGAATGTTACGGCAAAGATCAATAGTATATTTTTTTAATCAAATCAAAACAATATAAATAATCTACATCTAAGTCTTATAAATAGTCGAATTGGTGGAGTAATGCCATATCAAACTAAAAGACAAAGAATAAAGGCAGTTTTTGTTTTTATTCGACTCAGAGTTGGACCACCATCTCCATATAGCTATTTCAGCATCCCATGCATCTTCAGTGAAGCTATGCAGTCACAACTCTGAAGCGAATATTAACAACCCTGCCTATTTAAGGGGAACCATCGCGATACAATGATTCCACCTTTTGAGACGCAATCTAGCGACATCTCTCGCAATACGAGGAAAACAACGAAAAGCCCTAGATACAAAGTTTACTACTTTTTAAACTTATTAGAATAATTGAAATAAAAATATATTAAACAATATTTTAAATCCAAGACTTTTCGTTAATAAACTTCTTTCTGGCTGCATCCTGTATCTCTGGCTTTTACAATATATAAGCACAAGAGACGAAGAAAATAGGAGAAAGCAAATAGAGGACAATACTCTAAAAGACAAAGTTAACATTTCTTCTCCAAATCACTCTTTTTTTTCGGGTTTGACAGGTTTTATATAATTTCTTTATACATCGGGTGTATCAATAAAACTTCAAGTAACGTTAGAAGTGAATTGTTCTGCGTTCTGCTAGCTGTCTTTCAGGTGTAGATACATCTTACCTTAATTGCAAAAGTGAAAAATGAGTTTTGGAAGGAACAAATAAAACATTATATTAACTAATCATATTTACTGTACATGTAAAGGACCTGGCAGTAAGGCGTATTGTTTCATGTAGTTGACTGGATAACTTGTTAATGGCTTTATACAGTTGAAATTAATTGTAGGCTTCATATACTGGTTAGCATGTATGTGATGATTGTAATTTCAGGCAGCAGTTTGGTTCTACTGCAGTTTATAGTTTCCACATGGTCGACCATGTGGTTGGAAATCTCACCCAAAAAGGTAGACAAAAATTTAAATTAGGCCGAAAACAGCATAAGTTTAAACTTTCCTTGCCATGTTTTACCCAGATTATAGTAATTACAGAAGTAATTACAATTTTAAGAAAATATTAAACATTCAAGGAAGGCGCAGCATAGGTAGGAGAAAAATGTCCTGGCTGAGAAATCTCCGAGAATGGTTTGGATGCAGCTCAACTGAACTCTTTCGGGCTGTAGTGTGAAAAGTGAGAATAGCAATGATGATTGCCAACCTTTGTCGCGGAGATGGCACGTAAAGAAGAAGAAAAAGATTAAACTTATGATGTTTATAAAGTTACAGCTACTTTTTTGATTAATAGAAAATACACTCCCCAGCACGAAAAACGGGCACCCCAAAAATGGGTCATTTTTGATGTCTCGTATCTCCTAAACCTGTTGTCCGATTTATATAATTGTTTTAATATGTTATAGCCTTATTCTTTGGCAATATCGCTGTAATAATATTGTTAGACAGGTAAATTTTCATTGTATGCCGGATGTACCAATCAAACTGGGTTTTTTCTCAATTATCACAACACCCTGTGGAATATTCTAGCCTTTAAAAAATGTTAAAATTAAAATTTAACTGTAGCCCCAGGTTTTCTTAACATTCTGTTTTTTATTCATTCGCTTATGTTGGATAATAAAAAAGTTAGGGACTTAGCTATGTTCTTTATCAATACAGGGTGTTTCTAAATAAGTGCGACAAACTTTAAGGGGTAATTCTGCATGAAAAATAATGACCCGTATGCACGCCAATGGTGAATATACAATTCTTAATTGTATGTGAAAAAATGCGCAATATCTACCACTTAAAACCTACCAAATTTCATTTGCATATCTCAACCGGTTTTAGAGCAATAAATAAATCGTCGGTTTGTAGGAAAAAATTCAACATCCCGTATCTCGGAAACGAAGCATTTGCGGACATAGGTTTATAGAGCAAAGGGTCTAAAGTTGGTCGCACTTATTTAGAAACACCCTGTATTGATAAAGAACGTGGCTAGTTGTTAAAGTCCCTAACTTTTTTATTACACAACATAAGCGAATGAATAAAAAGCAGAATGTTAAGAAAATATAGCCTGAGGCTATAGTTGGGTTTTAATTTCAATATTTTATAAATGCTAGAATATTCCTCAGGGTGTTGTGAAAGTTGAGAAAAAAAAAAAAAAAAATAAAAAGAATGTGTGTACTTTGTACGCACGTAAGAAGTTATACTTCTATTATATGATTTCAACGAAATCAATATACTTTAAACAGTTTCTCTACTACTTTCCAAAATTTTTTATTAAAACAATACCAAAAATTAAAAAAATAAAACAATAAAACACACACAAACACATTGAAAAATGCCACAAATGACTCCTGAACAATAATTGTTGCCAAAAATTTTAATTAAATACGTATTTTCTGAAAAAATTTATATAATAATATATGTACTTACAATCATAAAATCTATAAAAAAAAAATAAAAAAAATGATATAACTTACATTGGGCTTGAACCTACTTCCCGTGTATCCCGCCGTACGAGAGTCACAGCGATTTCAAACTGCACCACTTTCGCGTTTACGTCATGTGGGAATATACACAAACTGAACAACTTTTTGATGAAAATTTGTAGAAAGTTTGTTCGTAATCAGATTATGTAAATTAAAGCATTGCCTACTAGGGGTATAACATAGCAAGTACTAGGTAAGTACATTATTTTTTTTACATTTTCCAAATAGGTATGAAGATAATTTTTTATTGGAATACAACTGAAACATTTAGAATTACGTACCTGTGGCTTTTCAAAACTATTTAAAAAGTCACTATAATTATAAATTTGATTTTATTTCTGTCCTCACAACAATAAAAACTAATATATTATACAACATTTTTGTTTACCGATAACCTCCATATTGAACAATTATTGACAGATCATTTCAACACCCAATCAGAGCCCGTATAAAGACTAATACCAAACTGTCGGTGTGCGCATGCGCACAGATCAATATAAATTCACCCTCAATCTCAATCGCGCCTAAAGAAGTATAACTTCAAAAACAAGTTTGATTGGTACACCCGGTATATAATGAAAGTTTACCTGTCTAGCAACAATATTATTACAGCGATATTGCTAAAGAATAAGGCTATAACATATTAAAACAATTATTTAAATCGGACAACAGGCTTAGGAGATACGAGACATAAAAAAGACCCATTTTTTGGGGTGCCCGTTTTTCGTGCCGGTGAGTGTATATGTTAATTTCGATATTTTGATCTGATTATTTCAACATCACGCATTTAGTTAGTAGTATAAAAAATCTAGTTCGATATGGTATAACGCGGCCATTTCATACAAAGATAATTAGTTTAAACAGTTTTGCGGATCCGAATGATACTGTATTTTTTATATAAGATAAATATTTTAGGCAGCTTTTTACATTTTACACCGGGTGACGCTTTTATATTATACAAAATAAGTGCCAATATATTTAGAGTATCTATTTTTGACATACTTTTTACATGGTGATTAGCATAGTTATATTTTATTACATTTTAAATGAGCAAAGTGTATTATATTTGTTAAATATTTTTTACTAGAATAATTTTTTATATTAAATTGTAACTTGAAAGGAAAAAATTACGTTAACAAGTGTATTATAAAATCATGTAAGTTAAAATCGCTTATAGCAACAAAAAATAGCTGTTGTTACAAGGAATATTGATTTATTTATTTATAAAGCTCAACATGCCTTGAAGGTCTAGGGTTGAAACACTCAATATTTCTTATAGTCTTTCCATACTTTTTTTAACCACTTCATTCCATTTACTTCTGTCCAAAGCTTTTTCTTTCCAATTCTCAATATTACTTTTTTTGTAAGTCTTCATATTCGCTGTCTTTCCATTTCTTTCTTGGTCTACCTTTTCTTCTTTGCGTTATTGGCTTTCGTGATAGTACCAATTTCGGCATTCTTTCCTTTTCCATTCTTTCGTAGATATTTGGGAGCAAATGCCAATAGCCAGTGTAACTAAAAAAAAAAGAAATCCTATCAAGAATCGAACAAGCGAGGAAAACACTCATGAACATTCTTTACAAGATCTGACCTTTGTCTAGAGCTTGGAATTCGAATGATCAGATATTACCTTTCTTCTGTCTTACTGTATGGCCACAGATTAACCCAACATTGTTGGGTTAATCTGTGGTATGGCTGTGACAAAGAAAAAAGGATAGATGCCTTTGAGATGTATACAGGGTGTTTGGTAAAGAATGGGCCATAGCTTAACCTTAGATTCCTGAGCTTTAAATAGGTCGATTTAAGCTAACTTACCTTAGAACGAAAGTTCATAATAACCGAAATACAGGGTGTCAAAATTAAACTTTTATTTTATTTATTCTTGAATATTTCCTGACATGCATGGGACAACAACACGAAATTTGGTAAACGGGGGTTTTTTGGGATGAGAAATCTAAATTCGGCACCAAAAGTGATGTATTTCCCAGAGGGCGCCACATACGTCTTTCAGCGCCCATTTAATACGTTCAATTTTTTTATACCCCACTCTACATAATTTTTGAATCAAAATTTTTATTCTCTTAATATTTTTACTTAAAAAAGGTATACTACATTCATCTCGCTAAACTCAACCGTTTTCGAAATAAACTCATTTTAAATCTGCGATATAACATATATTTTTTGCATAATATCATTGTAGTTAGACCCGGAAAATAAACTTGAAACCATAATAATTGTGCTAGTTCTCATCTTTATGTCATTGCATCTCAAGAAGAAATTTGCGGTACATTTTTGTAAATTTTTATGGTTTTTAGTTATTTTTCGGGTGTAACTAGAATGAAATGCAAAAAATGATGTTGCCTCGCAGATTTAAAATGCGTTTATCTCGAAAACGGTTGAGTTTAGCGAGATGAATGTAGCATATATTTTTTAAGTAAAAATATTAAGAGAATAAAAGTTCTGATTCCAAAAATATGTACAGTGGGCAATAAAAAAAAATGAACCTATTAAATGAGCGCTGAAAGGCGTATGTGACGCCCTCTGGGTAATACATCATTTTTGGTGGCGAATTTAGATTTCTCGTCCCAAAAAACCCCCGACTACCAAATTTCGTGTTTTTATCCCATGCCTGTTAGGAAATATTCAAGAATAAATAAAATAAGAGTTTAACTTTGACACCCTGTATTTCGGTTATTATTAATTTTCGTACTAAGGTAAGTTAGCTTAAATCGACCTATTTTAAGCTCAGGAATCTGAGGTTAAGCTATGGCCCATTCTTTACCAAACACCCTGTATATACCGACGGATGCTGAGAAGTCCATGTGTACAAATAGTTACTAACAATGAGGTACTTCGGCGCATGAGTAAACAAAAAGAATTACTAAGAATAGTCAAAGAAAGGAAAAAAACAATACGTGGGCACAGTTTAAAGAGGGACAGTAGAACCACTCTCCGAAAAATTGGAAGTAAAATCTTTGGTCGCGCATGGCGACCGCGCAATGTTGGCAGTCGCTTTTGCCCCACTCTCACATTGCTAGCCGCATAGAAACGTACGGCTTTTAACAGGGAAAACCCGCATCCACCACTGGTGAATTACCAATTGCGTACTGCCGGTATTACCTACTTCTTGAGATCAAAGTGGCGAGTACAGGTGAAAATATCAGTAGAAAACGCCAGAACCCGTTACTGAAAGACCTGAGAAGATGGTTTGACTGCTCACCCTCAGAAATTTTTCGTGCAGCAGTTTCCAAAGCTACAATTGCCATTTGGGTCGCCAACCTTCGAAGACAGACGGCGCAATAAGAAGAAGACATGTCATTCCTTTCATTTTTTTTTTCTATATTCCAGTATTACTTTCATTTCATGCCAACACGGCGCAATAAGAAGAAGACATGTTATTCCTTTAATTTTTTTCTATATTCCTGTATTACTTTCATTTTAGAGCAGTTTACTGTTTATTGTTTATTATTACTTTCTTCTTACCCTACAGTTAAATACCAAATAAAAAATCAAGGCGTGGGAACAAAGTTTTAACAAATATAGTACTATAAAATGTGATATTTTTGTAACATGTTGATTTTTTTAAAGATGCAACATTTATTACAACATATAGCCTAAGATGCCTTTAAATCAAATATTTTGTAGGTATATTGTATTTTTCATGAATAATATCAAGACTGAATGTAATTGTTTTTATATCTCTTTACAAATGGATAGGTAAATATGTATCCAAATATTTTTTTGGTATATTTTGTAATACGCCAATGTGTTGCTACTGTGCCATTTTATAGCTAAAGAAATGTTTAAAATGATTAGGAATAAAGAAAGATCAAAGAAAAACTGTTTATTTATTGACCTAACTAACCTTACTTAATTTTGACTGTTTTTGACGTAAGCTTGTGCCCCATGACTACAAGAATAAAATTAGAGGACAATTATTGTTTGTCGGCTCGATAGCCTAACCGACTGGCGGATTTACTTCGATGTGAGTAACTGGGTTGGCCACTTTCGGAACAGGAACCAGAAGCACGGAAAATTGGAAATTGATAAAAAGTTTGAGAAAAAAAAATAAGGACATAATAAAGCTTGAAAACTCAGAAGACTATTTCAAAAAACTTTAAATAGGAGTAGTTGAATTTCAAGAAAGTGGAAACCAAAACCAATGTAGAGTTGCAATAGTAGGCCCGCCCATAAGATTAACAACAGAACAAATTAAAAATGTATGTAAATATCTGAAGAGGAACAAAGTACCTACCCGGAGAATTGTTTAAGTACGACACGAACAAATTATAGGAATATCTTCGGAAACTGTTTCAAGAATGCATAAATACAAGTGAAATCCCTATGAGCAGTGAAATCGTGGAATTGAAAACATCTCAGTACTCAACATAAAAAGATTAACAAAAACCGTCGTGAAAATTACCGAGGAATAACTAAAACCAGATAAAGCAACCAGCTCTGGATTTAATTGTACATATACTACACTCACAATAAAGATGGTCTAGAAATGAACAAACCAAGACACAGATAAAGGCAGGTTTTGTTTAATTTGATTCAGAGTTGGACCACCATCTCCATCAGGCCCGGACTGGCCCGCCGGCCACCGGTCCCTCGGCCGGTGCGTCTTTTGCCTTGGCTACTATCTATCCATTAAAAAAATTAAACACTGAAATTTTTTTTAACTGTTACACAAATATGATGCAGCTACCATTCCCATAAAAAATGTTTCTACTTGCTTGTCATTTCGCCGTTTGGCACCAGAAACCTACATAATGAAGCCAGTGGGTACAACAAAATACCAGATATCAGATAATCAAATAACGTAGCCTATTTGGGCGCCTTTCGTGGGTATCAATATTCGCTCCGAGGACGCGCAGCGCCCTCGAAGACCATTTTTACGATTCGAGCGCCTTTCGTAGGTATCAATGTCCGCTGTTTCTGTTATAATAAATTGCTTAGATGCGACGCACGGCGCCCTCGAAGACCAGTTTTACGATTCGGGCGCCTTTGTGGGTATCAATATCTGCTCCGAGGACGCGCGGTGCCCTCGAAGACAATTATTACGATTCGGGCGCCTTTCGTGGGTATCAATATCCGCTCCGAGGACGCGCGGCGCCTCGAAGACCATTTTTACGATTCGGGTGCCTTTCGTAGGTATCAACGTCCACTGTTTCTATTATAATAAATTGTTTAGATGCAACGCATGGCGCCCTCGAAGACTATTTCTACGATTTGAGCGCCTTTCGTGGGTATCAATTTCCGCTCCCATTTCTCTTAGGGACGTCTCTCTGGTCCCCAGTATCTCCATGTCTTCCCTCAATTTAGAAATAATTGCTAGTAGTCTCTTGTTCCCGTCGATTTCCGTCACCCCTTTCTCTACAGGGACCATGGAAATAGTCTGACGGTTTTCCCGGTCTTCCTTCTGACCCGTCCTTGTAATCGTGCTCATAGTACTAAGTTGGAGGTACTTCATCTTTTCTGGTCTGTATGTACCTCCTGCACATACTCCCAGTTCCTGTTTTTCGTTATCAGGTAGTGGAACCTTTCACTCTCACCGAATCCATGACCACTACTAAGTCGCATGTAGGTTTGTTCTATCTTCCCGGTTTGGCGACCGTATAGTGATCTTCTTCACATTCGACTTATTTTTTTAAAGCCTCTTTCTCCTGAGTAATTGAGGACCGTTTTTCACTAAGTTTTTCGGGGAAGAACTCTTCGAAGCCGATCTGTGTGGACACTCCTGCCGTTTCCTTAGTCGTTTTTCTTCGACACTCTCTAGGTCTTTTCTCCCCAAGTGAGGAGCTCCTTTGCAAGGTTGTCTCTTCTGGGAGATCTGTCTTGGTCAGGTCCCTACCACTGACCAGAGATCTTCGAGCAGATCCCCTTCTTCCGAAGATCATAGTCTCTTTCTTCCTCTTTCACTGTTCGCTTAGAATGTTTCCTTTGTTCCCTTTACTAGAATGAACACCTTATCTCATTCATAGCTTGTTAAAGCTGCACCACCACCGGTGACACGCTCCATTCTCACTTCGTTTTGTTTTATTTTTTCCTAAGAGATTAAATACTTATCCATATAGTTACCGCGATTAGGATAGAATTATACTGTCCGGCAAGGCAGTGAGCTCTTGCCCTCGCTAAGGCTTGAATTACAAAGGACTTTCGCCAGTTCTCCCAGGGCTCCGTTTGCGAGCGACTGACATTAGGCCATTCACTGCTCAGGTACGGATCACCTGAAACTGTGTGATTGCGGCTTTTTTTATCGAGGTTTTCTGTTGAACACCAATGATCATGATTTTTGATCAATGTTTTCGAACCAGTAGATTCTTCTGTAGAAGCAGCTGAAAAATTACTCACACCTTTCGAAAATTTGTTTGGAGTCTTCAGAGAGTACCAAAGAGTCTAACGGAATGAAAAGGAAACTGGGAAACTGAAGCTATACTTTTGTGGCATCTTACTATAATTTACTATTGTCAATAAAAATGGTAAATTACTTTATGGTTTTAAATTAATATTAAACTTAAAAAAATTCACAAGCAATAGTAATTTACTTTACGTGTAGGCCTGAATCCCGCGTACCAAAAAAAGTTGACTAATAGCAAGCTGAAAATTTGTTAATAGGTTAACAGTGTCTAATTGGACAAACTTTGATGTACTTGTGTTTGGGAACCCTGGAACAGGGGAAGTTTTAATTATGCAACAGGTTAAAAATTTGGAACGTCAGACTACGAAAACGTCCCATGTATTTTGTCGGATAGAACTTCCAATTGATTTGTTGCCCTTTCATTAAACTCTCATGCAAAAATCAGACTGCTATTTATCACCAACATAATTTCTGTCATTTAACATGTTCTACGTGTCGGACTTATTAAAATGCCCAGTTGGTAATAAATATCAGTCTGATTTTTGCATGAGAGTTTAATGTGTGGGTAACAAATCAATTGGAAGTTCTATCCGACAAAATACATTTGACAGTTTTCGTAGTCTGACGTTTCAAATTTTTAACCTGTTCCACAATTAAAACTTCCCCTATTCCAGTATTCCCATACATCCAAGTTTGTCCGACTAGACACCGTTAAACTATTAACAAATTTTCAGCTTGATATTATACAACTTTTTTTGGTACGCGGGATCCAGGCCTAATGCACTAGGGTTTCAAAAAAGTTTGATGCAAAAGCTTAGAAGGGGGGTCTGGCGCCTTTGTTTAGAGATTGGGTTGGCGCCTTTTTTAGAATTTGGGTTGGCGCCTTTTTTAGGAGCCAGTCCGGCCCTGATCTCCATATAGCTATTTCAGCATCTATGCATCCTCAGTGAAGCTATGCAGTCACAACTCTGAAACAAAAATCAACAATCCTGCCTATTTAAGGGAAAACATCCACGTTGAAACATCCACGAAACCAAGACACGTTGAATATTACAAGGAGCACTCCCCAATCATGATGTATACACATTGTAAATCCCAAATCATGATTTACAAAGTTTATATAGGTATTGTAAATCATGATTCGGGAGTGCTCCTCGTAACTTTCAACGTGTCTTAGTTTGTTTATTTCTAGTGGATCTTGATTGTGATTTTAGTATAGATGAATTAGTAATACATTTGCAGGAAGATTGTGACAATGATAGCGTGGATTCTCTGATACGTAACGAACATATCCTACAGATACATAATTATCTTTTTTTTAAACAAATATACAGTTTGCAAAATTATTTTAATTTAAAAAGTTCATTTACAGATTAACCTCACAATCTGCAAACTTGTTGCACAGAGCGTATCAACGAGGCGTTGGTGATAACGTATTAGGCATGTATTTTCTTTCGAGTGCGTTATCACTTAGCAAGTTCGCTATCTGTGTAGAAAACTAAGTCTCAAGCTAGTAGCGAAAGATAAGTAGATAGTAGATAAGAAGCGAAATTAAATGTTTTGGTACGCCTACTTCTTCTAGTACCTACCATTTGACACTGTCGAAGGCTGAATTTCCTTCTTTCTTCTTTGTATGCCGTGCCTGTTTTCAAGCGTTGGCCATCGTCGTATTAAAAAGCTGATGAAATGTTTCTCGGTCGGCAGCTATATGCTATATGAAACAATTTCTCGACCGTTCGTTGTCCATTGTCTAATGCTACGCAGCCAGGACAGTTGTTTTCTTCCAACCCAGCTTTTTCCTTCGATTTTGTCCTGAATGATCAACCGTCCTCTCATTATATGACCGAAGTATTGAACATTTCTCATTTCTATGATGTTGATCAATTCTCGCTCTTTGTGCATTATCTCCAGCACACGTTCGTTGGATATGTGTGCTGTCCACGGGATTCTGAGCATGCGACGGTAACACTATAACTCAAACGCTTCTCATTTGTTAAGATTCTTCATTTTTGTTGTTTTAAACGCATGGTCATTGACAGACTTCTACTGCACAATACAGAAAGCCAGCTAATAAAGCTTTTTCGTGCAGGTTCTATTCTGGTCGAAACTTGCGTCACTTTCAACCCTGCAGTCAATCCAGCTATCCAGATATCTAAAGTGTTCCACCCTTTCCAGGATTTTGTTATCTAATTCTAGATATTGAATTCCCTAGATCTTTCTATTATTTATCTTATGTTCAGAATGTGTTCTCGCGTACCTCTACCTTTGGTAAATCCAGTTTGCTCTTGGGGTATTTCTATTTGTAGGAAAGAATTCAATCTCTCATTGATTATCTGTAGCTGTAGCATTATTTTACTGGTATGTGAGATAAGAAAGATGGTTCTATAGTTGTCGCATTTATGGACACTGCCTTTTTTATATAGTATGTATTGTCGTTACTGTACATTTTGTCCAGTCGTCAAGCCATTGCTCGGAATGCCATATTTGGTTACAGAGCAAGTAAAGCAATTTCATTCCAGTTTCTTCTGTGGCTTTGAGCATTTCTGCTGTTATCATATCTGGATCTGGTGCTTCGTTGTTATGCTTGAGTTTACTGATCGCCAGTCCTATTTCATTCTTGATTGTATTAGACTCTTCTTCTATTTCTTCAGGTGTTTGGTTACCAAGTTATTGGCGTTGATCATCTTATATGGATCATGGCTATATAATCTCCATGTCTCTGTTGGTTTTCAGAGCTCCTGTTTGGCCTTCAACGGCTAAAGTTTTATTTTTTGACGTCTCTTGTTATGCAGCATATTTTTCTAGATACATAGTTCAATTTCTTTACATATATTTTTAGAGTAGGAATTGTTATTTATCAGCCTTGTATCTTCGTTTTATTCCTTTGTTAGGTTTGTCAAACTAGCTTGTTCCCTGTCACCATTTTGACATGCACCCCATTTTGACAAAGATTTCTTCTATTCTCAATTATTTTAAGGGTTGTTCAAGTGTTTAATTGTGTGTGTAATTTGTTATCAAGTGTTTCTGTTTTATAGGATTATTCAGCTTTGAGCGATCAATTGGTATTGTTATAAAATGTTTAATAACCTCCCATATTTCCTGTGATATTTCCCTTACGAATAGTGGGGATACTTCTTTGTACTTCTTGGAGAAGGTTGTCCTTCTTTCTTAATTCTTTACTTTTTGTCTCTCTCCGTTTGTTAGGCGCTTTAAGTTTGAGCTTTACTTTAGCTATGAATAAGAGAGCAGATATGTTCTGATCCACATATCGTCGCTGGATATGATCTGATTTTTTGGATTGAATTGATTGGTCTATATCATCTTCTTTAAGTGCCATCTTCGCGACGGAGTCTAAGGTCTGGGAAATAAAAACATAAGTATTTTTGTATATTATTTTCTTTTTATGAACTACAAATATTTGGCAAAACTTAATAATTCACAACCACAGTTTACGTTTTGCGCGTTTGTTAAAAAAGAATTTACAAAACTGAATGTGGGCTTCAATTTTGTATTGCAAGATTGTCGAAATATATTTATTATTGCTAAGTAAACAACTAAAAAACACATGAGGTACTTTCTGCCAATAATTATTGCTAAGTTGGAGTATGTAGGGATGAGAAAGCTATTTAAAATGGCCAGTTTAATTTTTCCAAAAGGTTAATTTAATATAACATTTAAATAATTTATACATAATATTGACAAATTTAAATGGTTAAACATTTCAAATATGGATATATTTCATTTTTGATCCAAATATTTTATAATTAATGGAAAGCTGATAGCTCATACAATTTTGATCTCTTTTTTATGGTAAAGGCGCGAGCGTAGGAGCTTGCGGTATTGGCTTTATAGGAATAGTTTTTATTCAATATCTCGGCCATTTTCAACTTTTCGACAAAATGGCAAGGACCTAAATTGTTGTAATTGCGATTTAATACAATTTCTTCTTTGAAAATGGTGACTACAGTGGACTCTCTCTATAACGAACACGGATATTACGAGGTTTCGCTTATAACGAGGTACACTAGATGTCCCATGAAATTCCTATTGAACTATAACACCTCTATAACGAGGCATATTTGGTTATAACGAGGAAAAATGAAATCTAAGAATATGTTTCTTTAGCTATTAGCTGTTTAGCGCAGTAATGGCTATACATAAATACACTAATTGCCTGTATATAGAAATGCCCAACAGAGAGATATTGAATATTGTAGGAAATTTACAATTTACGTTAGCGAAGCCTCATTGTTCAGGTCGACCATCGACACGTAATAAACTTCGTAAGAGGCATCAAAACATTTCAATATTATTGTTGTCCGATATAACGAGATCCGGTTATAACGAGGGAATTAGTCCACTATTTCAGTTCTCTTTATAGAGGGAGTCTACTGTATAAGTATAATTATCAATTATCTCGATTAATATTAACTGTACGACATAAATGTACGTAGACAACATGGAAAGATTTATATTTTACACAATTTTGATTTCTTTTATTTTTTGTGCTTCAATTAACACCTAAGGTCCTATGCCTATGGCAACCTAAAGAGACACAAGCGATTAACAAACCCTAAATGCTGGCGGAGATATTGAGCGAAAACAGTTCTCCTTTAGAGTTAAGATGGCGGCGAACGCGGCGGTGGGATTCAGTCGCGAACTTAAATTTATAAGTACTACTTTTGACCACCCTCTAAATGTTAAAAAAATAAAATTTGGTGTAGCTTGCCATGCAAGATCAAATAATATTCCGGTTATAGTTTTCTTTAGCTTCTCTGTATTTTTTCTAATGACTTTATTGATTCGTTTGTATTCTGTTAAGTTTGTTTTATGTTTTTGTCTTACGTTGAGGAGATCCATGATTTCTTACGTTATCCATTCTTGTGTTCTGTTGTTTTTCGTTAATTCTATGAATTCTTTTTAAATCTTTATTATTTTCGTTTTTAGAGTCCATGTTACTTCAAACGCATGTCTTTACCAAGTTGGTTATCATTTTTATTTCTTTCTTAACCTTGTCACTTATTTGTTTTTTCTTTCAGGGTCCTTTAATTGTGCGATTGCTATTTTTCTTATCACTTTTTCTCTTTTAACTTTCAGAAACATTATAACTGGATTGGGATCACTGTGAAGGTCTGCTCCAGCTCCAGGGTATGTTTTAGTAGAAAAATGGCTAGATAAAGATAAAATACAAGACAATCTGGATAAAAGAGAAGACCGGGTTCCTACCCGATTTTTGAAAAGAAATAAGGGATTGTGAACAACTTACTGTTTTATTATCAGTCATTTATAACCGCTATTAAAAAGAAATTAAAATTTGGTATATTACATTGACCCTTTTATATTGTAATGAGACCATTAGAGTCAACTACCGTTTATCCGTGGGGTTGAGTGGCATGGTTGTCGCGGATAACGAAAATCGCAGATAAGCCGTAACTTGATGTCAAAACACGTAGAAACATGTAGTTTCATCTAAAGCATTAATTTAGAATTTTCAATGTGTACCACATTTTTAGACTTTTTGAAAGTAGTATGTCACTTGTTTCTGCTTCTTTGAGTGGAAAACGTGTTTCTTTATTCTACATTGCATTTTATGCAGCATCAGTTTTTCAACGAGTAGCTCGTCGTCCTGGTGCTCTAGGTATTCTAGAAGTTCATTCACGTGACACAAGGCCGCTTCGTAAGTCACTCATCCACCAGGTTCAAGCTCCTTTTCTTCTTCATCTCTTTCCTCGTTTTCTCCTCGACATTTTTTAGATTGTTTAAAAATGAATAACCATTTTCCATTTCGTTGCAACACGAAACTGCAGCCGCATCATATTCTAGTTCAATCAGAGAGTGCAGCAAGCACCTCTACCGGTTTCGAAACTTATATTAGTCTCTCATCAGAAGGCACATGAGACTCTATGGCCCAACCAGGACAAACTCCTGGTGTGCAGTTACGGATTGCAACGAACGAAATGGCAGGGATTCCCTAGTGGCAACTGCTAGTAAAAGACTAAGTTTTCAATCTAGTAGCACATAAAATAACACCAAAAATATTACTCTACATCCCACCAGATTGAAAACAATGGGAACCTTCTCTGTTACACCTCCGAGGCTTCTAAAATTTGCAAGCCATAACGGATGCTGAGACTAAAGAATGGAAGTTTCAAATATGTAAATTGTAAAGTTATGGCTTGCAAATTTTAGAAGCCTCGGATATGTAACCAGAGAAGGTTCCCATTGTTTTTAATCTGGTTGGATGTAGACTAATATTTTTAGTGTTATTCTATGTGCTATTAGATTGAAAACTTAGTCTTTTGGTAGCAGTTGCCGCTAGGTCATCCCTGACATTTCGTTCGTTGCAATCCGTAACTGCACGCCGGGGTTTGTCCTGGTTGGATCAGTGAGAGTAGCATATGGGGCTACTGATGAGAGACTAATAAGTTTCGAAACCGGTAGAGGTGCACTCTCTGATTGATCTACAATATGATGCGGCTGTAGTTTCGTGTTGCAACGAAATTGAAAATGGTTATTCATTTTTGATTTACATGTTTACTCTGATTGGAGAACGAAGGGAACCATTCTCGTTGAAACTTTACCGCGCTGAGCAGATGGGTCGTGAATTATAAATTGTCAAATTCCCTCATCTTCTTTAGTCTCAGCATCCGTTATGGCTTGCAAATTTTAGAAGCCTCGGAGGTATAACCTGAGAAAGTTCCCATTGTTTTCAATCTGGTGGGATGTGGAGTAATATTTTTAGTGTTATTTTATGTGCCATTAGATTGAAAACTTAATATTTTTAGGTTGTATTCATGCTCAAATCCCGGGCTGTAGCGTCGCAGTCTAACCACCCTTGCAGGTTTCCCGCGTCCACATTCTCTCCCGCAGGAACACTGAGTTCATTAAACTTGTAAGGACATGTAGTTCGTTATCATCTTCTCCAACTGCTAGTTCGACACAATTTTCGATGTTTGGTAGCATTTTTGTCCAGGACTTCACAATTATTGAAAACTTTACTCCCACGCGGATGCTATTTCGTATATAGAGTCGAGAATTGCGAATGATTCCAAAACTTTTTTCATTACCTACTGTTAAGAAAAGCGTCTACAGAATCGCGGATAATTTGCTCCACGGATAATCCGCTCCATGGATACGCCGCTCGCGGATAAACGAGGATTGACTGTATTTCCAAACTAGTCCTGTCGCCAGGGGGGGTACAACGGCCTCGTTAATTCAGATGGACTTACTCAAGTTTTTTTTATGTATTTTGACCCGTAGAACACGAATTTTTTGGGTAACAGTTGATCCGGATGTCGATAAGATTGTTATAGACCAAGAACTTGAGGAATCAAATAACAGCGATTTTTGGCAAAACAAAACAATATTTTGTATTTTTTGGGCCATTTTAAGTAAAAAATATTTCTACAAGTTTTTTCGTAGGATGCACAGTTTTCGAGATAAACGCGGTTGAACTTTAAAAAAATCGAAAAATTGCAATTTTTGAACCCGAATAACTTTTGATTAAAAAATAAAATAGCAAGTCTGCTTACCGCATTTGAAAGTTTAAGTCAAATTATATCGATTTTGATTATTTGCATTGGTAAAAATTTATTTTTTTATTGTTTAACAAAGCTATAAACACGTACGGTTTCCCGTGCTTTTACATGCGTTTTAACGCATGTAACGTAGAAATAGTCTTGATTGCACTAGTACCTATTCTACCTATTCGTTCGATTTTAAATGAGAAATCATAGAAACATCACTCACGCACTAGTTGTTTGTAGCTTTGTTTAACAATAACACAATAAATTTTTAGCAATGCAAATAATCAAAACCGACATAATATGACTTGAACTTTCAAAGGCGCTAAGCAGAATTGCTATTTTATTTTTTAATCAAAAGTTATTCGGGTTTAAAAATTGCAGTTTTTCGATTTTTTGAAAGTTCAACCGCGTTTATCTCGAAAACTGTGCATCCTACTAAAAAACTTGTAGAAATATTTTTTGCTTAAAATGACCCAAAAAATACAAAATATTGTATTGTTTTGCCAAAAATCGCTGTTATTTGATTCCTCAAGTTCTTGGTCTATAACAATCTTATCGACATCCGGATCAACTGTTACCCAAAAAATTCGTGTTCTACGGGTCAAAATACATAAAAAAAACTTGGTTAAGTCCATCTGAATTAACGAGGCCGTTGTACCCCCCCTGGCGACAGGACTAAACCTAGAGACTGTATAAAAAATTCACCATTTTGCAATAAATACCAAACGTTCATATAAAAAAGATAATATCTTTAAAACGAATCAAATAACAATACACTTATTTCTATCTAAAGCTTCCTGAATATTATCTAACATCGGACTCTGATCCCTACTACTCAACGTATCGATCATATTGATCAATTCCTTAAAAACAGCTACAACTTTCCAATTATATTTGGCGCTACATTCAATATACCCGGATTTCCAATGCTTTTTCACTAAATTTACTATATCCCTACGTTTCTCATCGCTACTATTCGTTATGGCAGGTTTCGAACTATTACTCGCACCCTCCTCAGGTACTATTAGATCTTGCTTATTGCCAACAACTAACAAAGGAACGTTCTGCATATTCCTGGATTCACATATTTGTTCCCTAAGTGTTCTAACGTATTGAAAAGTGTCTATATTAGAAAGGTCGAAGACCAGGATGTACGCTGTGGCACTTCGGAGTCCGTAGTACCGGTAGTTGGCCCACTCGTAGTAGGAGTTCACCGGGAAGTACGGGATGACTGGCAGGTCTGAAATTTTAATCTCGTAGAGGCGCTCATTGGTTATTACTGATGGGTAGTACGTGTGCTTTCTTTCTGTGGGAATGTAGTCTTCACAGAACTCGTTCCATACAAATTGCTGCAACAAAAAATAATAGTCAAGATATAAATCAATACTTTAATCAGGTAATCATAATCATTCATTTAAATAGATAACAAATTAGTACTATCATGTAACGATATGCCTTCAGCCTGGTTAAGCAGATCAACAGCAGAGAACCGCACGCGCTTCGATACCAGCGCAACCCCACTACATACCACCTCTCCGACGGAACCAAGGAGTGATGGCGACCGAGAGTGTATTTAAGAAGAGAAAGGAGAATCATTTACCGAAAAGCCTAGAAGTTGCCTCGGAGCTTCGGATGGATTAAACAGACAACGACAACAGCTACGACAATGGACAATGAACATGGCACTTTGAATGTATAGAGCATTAGCGGAAAGGTGGAAGAAGTCATCCAAGAAATTACCAAATTGAACATGGACACAGTTATATTGACTGAAACAAAGAAGAAAGGATGTGGTACAGAGATATTGAAAAACTATGTACATATATATCGTGGGGTTGAGAAACATCAGCGAGCAAAAAGAGGTGTATCCGTAATGATACATAAAAAACATCAACGCAAAATAACAGATTTTGAAGCCGTAGATGAAAATATAATAAGAATCAACATGGAAATTAACCAAAAACCTGTCACTATTCTTGGTATATATGCAGTCTCTGATGATCAGCCTTATGCTGTTAAAGACGAATTCTTTGAGAAAATCAATGACGAAATTACTAAAATTGGAAGTAAGTACTAGGGAAGTGATCATAGCAGGAAATCTGAATAGTAGAGTCGGACAGAAGGTAAACAATAAAGTGGTAGGTCCACATGGAGAAATAAGCCAAAATGACAATGGTGAAAAATTAATTCAAATATGCGAAAACCATCAGCTAAAAATAACAAACGCGTTTTTTAAACACAAGGAGATACACAAATATACATGGATTCAGGTAACCAGAAATTTAAAATCGATCATAGATTACGTGATTACAAAACAAAATACAACATTACAATGGATACAAGAGTATTTAGAGGAGTATCATGTGATTCGGATCACTTTATGGTAAAGTCCGAAATAGTTTTTCCGTTTAGATCCAAGAAAACAGGAGAACCACCTGAAGCTACAGAAATTTTTAACACAACAAATTACAACCTGGACAGAACATGACAGTACGAGAACACCATATCAACGATTAAATGAAAAATTAGAAGATATAATCCAAAATGTATCCGTGGAAGAAGTGTATAAAAATATTATAGACAGTATGCAAACAGCCGCAAAAGAAGCGCTAGGTTTAAAATCCGAACGCTACAGTAAAAAGCTATGGTGGACCGAAGACATAAAAAACCTAATAATGGAGAAAAAGAAAGCGTACGCACGGTAGCTAAGTACTAAACATAAGTAGACAAAGACAAATATTTGAACCTACGAAGAACAACAAGAAGAGCAGTAACAGCAGCAAAAAAAGAAAATGCCAAGAGATCAACACTTACATAGGCGGAAGGAAGTGTTCAGAGACATGGAAATTTTTAAACAAAATAAAGAACACAGAAAGAAATACTACTTCTATTCAGTTAATACCAACAAAAAAATGGAAAGAATACTACGAGAGTTTGCTAACAGAAAGTAGAGCCGGATATACCACACAATCACCAACAGAAGTATTCGTTGAAGGCGAAGAGATAGTGGTGGGAGTTGATATGGTGAAGAAAGCTGTAAATGAACTAAAAAATGGTAGAGCTCCAGGGCCAGAAAATATTCCTACCGAATTAATAAATTGTGGCACAGATAAACTCTTTCAAGCACTTACTTGGTGTATGAACAAATTTATAAACGGTGTCACACCACCCAGTTTATGGAAAGTCGCTTATATTTCTTCCATTTATAAAAAAGGAAATAAGTTGGATTGCTCAAATTACAGAGGAATATCGGTAACTAATACACTAAGCCGGGTGTACGGGCGCATTCTTAGAAGATGGAGTATAGGGAACAAGAAGAAGAAGAACAGGCTGGTTTCCGCGCTGGAAGGACTTGCACAGATAATGTCTGCCTAAAACAAACAATTGAAAAAAAAATCAGCAACCAATCAAGAGACCTATCTCATGTTTGTTGACCTCCTTGACAGCATTCCTGGGACTAAATTGTGGAAATCACTACAAGAAACTAACATCAGCTACACTCTTATTAAAGTTTTAAAAAATCTATATGAAAATTCTACATCACAAGTAAAAATTGGCAACACACTATCTAAAAAGTTTATCGTTAACAAGGGTCTGCGCCAGGGCTGCTGTATTTCATTAACTTTGTTCAAGATATATGTTGCAAAAGCACTAAATCAGTGGAAACGTAAATGCAACGATATGCGTATAGACCTCGGAGAGGTTTGTTTATATACCTTACAATTTGGTGATGACCAAATCATAATAGCTAATGATAAAGACGATCTACAGTATATGGCAAGAAAACTAAAGGAGGAATATGAACAGTGGGGCTTGGAAATTAATGTGGAAAAAACTAAATAACTACCCATAGGAGCTGAGTTATCCAATATCGAACTAGAGGATAATGAAGAAATTACATCCTGTAGTAAATACACGTACCTGGGAGTAATCTTCGATAAAACGGGAAAAGACGACGAGGAAATAAAGAAAAGGGTAACACAAGCTAGAAGAACAATTGGCTGCCTAAATGGAATACTTTGGAGCTCCGAAATAGGAATACAGCGAAAAACAATATCTATGAAACACTTATTAAAAGCAGCCTACTTTACGGAGCAGAAACTTGGAGAATAACCGAGAACAACAGGAAAAAATTAGAAGCTGTAGAAATGAATGTGTTTAGAAGATCGTTAGGTATATCCCGTAGGGAAAGAGTTCGAAATGAGGAAGTAAGACGACGAATTGGAATAGATGGTTACTTAACAATAGACATTGAGAGGAAACAGTTGATTTGGTATGGTCATGTTCAAAGAATGGAAGACCCAATATTGCCCAAAAAGATTATGCAGTGGGTACCACCAACCGCAAATAACGAGGAAGACCCAAAAAGACATGGAAAGAAGGGGTAACCAAAGCAATGAGTACAAGGTATCTTAGAGATGGCCAATGGGATGATAAAAGGACGTGGAAGTTAGGCATCGGACAACGTCGAAAGACGTTCTAAAACCGATACATATAAGGAGAATCATGAAATTAGTTCCAATCAATGTACTGAATTGAAAGGAACTCAACCAGCGGCTGCCAGCAAGTTATGCGATGGAATGAATTGGAACTCTGTCGAGGTGGAAGTGCTCTGTAGTGAAGAGGTGTTTCGTCTGAACTGTAACCGCAGTGAGCGTTACCTGCCATCTCCGACCCGGAGCTGGGTGTCGATATTTGATTGTGATTACATTGGATTGAAGTGTAATGGGCTACGAGTCTGTGTGTAATTATGTATATACATTGATTACATATAGCCTGATTGTTTCCTGTATTTTACTGACATTGTTATTATGCTTTTGATAATATTAAATACAATTTATTTTATACATTTATTTTATTTTTAACCTGTGTTTTACTGAGTCTGTTGTCCTGAAAGACCTATCCGTCACAAACTGGCGCTCGAGCAAAATGACAGTTACCAATTAGTAACGGGTAGTTACCCGAGCAAAAGTAAAAAATTATACTTACAAATAAATGTCACAAATTGACGACAAGCAAAGACACACTCAGTAACGTTCCACAACATGCACGGCGTGTATATACCTATATAACCCGTCCAAAGAAACTTGAGTTTCTTTTTTTAGATTACAAAGGAACCGAAAATGAACCGAACCCAGAATGATCCGAACCGAACCAGATTAGGAAAAGCCACACACACACACACCGCTGATGGGACCACACCGTGTAAGAAAATGATGTTTGTCTAATGCCTGCTCTTCATTATCGCCAATGATGGCTGATCATGTGATTGTCTATGATCGGCACAATCATCGCGCAAGTGTCCACATAATCAACCGTAGCATGTTGAACGACAACCATCAAGATGGACGTGTAATGTGTTGCTACTGCAACAATTTATTTAATAGCTGTATACAACCATTATGTCAATATGGCCCAACGAAAAGTTGTAAAAAAATGGAGGAAAAGAAGAGTGGTCAACTATTTTTAATGGGAATAAGCCACAATTTTACCAAAAAAATGATTTTATTAACGTCTCGAAGCCCAAATCGGGTTTCGTTGTCAAAATACAAAATACTAAAATAAACAAAAATGAGGAGCTAATTTTCATAACCCCACATGTCCAAAATTTTTTTTTTGGAGGAGAGATGTTTCTAATTCCTTATTTTAAAACGCATTGCCTGTCATGTTTATTGCTGATCAAAAACCCATATTTCCAGTTGTAATATTAATTTAAAAGTAGGTGTTTAAAGCAACAACGCCTAACGCCTAACAAAATGTTACGTCTACAGTGTTCTATACTATGGAGTGGAATCATGGACGTTAAATGTAGAGACAATGAGACGACTTAACGCCTTTGAAATGTGGACCTATAGAAAAATTATGAGGGTTTCCTGGGTAGATAGAGTTACAAACAATGAAGTACTGAGAAGAATAGGTAAAGAAAAGGAAGTTGAACTTACAATTAAAGAAAAGAAGCTACAGTATCTCGGACATGTGATGCGGGGCGAGAAGTATGGTATCCTACGACTCATAATGCAGGGAAAGATAGATGGCAGAAGAAGCATCGGAAGAAGACGAATTTCATGGTTGAAGAACCTGAGGGAGTGGTTTGGATGCAGCTCGAAACAACTATTTAGAGCTACTGCCTCAAAAATTAAAATAGCTATGATGATTGCCAACCTCCGTAGCGGAGATGGCACCTGAAGAAGAAGAAGTTTAAAGCAAAACCCCACATCTGATATGTGACGGTTATAGCAAAACCCCACATTTTCTATTCATCCATAGAGAAGTAAGTATTCCAATCACGTGACTTAAATACATGGTTTTGATTTGATTGTTATTGTTGATAGTACACAATCTTAGGTTAGTTTCAGAGGAAGGTTAATGTTGGTTTGTGCTTAATTGAGTAAAATTATGAGTTTAAATGAAGGTAATTTAGATAGTGAATTAGTATTAATTGGAAGAGCAAGTTCTGAATCACGAAAAAGACAAAATACAGTTCCAAAGCGTCAGCTTCTTAAGGAAAAGAGATACGCTGCTCCTGCTGGTGGTTGTGTGTTCATATATAGGTTGCTTACATAAAGGTAAAGCTTTTAAATGTTGTGTAGTTCGGCCTAGTGATGCCCGTGCATTTCGGAAGACTCTTTATTCGAGACCCGAAAAATTTTTCAGGACCAATTAGTTGGTAGGTTCATAATAACAAAAAACTTTCAACGTCGGAGGTCCCGTTATGCTAAAGTATAGTAAATTGATTTGTTCAAAACACCACATATCCAAACCTGTTATGTTCATAACCCCACATGTGACATGTGTTTCATGCATAACCCCCCATCTAACAACTTTTATATCAAATTTTTAATTTGTTATATCACTTTCTACACAAGTAAGTAGTTTTCTTAGCTCATAAACCAATACTGAATTATAATTATATTACATAAATATGTTGTGGTGAAATAATATAGGTGAATCGGTTTTTTTACTTTCCTGAAAAAATAGCCAATGTGGACATGTGGGGTTATGAAAATTAGCTCCTCAAATGTTGTTGCTAAGTAAAAAAAATTCTTCTAATAATTTATTTAATCTGACTCATTTATATTGGCAATTCAGACGTATATTATACATTTTAAAGTAGAAGACTTTAAAATGATATCGCCAATATTTATGAGTTGCGTTCCTGGGACGACTTTACTAAAAGATAGTTCATTCGATTACATGAAATAAATCCCAACTCAAGAATATCCGTCACAAAAAAATCATAGCATGTGATCTGTCTTTAAAAAGACAACCAAATGCAACGATGACAGTAAAATTCTCGCGTTAGAGATTCCATAGTAAATCACGAGGGAATACCAGGAAAAAACCTCGTGATACTATCCCGACATCGTAAGTATTTGGTCTTACATTTAATTTACTTTCAAAAAACTAATATCAAATTCTGACTTTAATATGCTTAAATTATAAATAATATCAATAATACATAGATATACAATAAGTCATACAAAAACATAAAATTTGTACTAACTCGATATGTTATTGACTTACTAATCGTGGTATTTCCTTTCTATTGACTTCCTCTTTCAGTATGGGTAATCACATCCTACTGCATTCTACCGAGGAATTTGCGACACAATTGGTTTCATTTAGCAAAATTAGAGCCGCTTCTTTGATTTTTCTCTTTTTACTATCTGATTCTTTCAGGACTATACTTGAATCTCTCCACTGAACTCTATGTTCATTATCCCATGCGTGTTGACATATTTGAGATCTATCAAATTCTCTATTTTTAACATAAGACTGATGTTCACTTATTCTAACGTTTAATGGTCTTGATGTTTCACCTAAATAAAATTGTTCGCATTCACAGGGTACTTTATAAATGCAATTCTTTCTTCTCTCTTGTTCATTGTTAGGTTTAGTTTTAGATATAATAGATCTCAATGTGTTTGTTGTTTTGAATGTTGTTGAAATGTTGAATTTATTTCCAATTGTTTTAAGTTTCTCGGATAGTCCTGTTATATATGGTATTGATATTTTCCTCGTATTATTTCTTGTGAATGTTGTAGGATCCCGTTCTTAGTTGTTCTGTTCCATTCGATCCAATCTTGACAATTCCTTATTTATAAACGATAAAGGATAATCATTTTTTAATAAAACAGATGTTAACAATTGTTTTTCTTCTAAAAATGAATTTTCGTTAGAACAAGTAATTTTGGCTCTATCATATAAGGATTTAATGATTCCCTTTTTAACGTTGATGTTATGATTTGATTTGTAATTGAGATATCTGTTGGTGTGTCTTGGTTTTCTATACACTTGAGTCTCATATCCAGTATCCTTCTTTGAGATTAAAACATCGAGGAAAGGTAAAGTGTTATTGAATTCCTTTTCCATTGTAAATTTTATTGTCTCTTCTTGATCGTTTATAATATTCAGGAATGTATCCAACAATTCTGATCTATGAGGCCATATTGAAAACACATCATCTACATATCTCCACCATACTGTGGGTTTTAAATTTTGTTTAGAAATGATATTATTTTCGTTAATAAAATCATTTTTTTGGTAAAATTGTGGCTTATTCCCATTAAAAATAGTTGACTATAAAAAAGCCACAAGGAAATAGCTTCAGAACAACATTAAAAAGAGTGGTCTTTGACAACTACCTTTAAGACATTCTTGTTCGAGATAAAATCAAATGAGTGTAGATACATCAAACTTCGCAATTCGATAAACATATTTTTCAGTCACTGCTTTGCACTTAGATATACTTTTTTCCAGAGAAATTATGGAGAATCTGCTTGCTGAATTATTGGTTAAACCTTCTGGAGAATTCGAAAACTTTATACCTACGTATCTATGTCACCGAGCGATTTCAATTAGGTATTTGGTACGAAAAATATCCCCATTAGTAGCAAAACAAGACACTACTTTCACAAAGTCCATACCAGTTAAAATACGACTTGCAATCGCATTGAGTTTTTTTGGTACGGGGGATAGTTAAGCTTGCATCAACTTTTTAGTACAAATAATTAAACCTTTTTTAACCTAAGCACAATCTTTTCCGACGAGAAATTCCAACTATTACTTATTACTCATTAACTTATTATTTATTACTCGACGATTCCCTTTGAAGCGTCTCCAAAAAACCGCAAAATCACGGATCGTCTACAGTCATGGGCGATCATAGACGATCATGGGCAACTATAGTCGAGTATGCCCTCTACACAATCGTGCTCGCGCTTAATCATCTCTAATCGCCGATTATGTAGAGCAGCGTTCCGTAACCGTGGGGTCGCGACCCCATGTGGGGTCGTGAAAGATCTTTATGGGGTCGTCAAAAAAGTCGACAAGGTCCTGTACTTATCGAATTTTATTAAGGTTTATGCGTAAAATATAACCTCTCTTTACTTACCTCCTCACGTAAGCTTTGTTCACTGTATGGTTCACCGTGAAGCCCTTGCAGCAAAACATTTACAACCAGATGTAAATAAAGTGTTGGAACAAGTCGTGATAATAATAAATTTTATTAAAGCTCGCGCATTGAACAGTCGTCTTTTCAAAATAATGTGTCGCGAATTGGGATCAGAATACGAAAGTCTACTGTTACATAAGGAGGTCAGGTGCTTATCGCGAGGAAAAATACTCCAACATGTATTTAATCTCAAAGATGAAATCAGAATATTTCTACTTGAACGGGAACCAAAGCTAGTAGAATATTTCTTGAATGAAAATTGGTTGGCAACAGTTGGATATCTTTCGGACATTTTTGAAAAACTTAATGATTTAAATCAATCGTTGCAAGGGAAGAGTACAAATGTATTGATTTTGGCTAACAAAATAAAAGCTTTTTGTAGGAAAATAAGTTTGTGGATAGACGAAATCAGTGCTGAAAACTACGAGATGTTTGCATGTTTGGAGAAATTTTCTGAAGAAAACAATATAAGGCTCGAAAAATAAATTAAAACCAAAAGCATCATGCCTCTTACAAGCCTTAAGCAAGACTTGGTAATACGATTCCCAGATACGTCACACGGCGACCAATGGATAATTAATCCATTCACTTGTGATCGTAACACTGTGAAGATGAACTTAAAAGAAACGGAGCAGCTGATCGATTTATTGTCCGATGAAAGTATTTTATAATTATTTAAATTTGTTTGTTATACGTAATTAAGAGATTATGGCAAATTGTTATTGTAAAAATAGATTTAATAGTTGAGTAAAAAATGTAAAAATATAAAAAAAAAAAATATCTGTAATCCCATCAGGAAAAAACGACCTGGATTAGTCACTAGAGGCCAGGTCATATGTATAAATAATAAATAAATAAATAAATAGTTCATGTCCGATGAAAGTCTTCGATCTATTTTCAAAACCACGGATCTATCCAAGTTCTGGATAACGATGGAAAAGGAATATCCACTGTTATACAAAACATCTCTGCTGAAATTGTTGCCATTCGCATCTACATACCTGTGCGAGACAGCTTTCTCCACATTGACTGCTATAAAAACAAAATATCGCTCCAGACTTAACGTAGAACCTGATTTGAGGGTGTCTCTTTCTGACAATATATCACCAAGAATTAATATACTGATTGCAAGTGTACAAGCACAAGGTTCACATTAGTTTGTAAACTTACGTATATGTACCTATTTTTTTTTTAAATAAAATGTTAAAATAATTGCTTGTCTCATTTAATGCCATCATAAATATTATGTTAAATGCATAGTTTGCTCTAATATTACTTTCCAAAATAAATAAACTCTTCAACATAATTTACGAAATAAAAACAGCTAAGTACAACATGGAGGATAATTGAAGTTTACCTTAATTTCGTCCTGAACCAATCTTTGCACTTATTAGTGATTTTTTTTCTGGAGTCGCTCATAACTCTTTTTTTAATTTTGGGGTCGCAATATCAAAAAGGTTGCGGACCGCTGATGTGGAGGAGCCATAAGAAAATAGCTTCAGCCGTCGAAGATGGAGACAGCAGGAAGTATTTGACCAACTGCTGTAGAAAAGCCTTGACACACTGTCCCAATGGATTGAGGGGACCACGCCCAAGATCTACAGAGGGAAGCATATTTTTGACAGCCATTCAGGACCAGTTTACAAGAACCGATGAAGACCACACCGTTGATGAGTCTAAGCCGTGTAGGATAAACGGTAGAAAAAATGTATGCTACATTTTTTTGTTTTCCAAAGAGAAGGGGATGTAATGATATGCTTTAAGCCTGGCGTTAAGCAGATCAACAGCAGATAAACGGTAGAAAAAATGTATGCTACATTTTTTGGTTTTCCAAAGAGAAGGGGATGTAATGATATGTTTTAAGCCTGGCGTTAAGCAGATCAACAGCAGAGAACCGCACGCGCTTCGATACCAGCGCAACCCCACTACATATCACCTCTCCGACGGAACCAAGGAGTGATGGCGACCGAGAGTGTATTAAGAAGAGAAAGGATAATCTGAGAATCATGAAATCTGTTCCAATCACTGTACTGAATTGAAAGGAACTCAACCAGCCGACCAGCAGAAGTTATGCGACGGAACTAATCGGAGCTCTGCCGAGGTGGAAGTTGGAATGTAAAAGGGATTCTGGGCTGAATATCATAAAGTTTTGAGCTTGTTCTATTCCAGAGGGTTTGCCAGGCTCTCGAGCACATCTGATTGACTGTATGTTGTAAATCTTCCCCAAGTTGAATATTTTCTATTGAAATATTAGAACACAAAGCCTCTTTAGCCGCTTGATCTGCATTTTTTCTGTAATATATACGTGCGATAGAGTCCAAATAGTGTTAACTAATACGTTTTTCCCTTAATTGGCGGCATGTGTTGTGGATTTTGGGAGTAAATATTCTTATGTCCGAAAAAACCGACAATTTTATGCATTACAGCAATTTTTATAACTGATATTCAAAGAGAAACATGAAATATGGATATAGTCGATTCGCTAATCTGAGACACAATTATTGTCTACACTACAATCACAATAAAAATGCACTACATATATAGAAGTAAACAAACCAAGACACGTTGAATGTTCGAGGAGCACTCCCAAATCATGATTTGGGAGTGCTCCTCGTGCTTGTTTATTTCTAGTGCATATTTATTGTGATTGTAGTGTAGACAGTTGTGTCTCAGATTAGCGAATCGACTATATATTATTTTAATATATGAAAAAATCAGATATAGACATATCACCTTATATCAGTGGTTTCCAACCTGTGGGGCGCCCCCCCTAGGGGGCGCGAAACTGTTGCGGGGGGGGGGCATGCAGCTGTTTACAAAATATTACTTTCGAATAAAAACCAAAAAAGTCGAATATGTGTCTAAAAAATTAATCTACCTGCTATCTGCTATCTAATGCTACCTGCAGCTATTACATAATAGCTACGATGCTCAGTGAATCATAATATGAGCATATTATGCTGATCAACTTAGAATCATTCCACTTCCACATAATACGGTGGCAAGACGAATACCCGATATATCTGATGCTGAAGATGTTTGTGCGATTAATTGATAGAAAAAGTAAAACTATTTTCTTTCGCGCTGCAAGTAGATGAGGCTACTGATGTTCTTAAGGCGGCACACTTGATAACACATGTAAGATCGTTGTGGAAACTGATGTTAGAGAAGACATATGTTATTATGTGAACCTACTGAAGGCAATACTACAGCAAGTGAAGTAATTTTAATATCATTGATTATTTCATTCATAGGAGATTCTGACCAAGAGAAAGCTACAAAAATCTAAATTAAATTGATAATTTTTGATAATTTCCCGTCGTCAATTATATTCCGTCAGATGTCCTTCGTTGCTATGAAAAAATACATTCAGTGACATTAATGACAATTAATGTTTTAAAAATTGTAAAAGTGATGACTTTCAACGTAAAATATTTATAACAACTGTGTGTTTAATTGTACTAATTTGTAGTTACATAAATAAATTACAATAAAATTTTGGTTTTGAACAGTTTTATTCATGAAATAATCGCAACAAATTGCACTCGATCTCTAAAATTAATATAGAATTTTTGCCCTTGAGACACTTTGACATAATTTCACTCGCCTTCGGCTCATGAAATTAGAACTGTCAAAGTGTCACTCGGGAAAAATTCAATAATTTTAGAGCTCTTGTGCAATTACTACTGATAATTTTTTAATGAAAATGGTATTGGGAGAACTGTGTTGGACTATGCACAGATGGAGCTCCATCTATGGCAGGAAAAAATGCTGATCTACAGGCACTAGTTCGAAAGGTAGCTGGCTCCTCGTGCAGTTTGGACGCATTCCATGATTTATAGAAAATCACTTGTTTTAAGAGATGTGGGTGAAGATGTACTAACAGTATTTGAAGTTATGTATTATGAGATAAATTTTATCAAAAATAGCCCATTAAGAGGAAGGCTTTTCGCAAAATTGTGTGATGACATGGGTTCAGAATATAGATCACTTCTATATTAATGTGGGGCACGTTAGCTTTCTCGTGTCAAAGTACTTCAAAGGGTGTTTGAGCTAAAATAAGAGATCGCCATATTTCTTACTGATAATAATAGAGATAAAGCAAACTTGTTTTATGACACAAAATTCCTTGTAAAACGCGTATTTGGTTGATATTTTTCAAAGACTCAGTACTCTAAATAAATCAATGAAAGGGCCTCAAATTCATGCTGTTACGCAAAAAGACAAGATTGGAACTGTGGATAATAAGTTTGAAAGATGTGGAAAAACTTTGACATGTTTCCCACTATTAAAATTAGGTACATCTTACATGTCCAAATATGAATGGATTAGAAATCTGTTTGTGATTGAAAAATATGATGATTTTGGACTTAGAACAGGAGAGCAGGAAATGATTATAGACTTATCCAGTGATAGCACATTAAAGCAGATGTTTCAAGATTGAGTTGAGTATTTGTGAAGGACATTGTTAGAAAAATTTAGGAGGCGCAACAATTTTATTTTTTTAAAGGGGGGCGCAGGTACAGAAAGGTTGGAAACCACTGCCTTATATCACAAAATAAGTACTTACAGGCCTGCATCACGCGTATTAAAAAAAAGTTGATTAATAGCAAACTGAAAATTTGTTAATAGCTTAACGGTGTTTAGTCGGACAAACTTCGATGTACGGGAATAGTGGAACAGGGAAAGTTTTAATTGTGGAACAGGTTAAACATTTGGAACGCCAGACTACGAAAACGTCCCATGTATTTTGTCGGACAAAACTTCCAATTGATTTGTTACCCTTTCATTAAACTCTCATGCAAAAATCACACTGCTAATTCCTATCATTTGACATGTTCTACGTGTTCCACTCATTATAATGCCCATTTGGTGATAAATACCAGTCTGATTTTTGCATGAGAATTTAATGAAAGGGTAACAATCAATTGGAAGTTCTGTCCGACAAAATACATAGAACGTTTTCGTAGTATGACGTTCCAAATTTTTAACCTGTTCCACAATTAAAACTTCCCCTGTTCCAGTGTTCCCATACATCAAAATTTGTCCGACTTTACACTGCTAAGCTGGGAACAAATTTTAAGCTTGCTATTAATCAACTTTTTTTGGTACGTGGGATCTAGGCCTATTAGTGAAATAATTCCTGGAATCTGAAATATAATAAATAGGAAAAATAGTCTAATCTAAAACTGAGAAAAGTTAAAGCAGTTCCTTAAAGTCCCTTAAAGTTGGCACTTCACACGCTGCTTAAATCTCGTGATCCGATTTTCACCCAATTCTTCTCACGAAGTTAATCGTAGTTCGTTCTTTGTAACTACTCCATTAACGTCAGACACATAGGGCTGAATGGAAATGCTAGCTTTATTTGTTTAGTTTGACATGCCGTAGCGACATGCTGACCACGGCGCAACATTTTGAAAACTTTATTAATTACTTATGGAGTTGGTAATCAAGTTTAAACCAGATGCGGAATATTTTGATTAAGTTAGAGGAGGAAATGTGTAGGTAATTATATGTAGTACACGGCTCTTAACTTTACTTCCACTCTATGATTTAGTTAGTATTGACATTGCCGTACCTTTGCGGCCCTAGGCCAAATTACCCCGAGCGGCCCCCGATAACTTCACGATAGCATAACATAAATGAAGAGAAATGCCACTAATGTTCTATTATCTGAATACAGTATACATAAATAGGCTGTAAAGTTGTATTCACTAATTGAATATTCTTGGTTTACAAATTTGGCTAAAATTCCAAAACAGCTTCAACAACAATTTCTATAATTTATAGAAAATATATACCTAACTCAAAAAGTCAGCAACCAGCAGTTATTTGTAAAAATAATAATATTGCTAAAATTATTATATTATACCTAAATAGCCCAGTAAATGAACGGGAAATACGGCGATACCCGATGCCGTAGAATTTTTACGGGCAACTCCGAATTGCATGAAAATTTGGATTTAGGTTCTACTTACCCTCCACTTCAAAGTTGAATTTGTGCCGTTGGTTGCTTTTACTTGGGGGGTGACAGTAACCCCTTCTCGGGGGTGAAAAAACATATGTTCAAGATAAGACCTTCTTCTTCTTCAGGTGCCATCTCCGCTACCTAGGTTGGAAATCATCATGGCCATTTTAATTTGTGAGGCAGTAGCTAAGATAAGACCGGAAATGGATAAATTGACTGATTATAAGCAACTTTCATTATACAGTCGAACCCGCTTATTGGAATAGCCTTCGTGCCATGCAAAACTATTTCTATATTCTAATAACCGATCATTGGTGGCTAATATATAGTAACGTTCCGGGACCTCAAATTTTTATTCCTTTAAGCGGGATATTCCTATAAATGGTATTCTAATAAGCGGGTTCAACTGTATAGAGTTTTTTATGTAAGTCAAAACTTTTCGAGTTATTTGCGATTGAAAATTTTTATTTTCGACAAAAAACTACGTTTCAGACGGTTTTTCGCAAATAACTCAAAACGTAAATATTTTATCGAAAAAACTATTTTTAGCAAAAGTGTAGCTTAGAAAAAAACGAAAAGAGTTGTGTAGTCGTGAAGTGTATAAATTCATCAAACGCAAATTTGTAGCTCATGAAAAATACGTTTTTATTCGTCCAATTCCAAATCGAATATTTCATCGTGAAATAACCAAAAAATTAAGCACTTTTCGGGAAAAAACCATTACAATTTTAAAAAGGTGTTTAAAAAGCTTTATTTTAACTGTTTACAAAAGTTTCTAGCGTTAAGAATAAGCGAGTTACGCTCAAAATAAAGTTGGCCCCTTTTTTTGGTAAAAAAAAAATCATGAAAATTTCCCCGCGTTTAGCTGGTGTTTTTGTAATAATCTACACTTTTGCTGAGAATATTTTTTTCGATAAAATATTTACTTTTTGAGTTATTTGCGAAAAAATGTCTGAAAACGTAGATTTTTTGTCAAAAAATAAACGTTTTCAATCGCAAAGAAGTCGAACAGCATTGACTTAAACAAAAAACTCTATAGAACGAACGTTGCTTAGAATTAGTCAATTTATCCATTTCCGCATATTTTAAACACGCATTCTTTCAGCCCCGAGAAGGAGTGACTGTCACCCCTCAACGGCACAAATTCAACTTTGAAGTGGAGGGTAAGTAGAACCTAAATCCAAATTTTCATGCAATTTGGAGTTTCCCCTGAAAATTACACTCCAAATCGGTCATTTACTGGGCTAAAATTAGGATTGCAGTTAATTGCTAAAGTTAAATAACATTTGTTTAATTCGATGGGGAAAAGTACAGGTGACAAAAAAAGACTAAAAAAGCCGAGCTAAAAAGACATTATAAGTAAAAGAACAAGCAAAATAATATGAACTGTAATAGTAATAGGCTACGGTACTTAAAAATAAAAATATTAAGAATACAAAAATTTAAATTAATTAAATTACATTAAATAAAAAGTTTTTTTCTTAAACGCTGCGGCCCCCTTTTGCTTGCGGCCCTAGGCCGCGGCCTAGTCGGCCTAGTGGTAAATCCGGCACTGGCGTGCACGATACGTGCCGTAGAACAATAGGTATCGCACGTCCCCGTCACTCCCCGGTGTCGCCCCGTTCCGTTGTATGATAAACTAGCCAATGCTCAACGTGTTACCACGTCCCGTAGTAACACAAATCAGCCCTTACTGTTACTATTCTTTGTAACGATTTAAGTACGAAATTATTTTGTATTTTATTAAATACCTAATAATTAAATCTTAAATTTTTTTCCATCGCCTTGGAGATGCTCTTCATCCATGTAGTTGCTGCTCTTCCTAGTTTTCATTTTTCTGTGGGGGTTGATTCTAACACTTTTTTTGAGGATTCTCTTTTTCTCCATTCCTCTTACGTGCCCGTACCATACTAGCTGTTGTCTTTCGGAGTCATCTATGATTGTTCTTTCTATTCCCATTAGTTGACTAATGTAGTCGTTTCTTATATGTACTACTCTAGATCTTCTTTCTTAGGGTTGTACTTCTTGGTTAATCGGCAGACATCAGCCCCATAGGTTAATAGTGGTTTTAATATTGTGTTATAAATTCGTTTTTTAAGGGATGAAGGGGGTAGTAGGGTACAAGAGTATAAGGGTTTATTTCGGGTGTCTCGTACTGTTATCTTCAACTGCACTGTAAAACTGGAACTGCAACACTAACTCTAGGTTGAAACAAATTAAAGTAGCACATTACTATGAGTGGTAAGTATATTAATTACCAAAAGAACAAATAAAAGTAAACTGTAAATTATATAACAACTACCATTTTTGAAGGCTGGCCGACGAATGGGGCGAATGTAGAGAAGTAACAGCCGTTGACAGGTTCCTACGTCAGTGGGCGGCAGGGTTGCCAATTATAATTTTTGTTACATCCTTCCCCTTTGGATCAGACGTAGAGTATGGCTGATGCAAAACAAAATAACTGATTATTGGCGAGGGCTTGGAACAGACCTCGGGCATCATACATGAGCATCTTGGTAGCGCTTAGGAGGGCGCTTGGAACGTCTAGGTCTCTGTATGGAACAATCAGTCTGCGTAGGCAACGAGGTACTATTGGGGTTGCTGGTTGTGGTTGCAGGTACACTAGAACCTGTAGTTTGCTGCGTTGACTTAGAATATCGTTTAGGGATGGCCCCTTTCCTTTTATCTGCGACATCTTTCTGCAACGTGGTTGAAGGTCGACCTCTACTACGCAACTCATGTAGAGGAGTTATAGGCGAATTGGAATCATCTTCAACAAAAGGATAAAGAGCAGATACATGGTACTTATCAATACACCTGGGTGCGTTAGAGTTGCTAACTTGTACGAAATAGGAAAAAGTTAGTTAAGGATAAGGTATGGGCCATCGCAACGTGGCGCAAATTTAGAAGACAGTCCTGCATCACTTTTACTAAGGATGTGAGTCTTTACAAAAACTCTCTGTTCCTTGTTAAACACAACGGTTTCGTGAAAATGTTTATCTGCATACAATTTCGAAGTGTCTTGGCGTAACTCATTATTTTCTCGCGCACTTAATATCATGTCATTATGTCTGCGCAAGTAAGGCTTTATCTCGGAAATAACCGTTTCACTCGCGATAATAGATCATAAGTCTTCATGCACATCTGTGCGCGTACGTAGCTCACGAGCAAAGTTCAAATATGCCGGGGAATAACCGGTAGCTAAATTTGGTACGGTATTCATGAAAAAATGAGTACTGGGTAGCACTTCATTTCATTTAGTATGTCCCCCTTTGAACTAAAATGGAAATCTGAATCTTTAGATCTCGATTTGAAACATTTTAATATTCATTTCAGTACTGTTTATTTTGGCACTTACTGTATGCACATTCAGTCCCTGGCCATATTATTATGACCACCTATGAATTTTTACAAAAATCAACTATTCTACTAGGTACGTTTTGTTTAAAATATGATTTTTAAATTTAATTTTGTTATGCAATGTTAATGTTAAGCATTAACTATAATATATTTAATAATAAACAGCAATAAAATATTTGAAAATATTACATATTATTTTTTTAATATTTTGTTGAACTTCTCACCTTAATCAGATGTAAAATATTTGGGAGCTTTTAAAACGAGAAATTTCCGATGAAAAGGTCACTAACGAAATTGTTTTGATTAAAGAACTAATATATCGTTGAAACAATAATGACAAATTGAAGCAAAAAAATTTAACTGTATTTAAAGTATGCCAAGACAGGTACTAGCGGCAATCAAAGTTAGAGGCGACCCAGCAAAATATTAAAAAATACAAATATGTGATATTTTCAAGTGGTTTACTGCTGTTTATTATTAAATGTATTATATTTAATAATAAACTCCAACAAAACATTTAAAAATATCACATATTTTTATTTTTTCAATATTTTGTTGAGCCACATTCAACTTTGAATAGCGCTTGTATCCGTCTTGGCATATTTTGAATGCAGTTAAATTTTTTTTTGCTTCAATTTGTCATTGTGGTTTCAATGATATGTTAGTCCTTTATCAAAACAATTTCGTTAGTGATCTTTTCATCGGAAATTTCTTGTTTTAAAAGCTCCCAAATATTTTCCATCTGATTAAGGTCAGAAGTTCAACAAATTATTAAAAGTATATAAACATGTAATATTTTCAAATGTTTTATTGGTGTTTATTATTAAATATAATAATATAATTAATGTATTGTATAACATTAACATTACATAACAAAATTAAATGTAAAAATCATATTTTAAACAAAACGTACCTAGTTATAGTGGAATAGTTGATTTTTGTAAAAACTCATGGGTGGTCATAATAATATGGCCAGGGACTGTAGGTACGCCACTGGAAAATAATAATTAAGGGTGGTTGTAAGCGTTCATTTAATTGATAAGATACGCTTTGCAACTGAAATGCGAGAGTTGAAAAGGAAATTCGAACACAAACAGCAAGTTAAAGCGTAAAAATTAAATGATAACTGAATATTCTCATTTACATAAAGGGAACACTCTTTCCTGTTTTGTTATTACTTTGTTGTAAGAATTGTAATTTGTACATAAAATGGAATATCAGACGAGATATGTCTGGATCCCGCGTATGAAAAAAAAGTTGATTAATAGCAAGCTGAAAATTTGTTAATAGCTTAAGGGTGTCTAGTCGGATAAAGTTTGATATATGGGAACACTGGAACAGGGGCAGTTTTAATTGTGGAACAGGTTGAACTCTCCGAACAGAGATTAAACTCTTATGCAAAAATCAGAGTGCTATTTATCACCTGTCATAATTCCTGTCATTTGAAATAGTCTACATGTTCCACTCATTAAAACGCCCATTTGGTGATAAATAGCAGTCTGATTTTTGCATGAGAGTTTAATCTCTGTTCGAAGATTTTAAGTCTGTTCTGTCTGACAAAATACATGTGCCGTTTTCGTGGTCTGACCGTTCCAAATTTTTAACCTGTTCCACAATTAAAACTTCCCCTGTTCCAGTGTTCCCATATATCAAAGTTTGTCCGATTAGACACCCTTAAGCTATTAACAAATTTTCAGCTTGCTATTAATCAACTTTTTTTTCATACGCGGGATCCAGACCTAAGAGGACTGGGAAAAGAATATATTAGAAAGCTTTATACAATTAAATTCTTTAAGAAAATATGAAATAAGTTTAAAATAAGATTAAAATGAATAATTCATTATATGAATTATATTTTGAGAAGTTGAACTTTTTCTATTTTATGTCAAAATAGGTATTAGTCACACTTTTTCAATTCCATAAAAATATTATTAAGACATTATTTTGTGAATGCAAGAAAGGATACAAAAATCAATGCAAGTAAATGGAGAGGCTGTAAGCCAACAACATAAGTGGCTTCTACTGGAAATTGAAGTATGAAGCGAGATGAAACCAAAACATCGGAGAGGACCACCAAAGTCGAATGACGGATGGTAAAAGATGGGAAAAAAGGTTACCATTTGCTTAAGAAAAGCAACATTGGCGTTAATAGCCACCCCCTCAATATTTCTGGTATCTAGTCTTCCGAAAATGATCTATCCACAATCTCAACTAATCACTTTTGTTCCTGGTCTGCCGAAGAAGAGAGTCGTGTCTTCGCAACGGGGTACCCCTTGCTACCAACATAATCCTACGTGGAGCTTCAAGGTTTGATTAAGCACATTATTTGTTGTCAAATTATATTGCAGCTGTTATACAGGGTGTAAAAAGGCAGGCCATAAATTAAACCACATATTCTGGAACCAAAAATAGTTCGAATAAACCTAACTTACCTTAGTACACATGTCGATTTCTTATGGCAGAAACATCTTAAAAAAATAAAAGTGAAATTTGTACACCCCATAACAATGTTATGGGGGTTTTGTTACTTTAAACCCCCCCAAATATTCGTGTGCGTACCAATCAAATTATTATTGTGGTGCCATTAGTTGAACAAATTATTTTTAAAACTTTTTCGTCTCTTAATGTTTTTTCGATAAGCCAGTTTTTATCGAGATATTTTGAACATTTGTAAAATCTAACACATATTTTTACATGGTTAAGTATAATAATTAAAGGTACAATTAAAGAAACCTGGTAACACACTACTCCAAGAAATTAACGCACCACCTCAAAAATGGGTAAATTTTGATGTCTTTTGATTTCCTAAACCTGTTGTCAGATTTAAGTTATTCAGTACCATTTAACTAGTCATGTTCTTCATCAATACAAGGTGTTTCTAAATAAGTGCGGCAAACTTTAAGGGGTAATTCTGCATAAAAAAATAATGACAGTTTGCTTTATACATATATGTCCGCAAATACTTCGTTTCCGACATACGGGATGTTGAAATTTTTCTTACAAACTGACGATTTATTTATTCCTCTAAAACCGGTTGAGATATGCAATTCAAATTTGGTAGGTTCTAAAGGGTATAGGTCTGGATCCCGCGTATGAAAAAGAAGTTGATTAATAGCAAGCTGAAAATTTGTTAATATCTTAAGGGTGTCTAGTCGGACAAACTTTAATATATGGGAACAGTGGAACAGGGGAAGTTTTAATTGTGGAACAGGTTAAAAATTTGGAACGGCCAGACCACGAAAATGGCACATGTATTTTGTCCGACAGAACAGACTTAAACTCTCCGAACAGAGATTAAACTCTCATGCAAAAATCAGACTGCTATTTATCACCAAATGGGCGTTTTAATGAGTGGAACATGTTGAATATGTCAAATGACAGGAATTATGACAGGTGATAAATAGCAGTCTGATTTTTGCATGAGAGTTTAATCTCTGTTCGGAGAGTTTAAGTCTATTCTGTCGGACAAAATAAATGTGCCGTTTTCGTGGTCTGACTGATCCAAATTTTTAACCTGTTCCACAATTAAAACTGCCCCTGTTTCAGTGTTCCCATATATCAAAGTTTATCCGACTAGACACCCTTAAGCTATTAACAAATTTTCAGCTTGCTATTAATCAACCTTTTTTTTTTCATACGCGGGATGCAGACCTAGTAGTTATTGCGCATTGTTTGACACCCAATTAAGAATTTTATATTCTCCATTGGCGCGCATACGGGTCATAATACCCGTATTTAAATTATACTATCGTTTTCTTACCTTTGTCTTGGTTTGCAATTTTTTGGTAGTTGTTTCTTGCTGTCTCCAAGATTCTGCGCCATACAATAATATACTCTTAATACAGCTTTTAATTACTTTGATTTTGGTTAATTCTGATATATTGCGTGTGTTCCAGATTTTTCTAAGGAGTTATATGCATGTTGTGCCTTTACTACTCTCTTCTCTACATCTGATCTACTACCGCCTTTTTTCCATGATTGATCCCAGGTACTTCCTTTTTCTTTTTTTTGTCTTCCATTTATTTCAATTTTAGTTTCTTGATTGTTGTTTTTTAAAAGTTTCGTTTTTTATGCATTTATCTTCAGGCTCATTACGTTGAAGTATTTTGCAATCTTTTCGATTAGTTTCTTGAATGTTGTTTTTTAAAAGTTTCGTTTTTTATGCATTTATGTTCAGGCTCATTACGTTGGAGTATTTTGCAAGCTTTTCGATCTGCTTTTGCATATGGTTGCTATGTTCCGTTAGGAGACAATTATTGTCGTCTGCGAACTTCAAATTTTCCAACTGGTTATGTAAGTTCCACCTAATGCCTGTTTCTTATCGCTTACTTTCTTTATGATCCAATCCGTTAATATTAGGAATAATGTCGGAGACAGTACGCATCCTTGTTTAACTCCGCTTTTTATAGCTATATCTTCTACCATTTCTCCCGAATGTCCCAGACTGGCTCTATATCCCTTGTAGAATAGTCTGATCAGGTAATGTATTCCAACGGTAGTCCATATCTTGCACATTTGTATTCTGTTTATACTATCGAAGGCCTTTTCAAAGTCAATAAACAATATATTGTGTTTTCTCATTCACTAGCTTATTCCAAGATAATTTTTAGAGTACAAAATGTGGTCGACAGTGAAGCGTTTAGCGCGAAAGCTCATATCCCTTGTAGAATAGTCTGATCACGTAATGTATTTCAACGGTAGTCCATATCTTCCACATTTGTTTTCTGTTTATACTATCGAAGGCCTTTTCAAAGTCAATAAATATTATATTATGTTTTCCCATTCACTAGTTTATTCCAAGGTAATTCTTAGAGTACAAAATGTGGTCGAGAGTGAAGCGTTTAGCGTGATAGCTCTTTGCTCACTATTCTGTTTTTATCTGCCAGATTTCACCGCAGCGATCCAAGTTAACATAGAAACAAATGCAACCGTTCATCATCGTACACATGCAACCGCGAGTTTACCAGCGTTTAAACTGGTAAATCGCGGCGTTTACGTTGGCAAACCGCTCTATCTGAACAATCCCTAAGCAGCAACGTTTTCAGTTTAGTTCAATCGATAAAATGAATAAAACGTCTTGTGGTATTACCTCTAAAAAAGTTAAAGAAAACACATAATTTATAGCAAGCTGGTCCACGTAGATATTGAATCATAAAAATGAATTATTGAAAACCTGGAAAACTTTTATCGTAGATCCTCGTAGACAGCTCTATTCCAGTGCATGGAAATTGTTGAAATTTGCATTTGCAATATATTCAATCTTTCGTTTATACGGAGATAAATAGATTTATGCATTGTCACATGCATCGTACATAAATCAATAGAAATTGTAGCTCTTGAAATTCCGACTATTGTTTCTGAGAGTATTGAACAAAAGAGGAAGGGCCGTTCTAGGTATATTTCGTCTCAGTAGAAAATCTATAAAAACTATGCAAACGAAATGTAATACTTCTTCAATTCAATATAATTTTTTTATTAACCTCACTTTTATTACAATCTATCCCTATTTTAAATTCTTAGTGTGTGAAAGAAGCGTTATGTTTAGGTAGATAATTAAGTAATAGGACTGGCAATTCAAGTGTTGACGTCCATGACTGGCATTCAAGTGTTCATGTCCATGACATGTAGGAAGGCATCCATTAGTATTAATCCATTAATTCTGACGGAACTATTTATTTTAACCTCCCAACAGTACGTAGTTTATTCACTAAATTTTTTGCGAACACATTCGTATGCACTTAAGTTTCTCCGTATATTTTTTCGCGCACTTTTTGATATCACGTTTGACGTATGTTAGCCCGTAGTTTTAATTGATGGCTTTATTGGTTATGAACCATGGAACTCTTAATATTGTTCTGAATATTGACCTATATGTATTATTTCAATATTTTAATATGTCGCGGTTCCCCATAATTCTAGTGCCTAAGTTCAAACTGGATTCAGGATGGATTTGTAGATTATTATTTTATTTTCAGTTGTAGTTTTGATTTTCTACCCAACAACCAATACATGTTCCTTAACTTATGACCCAGTTATATTTGAATACTGATTATTTTTTCTCCAATTTAAGCTTCTGTCCAAGTATATACCTAGATATTTTTCATCCCATTGTGGGATTCCTTTAAGTATGCCGTCGGACATGTTTCCCTACGCGGGGCAAATGTAGTGATTTGTTTTTATTAATTTTAAGTCCCCAGTTTGTCATCCATTATTGTATTTTATTTAAGCTATTTATAGTAAGCTATTAGTATATGTGTATAAATAGAACGACCCGAAGAGACATGATAGGACAAAATGTGACGGTCAACACCTTCAATTTCGAAAGAGCACAACGTTTTAAGTATCTGGGGGCCGTAATCACAGGTGACAACGATGTTACTGAAGAAATAAAAGACAGAATCCAATCAGCAAATCGCTGCCTACTCGCACTGGATAAGCTTATAAAATCAAGAAATCTTACAAGAAGTTCCAAGATCAAAATCTATAAATGCATCGTTAGACCTGTACTAACATATGGATGCGAAACGTGTACCATGACCAAATCAAACGAAGAAAAGCTCAGACGTTTTGAACGAAAAATAGGTACTTAGAAAAATTTTCGGACCTCACCACGACATTAACACAAACCAATATAGGATCAGAACCAACATCGAATTAAAAGCGCTCTACAATGACACCAATATTGTCCAAGAAATTAAATCACAGCGACTAAGATGGGCAGGCCACGTACACAGACTTCATAACGAGAGACTTGTAAAACTGGTATGGGAGGGGATTCCTACAGGCAAAAGACCACTCGGACGTCCCAGAATGCGATGGAGAGATAACATCCAATCAGATCTCCAAAAAATGAACATTCCATTTGACCCCAGGTTGATGGAAGACCGAACAAATTGGAAAAAAGTTGTAGTAAAAGGGCTATACGGGGACTGCCGCAATTTGACCCTTTTTTACATGTAAATCTCCATAAGAAAATCTAAGGTCCATTCTGCTCATTTTTGTCTCGTTGTGGGGTGAGGCACGAAGGCTCGTCGGATCGACACGTAAGACGGCTCGTTGGAACGGGTAGGGTGTAACGAATATGTTAGCACAAAAATCAAACGCAAAGACATTGCCAAACGCTGTCTTAACATAAAAAACAAAGGCAAAGTAAGAAATTGCTAAAGTCCATTCTGCACATTTTGTCACACATCGCAAAGTATGAAATCGCTAAAGTACATGCTAGGCATTTCTGTTTCGCTGTCTTAACACAAAAAACAAAGGCAAAGTAAGAAATTGCTAAAGTCCATACTGGTAAATTTTGACGCTTTTTGGACAAAGTATGAAATCAGCCAAACACAAAGTTGATGTCTCGGTCTCTTAACATAAAAAACAAAGGCAAAGTAAGAAATTACTAAAGTCCATTTAGGTTAATATTGTCTCACATCGCAAAATACTAAATCGCTAAGGTCCATTGTGGTCATTATGTTAACATAAAAAAACGCAAAGTAAGAAATTGTTAACGTCCAGTGGGGGGGCGGGGGTCGGGTGGGAGGTCGTAATGAATACGTTAACATAAAAACAAACGCGCTGCTTCATAAACATAAGAAAAATCGAATGAATGGAGATTAGCTAACAGAGAAGAAACAAACATGACAATATTATCAAAACAGCTATCACGCCAATATGTCCTCGTAAAAGAGTCTTCAGCCAAACGCATCTCCGCATGGTATTGTGAGTTGCATACCGTATTTTATCTACGGCAAGTCATGTAATATTATGTGTTGTAGGTTGGTAGTGTATTACAAAAGTCGTTTAACAATATGACATAACAAAAATTACATCAGAGACATCGAATGATTGGTAATTGAGTAACAGAGAAAAAACAAACATGATAACATTGCTAAAAGGACACTATATCGCATCTTCGTTGCTTCATAAGTATCAGAGATATTGAATGAATGGTAGCTGACTAACAGAGAAAAACAAACATGACAACATTGCTAAAATGGCACTATATCACATCTTCGTTGCTTAGTAACCATCAGAAATCAGAGGTATCGAATGAATGGCGATTGGCTAACTGTGAAGAAACTGAGATATGCTGTAATGCCGTTTTGGCAATTTCTTTGCATGATATTTTAACATATTTTATCCTATTTTTCCTATGACTATATACGTTAGATGTGTACTCAGTTATTTGACAATGTTTTCCTTGTTTTGTTTTTACATGGTTTTATGATATTTTAACATATTTTATCATATTTTTCCTATGATTACGCGAGGACATATCGGCGCTAGATGGCTTGAACATAGTTCCAAGTTTTAACCGATAGGGGGCATCATCATCATCCAGCCTCAAAAGTCCACTGCTGAACATAGGCCTCCTCCCCTCGTTTCCAACCCCATCTATCCTGCGCCGCCCTCATCCAGTTTTTATTTACCTTTCTTAAGTCGTCAGTCCATCTTGTAGGTGGTCGACCGACGCTTCTCTTGTCTTCTCTTGGCCTCCATTCCAATAACCTCTTCGTCCATCGCCCATCTGTCATTCTGGCTACGTGTCCTGCCCATCTCCACTTCAACCTGGCTATCCTCTCGATGACGTCAGTCACCTTTGTTCTTCTCCTGATTTCTTCGTTTCTGATTTTGTCTCGCAGAGTTATTCCTAACATTGACCGCTCCATTCTTCTCTGCGTGACTCTTAGTTTGGTAGCCGAGGCTTTAGTTAAGGTAAGTGTTTCTGATCCGTACGTCAAGACTGGGAGGACGCACTGATCGAATACCTTTCTCTTTAGACATGTGGGTAACTCACTTTTAAAAGTTTCTCTCAGTTTTCCAAATGCTGCCCACCCAAGACCGATTCTTCTCTTCAGCTCATGAGTCTGGTTATCCCTGCCAATCGTAATTTCATGTCCCAGGTATTTATATCTATCTACGAGTTCTATTTCCTTCCCACCAATACTGATGTTCTGGTTGGGTACCAAATTTGTCATTATTTTTGTTTTTGAGATGTTTATATTTAAACCTACATTTTCTGTAGCTACAACGAGTTCTTGTACCATCTCTCTTGCCATACGTAGATCCTCAGCTACTATGACTATATCATCGGCGAAACGTAAGTTGTTTAGGTATTCTCCATCTATTTTTATTCCCTTTGTCATAGGGGGCATACTAGGTGATATCTCATCCCCATTAATTTGACTCGTTAAAATAGGCTCAATAGCAACGATAATAGCTCTTTTGATAATGCTGTCATGTTTGTTTCTTCACAGTTAGCCAATCGCCATTCATTCGATACCTCTGATTTCTGATGGTTACTAAGCAACGAAGATGTGATATAGTGCCATTTTAGCAATGTTGTCATGTTTGTTTTTCTCTGTTAGTCAGCTACCATTCATTCGATATCTCTGATGCTTATGAAGAAACGAAGATGAGATATAGTGTCCTTTTAGCAATGTTATCATGTTTGTTTTTTCTCTGTTACTCAATTACCAATCATTCGATGTCTCTGATGTAATTTTTGTTATGTTATATTGTTAAACGACTTTTGTAATACATTACCAACCTACAACACATAATATTACATGACTTGCCGTAGATAAAATACGGTATGCAACTCACAATACCATGCGAAGATGCGTTTGGCTGAAGACTCTTTTACGAGGACATATTGGCGTGATAGCGTTTTTGATAATATTGTCATGTTTGTTTCTTCTCTGTTAGCTAATCTCCATTCATTCGATTTTTCTTATGTTTATGAAGCAGCGCGTTTGTTTTTATGTTAACGTATTCATTACGACCTCCCACCCGACCCCCGCCCCCCACTGGACGTTAACAATTTCTTACTTTGCGTTTTTTTATGTTAACATAATGACCGCAATGGACCTTAGCGATTTAGTATTTTGCGATGTGAGACAATATTAACCTAAATGGACTTTAGTAATTTCTTACTTTGCCTTTGTTTTTTATGTTAAGAGACCGAGACATCAATGATTAGCAAGGACTTTAACGATTTCTTACTTTGTGTTTGGGTGATTTCATACTTTGTCCAAAAAGCGTCAAAATTTACCAGTATGAACTTTAGCAATTTCTTACTTTGCCTTTGTTTTTTGTGTTAAGACAGCGAGACAGAAATGCCTAGCATGTACTTTAGCGATTTCATACTTTGCGATGTGTGACAAAATGTGCAGAATGGACTTTAGCAATTTCTTACTTTGCCTTTGTTTTTTATGTTAAGACAGCGTTTGGCAATGTCTTTGCGTTTGATTTTTGTGCTAACATATTCATTACACCCTACCCGTTCCAACGAGTCGTCTTACGTGTCGATCCGACGAGCCTTCGTGCCTCCACCCCACAACGAGACAAAAATGAGCAGAATGGACCTTAGATTTTCTTATGGAGATTTACATGTAAAAAAGGGTCAAATTGCGCCAGTCCCCGTATAGACCTTTTACTGTTGTACAGTCAGCCAGGACCCACCAAGGGTTGTAGCGCTACGTGATGATACTTACTTACTTTCCGTGTCCGGAACACCAACAACTTTAAATTCTGTATTTCCAATGGTTGGCCACATAGATGGCCCTGTCATTTGCTATAATTAAGTCTTGTTCTGTGCAGGTCTCTCTCATCTCTGTGCATGATAGTAGATGCCGGCTGGTCTGAACCGCGCCACAGTCGCAGGTATCGTCCTCCTGGTATCCCCATTTTTTCAGATTACTAGCACAACGTGAAACGCTGGTTCTTAGTCTGTTTAGCGCTTTCCAAGTCGGATACGGTAAAATTGTGTCCAGCAGCCATTTCCTCCGAGGGAGGAAAATGTGTCGCGGTAGCTGACGCTTGCCATAGGTGTATTCGGCGCGTCTCTGGCGCTTCGGGGATGGATCTTGATGTTTTCAGGAAGCTTTTCCGAGATCTTAGTCTGCTTGGCTGAGTTTGGTGGTCATATAAGGGGTGTCTTCGGCCCGTCTCCTGCTTTTTCCGTTCTACCTCTGACGTGACCTTCCTCCTGATAGGTGGTGGAGCAATTCCAGCAATGGGGTATACCTCTTTGATAGGTGTCGGTTTCAGGCAACCCGATATTATACGGACCGTTTCATTTAGAGCCACGTCGACGTTCTTTGCGTGAGCAGAGTTTGCCCATACTGGTGCTCCAAACTCCGCGGCCGAAAAACATAATGCCAAGGCAGAAGTGCGGAGAGTGTGTGGTTGTGCTCCCCATTTTGTATTAGTTAGCTTGCGGATGATATTATTTCTGGCACTTACTTTCTTCTTGACATCTTGACAGTGGTATCGGTAAGACAGAGTTCTATCCAGATGGACGCCAAGGTATTTTGGCGTCTTGTTGTGTTCCAGCATCTGACCACGCCATTCCACCTCCAGCGACCTTCGGGCATGCTTGTTTCTCAGGTGGAAAGCACATACCTGGGTTTTTGTGGGATTGGGTTTCAGATGGTTTTTATCATAGTATAGAGCTAAGTCTCCCAGGGCATCTGTCAGTTTCACTTCGACTTCATTGAAGGTTCTTCCCTGAGCTGCCACAGCTGTATCATCAGCGTAAATAAACTGCCTTGTTTGTTGGTGTATGGGTTGGTCGTTGGTGTATATGTTGTATAGAATCGGCGCGAGGACACTTCCCTGTGGTAGCCCATTTTTTTGGTCCCTCCACCGACTGTTCTTGGACTGGAGCGTTACGTAGAAGCGTCTATTCTGGAGGAGACATTTCACTAACCTTGTTAGTCGGAAATCCTTTGTAGTTTCGTAGAGTTTTGCGAATAGCCGTTGATGGTTAACTGTATCATAGGCGGCAGTTAGGTCTATGAACGCTACTCCTGTTATTTCCTTCCGTTCAAAACCATCTTCAATATGTTGGGTGAGATTAAGAATTTGACTGCAGCAGCACTTTCCGGGCCTGAATCTTGCTTGTTCTGGAATAATTTTAGTCTCCACATATTCTGCGATCCGGTTCAGTATCATTCTTTCAAAGGCCTTGAAAAGGTGGCACAAGAGAGATACAGGTCTAAAACTCTTTGTATCCGCCGGATCCTTCCCTGGTTTTAAGAGGGCTACCACTCTAGCTTTTCTCCAGATTTTGGGGATTTGTAATGTACGGATGCAGCAATTCATCATTTTTACGAGCCACTCTACGGTTTTTAGTCCAAAGTTCTTTATTTGCTCTGTTCGTATGTCGTCCAGGCCAGCCGCTTTATTATCTTTCATTTGATGGATCGCGCCTCTTATCTCCTCTAGACAAAAAGAGGTACCTAGAACATCTCTTTCTTCGTCGATATTCCGTTGAGCTCTCACCTTGTTCTTTCTTGATGTCGTCTTACCGTTCATTAGAAGATGATGGGCTATCTGATCGGGTGTGACTTCTCTCATGTTGACTGCCGGAGCAGCGGGATCGTTGCCAAGATTCCGAATCAGCTTCCAGGCACGTCTGCTGTTTTGTTTCATGTCCAGACTCGTGACCAGCTTGCACCACCTTTCCGTTCTGTTGGCGGATATCGCATGTAACATTTCCTCCCTAGCCTGTATTGTCGCTTCCGAGAAAGGGTCTTCTTCATATAGCTGTTCGTATCTTTTAAGTAGGGGTTTAGATTCTTCATTGAGCCCCGTCATACGTGATGATGATGATGATGATGATGAAGATAGTATTGTAGTAAAATTACGGTATCTTTATTATTTTGTGTCTTATATTATTAACAGAAGGTAAACTCTAATCAACCAAACCCCTGTAGAAAGAGCAATACACTACAACTACCCTGGCACTATATTAAATGAAGAATGGAGCAACAACCAAAAAAGGGAAAATTTAAAAAAACCCTGAAACCAATCCTGAACATATCCAAGTGAAATATTGCCTACAATCAGCTAATGGGAAAATAGGAAAGCAAAATTTGGAAATATCTCAACTGCCCATAGGCCGTTTTAATTTTGAATGCTGTTTTATAGTTTATGTAAATTTGTAGATAACTCCAGATTGTAGATTATATGTCGAATACAAAACTAAAATTTGTTACACGTTTAATATCCTAAAAATACAGCCCAATAATAGTATTAAGCCGTCTTCTTCATTACGTGCCATCTCCACGACGAAGGTTGGCAATCATAATTGCTATTCTAACTTTTGACACTGAAGTCCGAAAGAGTTCAGTTGAGCTGCATCTAGACTCTAGAGCATTCTCTGAGATTTCTCAAGCAGGACATTTTTCTTCTACCTATGCTGCGAATATTTTATTTCTTCCTTGAATATTTTATTTTGAATTTGAATCTTTTGAATTCTTTACAGTCCAGAAAGTCACTGCGCATCCGCTAAGAAAAATATTCCAATTCGGATTTTTTGCACAATCTTACTCAAAAAGGACCCCTTTTAACAAATTTGCATGTTGCCTGGACCAAAAGTGGGTCAAACATTTTTTAAACGTTTTTTTTTGTTTTTTTTCCTAAAATTATTTTTTTTGCATTAAACAAAGTTTTTTTAGGTTTTTTGGATCATTCCAAACAGAAAAGGTCTTTAGTGCCTTTTCTCTAAAGTTGATAGTTTTTGACATATAAGCGATTAAAAATTGAAAAATTGCGAAATCGGCCATTTTTAACTTTCAAAAACTATGTGAAAAACTTAAAATTTGAATGTTACCAAGGTAGGTATATATTATTTAAACATCGATTAATGAAACCCCGAAGAGTTTTTTGCAATACAGTGTTCAAAACTCCTTTGTTTTTAATTTCTAATCACGCTTGCGCGACACTATTTTCCACCGTTGCATGTGTATACAGTATGGTGCAAATGAAAGGAATAAATTTGTTATTTCGTAAACCGGCGACTTTAAGAAAAAAACCCGAAACAGGTCGATTTTTATTTTTAAGTTATGATATTGTGGCATATATGGTATACTAACGACGTCATCCGTCTGGGCGTGATGACGTAATCGATGATTTTTTTAAATGAGAATAGGGGTCGTGTGGCAGCTCATTTGAAAAGTTCTTCAATTCTATATTCAATAATGTAAACATTTACATAATTATTTATACAGGGTGTCCAAAAATTTTTTATTAAATTAAATTATTTGACAAAAAAGAAGTAGAAAGACACCCCGTATAAATAATTATATACATTTTTATATTACTAAATAGAGCATTGAAGAACCTTTAAAATCAGCTAGCACACAACCCCTATTCTCATTTAAAAAAATCATCGTTTACGTCATCACGCCCAGATGGATGACGTCACTAGTATACCATATATGCCGCAATATCATAACTTAAAAATAAAAATCGACCTGTTTCGGGATTTTTCCTTAAAGTCGCCGGTTTACGAAATAACGAATTTATTCCTTTCATTTGCACCATACTGTCGGTGGAAAATAGTGTCGCGTACGCTTGATTAGCAATTAAAAAACAAAGGAGTTTTCAATATTGTATTGCAAAAAACTCTTCGGGATTTCATCAACCGATGTTTAAAGAATATCTACCTACCTTGGCAACATTCAAATTTTTAGTTTTTCACATATTTTTTGAGGGTTATAAATGGCCAATTTCGCAATTTTTCAATTTTTAATCGCTTATATGTCAGAAACTATCAACTTTAGAGAAAAGTCACTAAAGACCTTTTCTGTTTTTAATGATCCAAAAAACCTAAAAAAACTTTGCTCCATGCAAAAAAAATAAATTTTAGGAAAAAAACAAGAAAAAACAAACGTTTAAAAAATTTTTGACCCACTTTTGGTCCTGGCAACATGCAAATTTGTTAAAAGGGGTCCTTTTTGAGTAAGATTTGCAAAAAAATCCGAATCTGAATATTTTTCCTAGCGGATGCGCAGTGGCTTTCTGGACTAATATTCATATCTGTCACCACGTGTTAGGGTCACCTATGACCCAAGTATTGCAGTTTTCTTATTTTGATGGAATCCAGTATCTCCCTGCTGTTCTCTATTCTTCTTATTACTTATTCATAAGTTACTTTGTCTGTCCAGGAGATTCTTAGCATTCTTCGATATGTCCACATTTCAAATGCTTCCAATCTATTGAGACATTGTTTATTAAGAGTCCATGTCTCCACACCATACAAAAGAACAGAAAATACAACACTTTAGTACTCGTTTTCTAAGATTTAGACTGAGGTCTCTACTACATAATATTTGTCTCATATTAGTGAATGCACTTCTAGCCTTTTCTATTCTTGTTCTGATTTCTTTGGTATAAATGAAGCTGTAGTAATGAATGCAAAATAGGTATATCACCAAAACCAGTTAGAAAAAAATAGTGATAAAACAAGTTAGACAATATTTTTTTATGTAAAATAAACATTTACTGCTTCTAAGATAAAAATAATAATCCCTAAATCAAACATAACAATAAATTCATTATCATTATTCAAAGAAAAATATTTTAATACTTGCCGACACTGTAGTGAATTTACTGTTAGGAGCTCTATCTCCACTTGACGCACAGAGAAGAAATGAATTATGTAACACTGTGAACACTTTTCACTTATGCGAAATCAGAAATGGAAAAATGTATTATTCCGGCAACAACTCCAAACATAGACAGGGAGTTGGCATTATAGTTGATAAGAAGTCTCAAAAAGTTCTTTGTAACTTTGCTTACTATGTACTCTGATGGAGTATTGATGGTGTCTCTAAATTCTTGTTTAAAACTTAAAATAACTATAATCCCAATATATGCAGATGCACCCTCTGCAGACAACGATAAAGACATCATAGAAGCCTTCTATGACCAAATTTGCAATGTCTTAAGCTAACTAAAAGACGTGATATAAATATTATAATGCAGATGACCTAAAAAGCTACTTCTCCTGTGTTTAACATGCACGATGTACCACGGATTTTAATGTTGAGTTCCAGGGGAAAATAAGTAGATTGCGTGCCAAAAAAATGGAGTACTACAAGGAGGAGTATGTACTCTCGTCAGTACTTCTCAATATACACATTAATGACCCGAATTGTAAAAAAAGTTTTTAATCTATCATAATCATTATACTATATCCTACCAGATAAAAAACAATAGAAAACGTTATATGGTTACACAATCCGAGGCTTCTAAAAATGCAAGTCATACGGATTCTGAGACTATAGGAAGATGAGGGAATTTTACAATTAATAATTCACATCCCATCTGCTCAGGCGGTAAATTTCCAGCGATAAAGGTTTCCCATCGTACTCCAAATAGAGTAAGTAAATATATAAATTAAAAATGAATAATAATTTTCGATTTCGTTGCAACAGGAGATACATATCGTTGTGAACACAAGAAAACCGTGTAACTCCAATTTTTACTTAAAATGATATTTTACTGCCATCCATTAGCCCAGGGGTCGGCAACATGAGGCCCGCGGGCCGCATGCGGCCCTTTGAAACTTTTTGCGCGGCCCGTCAATGCACTAATGTAATTTTAGGAAAAATCAACAAACTTGTGAAAAATAATAAATTAAAGACAGAAAGACAACAGACGGGACAACAACAATGGGACAACAGTTGCATGAACCGAAATTCACTAAAATATAAGGAACTTAATAAGGCAATAGAAAAAAGGATAAGACAAGACATCAGGGACTAAAATATCGAACAAATCGAAAATATTATAGGGAAAATCAAGAGTATGAAAGGGTTAAAAACTCTAAATAGGAAAGACCGACAACAAATACACCTGATAAAAGATATAAATGACAAAAATAATTTAATAAATATTATTGAATATTACTATTTAGGGTGGGTCGAAAAACAATAATGTTTCATTTTTTAATCTCTATACCGCGGAAAACTTGCCTTTGGGGTATATAAGTAAAATGCAAAGTAAAATAAAGTTATATATTGAACCCCCAGCTAGCGCATCATACTTAAAATTTAGTTTTTTTTAAGAAATCAAGACATTTTTCAATTATTTTTACTATCTTTAGCCCATAATATTTAAACGTGCTATAGTGAAAACTGTTTAGTTAATAGTTTAAAAAATAGGAAATAAATTTGAAACAGACAATATCTTTTAATTTGCGGTAGCGCAAAATACTCAAAAATTGTTAAAATTCACATATTAGCACCTTAAAAGAAGGTATGGTCTAGTATGTTGCGTTGGGTGTTAATAGCACAATCCATTTTTTTTCTTTTACTTTACACCCCATTTAATTGGAATATAATTATTATAGTGTGTTTAAAGTTATAAAGGATATAAATAAAACAACTTATAATCTTAATAACATGTTTAATTGAAACAAAAAAGAAACCAAATTGTAGCCAAACAATGTCAACAAATTAAATGAAATTTTGACTTTAGGAAAGAGTCTTTTACTCATTAATTCTGAGTGGGTACGTTGAAGCTGCGCTTGCTGTCAAACTTTGGCATCGAAGCTCTGGATGCTACGGCAGATCTTATGAAACCGTCTCGTTCCTAACCACTAATAGGACTAGTTAATCGCAATATTTTGAGTAAAGAGGAATAGTATCTTCTAGAAATAAGTTGTGCGATAAAGTCAGGCAACTGCGCTGTGGACTTATCTGTTTGAGAACCGGGTCCATTTTCCCACTCTCGATGGTTGACTACAGCTAACAGAGCTTTGAGACTGCATGTAAATGTGGAAACGTCTTCAGTTAAACATAAATTGTTAGTTTCCTTCATTCTTAAATCATACCTGCCTGTATGGTTCAAAATAAATGACAGCAAATACATAACAGATGGACCTGAACACGTTTTTGAGGCTACCAAATCAACCAGATTTCTACCAGAGAATTTGATTAAAGTAGTTGATCCTGTAATCGAAAGAAATGTATTTTTCCCACCCAGAAAATTTGCTACTGAGGATGATAGTGGATGAAAGGAAGCACATAAGAGAATTAGGATTCCGAAGAATAATCAAAGCAAGGATGTTAGTCACAGAAATAGAAACAATTAGGGTTTTTCGATCTCCAAAAATCATCTTTCATGCGACTGACTCTACTGAATTATTTGATTGGAACACCACTGAAATTACACCACCATCACTGTTACGGAGAGTCTCTGATGATAAAGTTTGGGCTAAAACCACTGCTGGTCAAACACCCGAGGATTGAAACTTTGAAAAATTTCCATCTTATACTCAAGCCGTGGAACGCTGCGTCAAGTTAGTGACTGAAGCATCTAAAAAAGTCGTCGGTGCTAAGTGATGAGATGGTTTCATAAGATCTGCCGTAGCATCCAGAGCTTCGATGCCAAAGTTTGACAGCAAGCGCACCTTCAACGTACCCACTCAGAAATAGAGTGAGTAAAAGACTCTTTCTAAAGTCAAAATTTCATTTAATTTGTTGACTTTGTTTAGCTATAATTTGGTTTCTGTTTTGTTTCAATTAAACATGTTATTAAAATTATAAGTTGTTTTATTTATATCCTTTATAACTTTAAATAAACACACTATAATAATTATATTCCAATTACATGGAGTGTAAAGTAAAAGAACAAAAACACAACAACACAACATACTAGACCACACCTTCCTTTAAGGTGCTAATATTTGAATTTTAACAATTTTTTAGTACATACTTTGCGCTACCGCAAATTAAAAGATATTATCTGTTTCAAATTTATTTCCTATTTTTTAAACTATTAACTAAACAGTTTTCACTATAACACGTTCAAATATTATTGGCTAAAGATTGTAAAAATAATTGAAAAATGTCTTGATTTCTGAATAAAACTAAATTTTAAGTATGATGCGCTAGCTGGGGGTTTGATATATAACTTTATTTTACTTTGCATTTTACTTATATATCCCAAAGGCCAGTTTTCTGCGGTATAGCGATTAAAAAATGAAACATTATTGTTTTTCGACCCACCTTACTATTTATACAGAATTATACTCGTTCAACATAGAAAAACCAGAAAACCGCGGTATGGAAATATTAAATGTAAAATCTGAACTACCAAAATTACTAACGAGGACGTTATAAATGCCTTAAAATAGATGAAAGATGAATATAGATTAAGATCAACACAGAGGTCCATCGAACAAGCTATGTTAGGACTAAGTTGAAAGGACATAAACGAAAATAAGGACTTGTGACGCAGGACGAAGGTGGACGATGCAATTGGAAAAATTGCGTAAATAAAATGGAACTGGCCATGACAAAGCAATGAAATGTGGACGCGAAACATTATACATTCGAGACCACACGAGCCCGGTCATACTAAAGCAAAACCACAAAAACGATGGCTAGACGACCTCAAAGCAAAAATGGGGAGATACTGGCACTAAATAGCACAAAACAGAGAGAAGTGAAGAACTCATGGGTAGACCTTTGTCCAGGGATGGATGCAAACAGACTGAAGAAGAAGACTATTTAAGCTACATTTGAATATGCGGCCCGCATAAAAAAATATTTTGAACACGGCCCGCCACCTGAAAAAGGTTGCCGACCCCTGCATTAGCCAATCGCCTATTCTAGCCATCCGACAAATAATACGTCATTTAAATGTATATTTCTAATTTTAAAATGTATACTAGAAAAGCAGGTATCTCCCCTTGTCACAAAATTATGTTAGTAAAACACGCAACTCCTGCGCATTTTCTGTTAAGTCAGTTAAGTGATTATTACCGTTGATTTGATTTGTTTTTTGGAGTGAAATAGAGGTTTTAAGTTCTAATTTTACATCTGTAAGGAAGTAAGATAAAGTAAGTTGATTTGGGTAATAAATATTTTTAGTACGATTTAAAAATAAAGGGATTTTTATTGCTTTAAACTATCGCTGGAGTTACATGGTTTTCCATATCTTATTTTATGAACCCATGTTGGAGTTACATGTTCTTCTAATGTTACTGCTTTTAGGCTCTCCTGAGAAATTAAGGAAAATGGAGTTACGAGTTTTTCTTGTGTTGACGACGATATGCTCTTCTCTCTGACTGAACCAGGATAATACTTCGCGTATGGTTTGCATTTTTAGAAGCCTTTAAACTTTTTTCTAGCAGACGCCGCTAGGGCATCCCTGCCATTTCGTTCGTTGCAATCCGTGACTGCACGCGGAGTATTATCCTGGTTCATTCAGAGAGAAGAGCATAATATTATGTATATCCTGATGAGGGGTTAATAAGTTTCGAAACCGGTAGAGGTGCTTGCTGTACTCTCTGATTGAACTAGAATATAATACGACTGAGTAAACTAAATGTTTATTCATTTTTGTGTTGATGATTATATCAATCTGGTAGTCTTTTGGACATAGAACAACATCTTATGAATCAGCTTAAAGCTATGTCGAGATACTACGGGGAAAATCATCTGCCCCAAATGCACAAAAAACCATTCCAGTCTGTCTGCAGTCAAATTGTACGATTTCGTTTGATGCACACACGATGGAAATTTTTGCCAATTAGTTGAATTTGACAAAATCGATCGACGCCCCAGTACCGTTTGTAAAGTAACTTTGAACTGCAGAATATCTACAAGTATACGTTTAATGGAAAAGATATTGTCACTATAATTAAGCGAAACCACCTGCAGTGGGCAGGACATGTAGCCTGGACCCTTGAATCGAACACGATAAAAAGATTGTAACAGCGCAATCCGTAGGGATGAGAAGATGGGGTAGACCAAAGCTGAGGTGGATGGACGGGGTAACACAAGATGCCGAGAAGATCAAAGTCGGCAACTGGAAAATGCAAGCAAGGGACAGAACAGAATGGTGTAGGAAGGTTGAGAAGGTCGAGGCCCTCTAAGGGCTGTAGCACCAAGATGATGATGAGGACGCAGTACCGTGAGTGGCCGGCTTTAGATTTGTGAGCAATGTAGTCCATAAACGAAATAAATAAAAAGCTTATAATGATTATTAATTTTATTCATAGAGATTCCGACCAATAGAATCCTACAAGAATACAAATTACAGCGATTATTTTATTCATAGGAGATTCTGACCAATAGAAAGCTACGAAAATAAAAATTACATCGATTATTTTTTAATGATTTTAACTTCCAATCGTATAGTAAGGTTGTTGATCACGTGTTTAATTCTGTTCAATCAGATTATTGTTACATTGGTAGTTTTCTACTGTAGAAAATTACAGTGATTATTTCATTCATAGGAGATTCTGACCAATAGAAAGCTACATAAATCTGAATTAAATCGATAATTTTTGATAATCTTCCGTCGTTAAGTATATTACGTCAGATGCCCTTCGTTGCTACGAAAAAATATATTCAGTGACATTAATGACAATTAATGTTTTAAAAATTATAAAAGTGATGACTTTCAATCGTCAAATATTTATAAAAACTGTGTGTTTAATGGTACTTACATAAATAAATTACAATAAAATTTTGGTTTTGAACAGTTTTATTCATGAAATAATCGCAACAAATTGCACTCGACCTCTGAAATTAATATAGAATTTTTGCTCTCGTGACACTTTGACATAATTTCACTCGTCTTCGGCTCGTGAAATTAAAATTGTCAAAGTGTCACTCGGGAAAAATTCAATAATTTCAGAGCTCTTGTGCAATTACTACAGATTATTTCATTCATAGGAGATTCTGACCAATAGAAAGCTACAGAAATCTAAATTAAATCGATAATTTTTGATAATTTCCCGTCGTCAAGTATATTACGTCAGATGCCCTTCGTTGCTACGAAAAATAGATTGAGTGACATTAATGACAATTAATGTTTTAAAAATTATAAAAGTGATGACTTTCAACCGTGAAATATTTATAACAACTGTGTTTAATTGTACTAACTTGTACTTACATAAATAAATTACAATAAAATTTTGGTTTTGAACAGTTTTATTCATGAAAAATCGCAACAAATTGCACTCGACCTCTAAAATTAATATAGAATTTTTCCCCTTGTGACACTTTGAAATAATTTCACTCGCCTTCGGCTCGTGAAATTAAAACTGTCAAAGTAACACTCGGGAAAAATTCAATAGTTTTAGAGCTCTTGTGCAATTACTACTGATTATTTCATTCATAGGAGATTCTGACCAATAGAAAGCTACAGAAATCTAAATTAAATCAATAATTTTTGATAATTTCCCGTCGTCAAGTATATTACGTCAGATACCCTTCGTTGCTACGAAAAGATACATTCAGTGACATTAATGACAATAAGTGTTTTAAAAATTATAAAAGTGATGACTTTCAACCGTAAAATATCTATAACAACTGTGTGTTTAATTGTACTAATTTGTACTTACATAAATAAATTACAGTAAAATTTTGGTTTTGAACAGTTATATTGATGAAATAATCGTAACAAATTGCACTCGATCTCTAAAATTAATATAGATTTTTGCCCTCGTGACACTTTGGCATAATTTCACTCGCCTTCGGCTCGTGAAATTAAAACTGTCAAAGTGTCACTCGGAAAAAATTCAATAAGTTTAGAGCTCTTGTGCAATTATTACTGAGAATTTTTTTAAGTAGATTGTTTCTGTTTAATTGTATCCAATTTCCTAGTTTTGACAACTTTAATACACTTTTAGTTCTGCATCTAATGTCAAGTTGTCACGAGGAGAACACAAATCGGCAAATTTAAGCGCGCGATTTACTTCGGTAAGATTATTTCATGAAGAAAACTGTATCTATAAATAAATTAACTAATATTTTATTAATATCTTCATCTAATTTGGCTTTGACAAGTTGAAAAATGTGTGTCTAATTAATTGGGATCAATGTCACTGACTGTTTTTATATAAAGACTAGAATTTTATAAGTATTAAAAAATAATCTTACGAATATCACACGACAGTAAGAATAAATAAGAAAATAATGCTTCATTGCTTCTCAAATTTGTTGTCATTGGGCAATAGCCACTCGAGTCCTGCGGGCTCTCGTGTCTATTGCCAGACAACAAATTTTCGTATAACTGTCGCATTATTGTCAATTTATTCTCACTCTCTTGTGATATTATACCCGATAATTTTTGATTATTTCATTCATAGGAGATTCTGACCAATAGAAAGCTACACAAATAAAAATTAAAGTGATAATTTTTGATAATATCCCGTCGTCAAGTATATTACGTCAGATGCCCTTCGTTGCTACGAAAAAATACATTCAGTGACATTAATGACAATTACTGTTTTAAAAGTTATAAAAGTGAAGACTTTCAACCGTCAAATATTTATAACAACAGTGTGTTTAATTGTACTAATTTGTACTTACACAAAAAAATCACAATAAAATTTTGGTTTCAAACAGTTTTACTCATGAAATTATCGCAGCAAATTGCACTCGATCTCTAAAATTATTATCGAATTGTTGCCCTCGTGACACTTTTAACATAATTTCACTCCCCTTCGGGTCGTGGAATTAAAACTGTCACTCGGAAAAATTCGATAATTTTAGAGCTCTTGTGCAATTCCGTCGTCAAGCATTACGTCAGATGCCCTTCGTTGCTACGCAAAAATGAACGTTCAGTGTCATTAATGAAAATTACTGTTTTATAACTTGTCACAGAGAACACCAAGAAACAGGTTTAGCAAATATTTAGGTGAAGATATCAATAAAATATTAGTTAAAATGATTTAAAAGACAGTTTTATTCATGAAATAATCTCAGCGATTTACACTCGATCTCTAAAATTATTATCAACTTGTTTCCCTCGTGACACTTCGACCTCGTCAAATTAAAACTGCCAAAGTATCACTCGGGAAACAAATCGATAATTTTAGAGCTCTCGTTCAATTACTACTGATAATTTTTGATAATTTCCCGTCGTCAAGTATTTTATGTCAGATGCCCTTCATTGCTGTGCAAAAATACATTCAGTGACATTAATGACAATTAATGTTTTACAACTTGTCACAGAGAACAACAAGAAACAGGTTTGGCAAATATTCAGGCGAAGATATCAATAAAATATTAGTTAAAATTATTTAAAAAACAGTTTTATTCATGAAATAATCTTACCGAGTTACTTTCGAATTATCGTCCTCCTGACATTTTGACATAATTTCACGACACGAAGGAGATACAAAACTGTCAAAGTTTCACTCGGGATACAAGTCGATAATTTTAGAGCTTCTGTGTAATTACTACTGATAATTTACACTGTTCTTATTAGTTTATTTATTAGTTTGAGTTTTGTAAGCATTACTGACTCCTTTAGGTATAACGACTAACACAACTTACTGCAAAATACTAGGTACAACAGAACAAAAATAAACTTTAACAAAATTCTCCGGGTACAGTTAATTATCCCGTACAAAAAACATTTTCTGAATCACCTTCAGGCCATTACTAAAAATTCCTAATCTACACGTTGGTAAACGAGACAAACGTATCGTTGAGAAACATTTATTTTCTCTTATTAACTTTTTCCTTCTCCCGAAGTCCGTAAAAAGCAATTGCAGAGATCCTGCTGGCACGAGCTTGTATTTTCTTTTGTGGAAAAATTGCTAGCAGCAGTTACCGACAAAAAGCTGTCAATTTGGTGGTAATAGCAGATTTTCTCAGATTTCTTAAGTTATTAAAGCAGTAGCGTGCAGGGCAGGGTCACGAAGTAAATAAAAGAAATGTGTTAAGCGAATATTTGGCCAGATTTTATGTATGTTTCTTATTGATAACAACTAAATATCTTCTTCTTCTAAATAGACGAAGCAACAAAGCACTAAAATCGGCCTTACCTCCGAAAAAAAAAAGGACAAGACGGACCTTAATAATTCTTTTGGCATTCGATTCGTGAATGCGCCAGGAAACTTTCTGAACCGGAGCCATGATATAACATTGAAAAACTGCATACAAAAAATGCATTCTTAAAGTGCATCTCAAACAGACAATAAAAAAACTCATAACTCGTCAATTATGGGCGGAAATGAGGTCGATTATGTAACTTAGGGGTTTTTGGGGTCGCTGAAAACGAATATGACGTCAAAAGTGATCTCCGGAGTACCTGTTTCCAAGGGTACCTACTGTTTACCTCGTCGTTAAAATTCATTAAAAAATTAGTCAAAAATCATTACTCGGGGGTTTTTGGGGCCGCTAACGATGAATATGACATCGGAAGTGATTTTAGGAGTACTCGGTGCCCGGGGTACCTACTGTTTAGCTCTCTTGTGGAGTTTTCGGCAAAAAAAAATATTAAAAAATTAGTCAAAAATAATTACTCGGGGATTTTTGGGGTCGTTAACGACGAATATGACATCGGAAGCGATCTCCGGAATACTTGGTGCCCGGGGTACCTACTTCTTATGGAGTTCTGGGCAAATTCATTAAAAAATTAGCCAAAAATCATTACTTGGAGGGTTTTTGGGTCGCTGACGACGAATATGACATCGGAAGTGATCTACGGAGTACCTGGTACCCATGGTACTTACTGTTTACCTCGTTTTCTGGAGTTTTCGGCAAATTCATTAAAAATTAGTCAAACATCATTAGTTACGAGATAAACAGTAGGTACCCTGGGCACCAGGTACACCGTAGATCACTTTCGATGTCATATTCGTCATCAGAGACCGCAAAAACTCCTAAGTAATGAATGTTAACTAATTTTTTAATGAATTTGCCAAAAACTCCAGAAAACGAGGTAAACAGTAGGTACCCTGGGTACTACCGGGTAGAGCACTTCCGATGTCATATTTGTCGTCAGCGACCCAAAAAACCCCGAGTAATGATTTTTGGCTAATTTTTTAATGCATTTGCCGAAAACTCCATAAGAAGTAGGTACCCTGGGCACCAGGTATTCCGGAGATCTCCTCCGATCTCATATTCGTCGTTAGCGACCCCCAAAACAACCGAGTAATTATTTTTGACTAATTTTTTGCCGAAAACTCCACAAGACGAGGCAAACAGTAGGTACCCTGTGCACCAGGTACTCCGGAAATAACTTCCGATGTCATATTCGTCGTTAGCGGCACCAAAAACCCCCCGAGTAATGATTTTTGACTATTTTTTAACGAAATTGCCGAAAACTCCACAAGACGAGGTACACAGTAGGTACCCTGGGCACCAGGTATTCCTGAGATCACTTTTGACGTCATATTCGTTTTCAGCGACCCCAAAAATCCCCTAGTAACAAAATTGAACTCATTTCCGCCGATAATTGACGAGTTCTGAATTTTTTTATTGTCTGTTTGAGATGCACTTAGGGAATGCATTTTTTGTATGCAGTTTTTCAATAATATACCATGGCTCCGGTTCACAAAGTTTCCTGGCGCATTCACGAATCGAATGCAAAAAGAATTATTAAGATCCATATTGTCCTTTTTTTTTCGGAGGTTCAGTGCTTTATTCCTTCGACTAAAAGGTCCCTATCTTCTAGAAATCTTGGCGACCATATTTACTCATATTATTTTACTCACGGCAGCTCGAAATAGGTCATATGACGTTAGAGTAGTCCCCTTCCTCAAATTGGCTAGCCAAGATCGTCTACGTTCAGAGCCTCTCTTGCCCTCAATCTTGCCTTGTAGAATCAACTGTAGAAGTCAGTAGTTATTATTACGTATAATGTGGCCGAAGAAAGGCAATTTTCTGTTCTCTACGGTGCGGTGTTAATAATTTCTTTGTCTTTTCTTAGCCTCTGGAGGGTTATGTTAGTTTTGTATTGTATATAAGAGACCTTCAACATACGTCGGTAGCACCACATTTCAAACGCCTCTAATCGTTTTCTAGCATTTTCCGCAAGACTCCAGCTTTCTACTCCGCAGAGGAGGACACTACAGACGTAACGTCTAAGAATTCTTATGCGTATATTGTAACGGGTAGCTTTTTGGGACGACAGATTCAGTAAAACACAGGTTAAAAACAAAGTAAATATATTTAGGATATTTATATACAGTTCAAAATAAATAAAATAAAATATAATTCTATCTTCTGCAAAGGAAAAATAACGTAATACTTATTACTGTCATCGAACCATAATAATAATATTAGAATGATACAATCCACAACACAATATATACAATAGCAATCACGCTACACGAAATCAATCTATCTACACATTCAGACTCGGAGCTTATCACATTTCAATCTAATGCAATAACAATCAAACAGCAACACACCGTTGCCCACCCATCGTCTTCAGATAGGAGATGGCCGCTGGCCACTACCGTTCACTGCGGATACGGTTCCGGCGAAACGCCTCTTCAATACGGAGGCATCCACCTGGCAAAATTCCTATTCAATCCATTGCATCTCTGCCGTTTTGAGTTCTTCTTGATTCCATACGTTAAGAAGAACTGATTTTATGATCCTCCTTACTCGTCCTAAATACGCTCTCGGTAGTCATCGCCGGAGTGGTGGTACGTAGAGGGGATGCGCCAACACGCGAACTTCTTCGATCCTCTACGGTTGACCTGCCGTACGCCGGCTGCAGGTATCATACCATTACAATATTGATACTTAAAGATAAGTGGCAGAAAATATTCCTAAGACTGTCAAAAGAGCTTCTAGCTTTTTCAATGCGAGCTTTTATTTCGTAGCTATGATCCCAAGTACTCCCTCTAACGGTGTATTGGTTATTGCAATTTGGGTGTTTATGTTGGTGTTCTTACTAACGATCATTATTTTTGTTTTCTTAAAATTTAGTCTCAGGCCGTATTTGTTACATGCTTCTACAACATTATCTATTATCCTTTGGAGCCCCTGCGCACTGAAAAGATATGTTCTCTTCTCTTTTCACACCTTCCATTTTCAACACATATGAAAATAATTTTAACGCATTCTAAAAATATATCAACAGGGGAGGGTTTGACAAATGATAGATGTTTATATCGTTAAAATATGACCCCTTTGAAATAATAGGAGAGCGGTATGCACTCCCAAAATGACCAGGTACTGACCACGGTGTGGTAAATGGCTAATTTTGCTCATATTGTATGTTTTTGATGGTGCTGAAACCGAAAATGAGGTTTACTTTGAATTTTATATGCGGGGGAATATTGTCAAAATCGTCACAATCGTCAAAATCGTCATTGTCACGATTTTTTGCGTTAAACTCGCCACAACTCTGTTCCATTTTAATATTTTTTTTTCTAAAATTTTTATAGTAGATATATATTTCTCACCTTTTTGAAGGCAATGGAACCTGTTTCAAGCTGTCAGTCTTATTCTAATAAAAGTTATGAATGTTTTAAATTAAAAGGTGCAGATTCGTGAATTGCAAAGTAAAATGGCAAAAGTTAAGTGACAACATTTACAATTAAGCTGTTTAATCACGATGTTGAAACATAGAGTTCAAAGAAGTTTTTTGGGGAGTTTTAGATCAAAATGTTTTAAGAAAAAAAAATGATGCAACTTTCAATTCTAAGAAAAATATTTTATTTTGTTTTATATAAACTACATTTCCACTTTCAGCATCATGAAGAACATAAACTAATACCAACATTAGCCATTCACCACCCATGGTCAGTATCTCAAAAAATAAGTGCTATTTTGGGGATGTATAACGTCAATATTAAAAGTTGCATTATTTTTGAAGTGAAAACTTCTTTAGGGACGTTGTGCGATTTTTGGATAGGGGAAAAAGCATTGAATTCGCGACCGTCATCTTTAGGGACGTTGTGCGATTTTTGGATAGGGGAAAAGCATTGAATTGGCGACCGTCATTGCGACTGTCATCGCTTATGCTATATTATGTGTGTTTATATATAAATTGTGCAGAGGTATTTAAATTTAAAATAAATGTAAAACCTATTTTAGGATGGGGAAAAAGGACTGATTTCGCGACCATCATCGCGACCGTCATCGCGACCGTCATCGCTTCGGAGTAATAAATTTTGTACATATATAGGTATATTATGTATATGTATATACAGGGTGTTTCATTATTAATTGTCCATATAGTAACTGGAGAAACTTTAGCACAAAATACGAAGATTTACTTAAAACACTTAAATAAAATGTAGTTCCTTACTGAGTTACAGGGTGTTTTATCTAAAAATTTAAAAATTATTTTTGCTCAGCATTTTAAAACTATTCGACGTATCCTTTTCATGCTTGGCAGAAAGTGCGACTACTATACACCCAACTAAATTATGATAAACAAACATTTCTAGCTACTACCAGAGGCGTACGACAGGGGATAGTGAATGGTTGACCCCTCTCAAATTCTACGCCACTGGAGGAATTTCTATTTTAGTGCCATTTTTAGATTCTCCAACACTTTCTACGCAAATAATATACTTCTTATTGGTAACGATAAAGTCATTAGTTTTTTAGATATTTGAAGTTAAATATGAAACGGCACAGTTATTTTGATTAAAATGATTCATATGATTAAAAATTTAAAAATTATTTGTACGCAGTACTTTAAAACTGTTTGGCGTATCGTTATCATACTTGGCAGAAAGTGTAAATACTGTACACCCTACTAAATTAAGATAAACAAACGTTTCTAGCTACTACCAGAGGCGTACGACAGGGGATAGTGGCTGGTTGACCCTTCCCAAATTCTACGCCATTGACGAAATTACTATTTTAGTGTAATTTTTTGATTTTTCAATACTTTTCATGTAAATAATATACTCTTCATTCGTACCGATAAAATAATTAGTTTTCGAGATATTTGAAATTAAAAATGAAGCGACACAATACATTAATCAAAATAATCGTGTCGTTTAATTTTTAACTTCAAATATCTCGAAAACTAATGACTTTATCATTACGAATAAAGAGTATATTATTTTCATAGAAAATATTGGAGAATCTAAAAATTGAACTAAAATAGCAATTCCGCCAGTGGCGTAGAATTTGGAAAGGGTCAACCATTCACTTTCCCTCGTCGTACGCCTCTGGCAATAGACAGAAACGTTTGTTTAACATAATTTAGTAGTTTGTACAGTATCTATACTTCCTGCCCAGTATAAAAAGGATACGTCGAATAGTTTTAAAATGCTGAGCAAAAATATTTTTTAAATTTTTAGATAAAACACCCTGTAACTCAGTAAGCAACCACATTTTATTTAAGTGTTTTAGGTTAAATCTTCGTATTTTGTGCTAAGGTTTCTCCAGTTACCATATGGACAATTATTAATGAAACACCCTGTATAAATTGTATAGAAGTATTTAAATTTAAAATAAATGTAAAACCTATTTTAGGATGGGGAAAAAGGATTTATTTCGCGACCGTTATCGCGACCGTCATTGCTTCGACGAAATAAATTTTTGAAGTGAAAACTTTTTAGGGACGCTGTGCACTTTTTAGATGGGGAAAAAGTGTTGAATTAGCGACCGCCGCGCCATCGCTTCGGCGAAATAAATTTTTCAAGTGAAAACTTCTTTAGAGACGTTGTGCCCTTTTTAGATGGAGAAAAAGTATTGAATTATCGACCGTCATCGCTTCGGCGAAATAAATTTTTGAAATGAAAACTTCCTTAGGGACGTTGTGCACTTTTTAGATGGGGAAAAGTATTGAATTAGCGACCGTTATTGCTTCGACGAAATAAATTTTTGAAGTGAAAACTTCTTTAGGAACGTTGTGCACTTTTTAGATAGGAAAAAAGTATGTAGTTTGCGACCGTCATCACTTTGTCTAACTAAATTTCATACGTATATATAATACTATGGGTATGTATACATAAAAAGCATAGAACGTATGCAACGCATATATACTATAGGTATAGCACTTCTTTTTGGATGGGGAAAAGCATTGAGCTCGTAATTTATATACTATAAGAAGTTTTCACTTCTGTGGGCACTCCCATGAGTGCTTTAATTTTTTTTTCTATAAATCACTTTGATCTAAAACTTTCCAGAAAACTTTTTTGTACTCTAATTTTACCATAAACGTGATTTCGTCACCCAATTCCTACGATTAAACTTTGCAATTCAGGAATCTGCACCTTTTACTTAAACAAATTATAACTTTTATTAGAATAAGAATAAAAGCTTGACACAGGCCCCATTGTCTTCAGAAAGGTGAGAAATATATACTATTAAACAGAGTTGTAGCGAGTTAAAGGCAAAAAACGTGATTTCATTTATTTTTTATTTTTAGGGTAAAACTAAGATTTTGACAATGTTCCCCCACATTAAATTCAAAATGAACCTCATTTTCGTTTTCAGCACCATAAAAATCATCAAAAACATAAAGTCTGATCAAAGTTAGCCATTTACCACACTATAATCAGTATCTAGAGAAATAAGCGTTTTTTGGGGTGTGCCGCTCGTCTTTAACAATCGATCTGTTATAGCGTTTTCACAAAATCCAATCAATATTTCCAGATATCAGGGTACTGATCGGGGATCCTTTCTTAGGGGCTTTAGGCCAGGGTAATAAGACAAAAATATACCCTGTTCGTGACACTCGAGCAGCCAGGGTACTGAAGCGTTTTTTCGACAGGTAATACCTATAAGAGCAAATTGTAACTATTTCCTGCGTAGGATCTGGCGGCAATTAAGTGTCAAAAATGACATTTTCCCTTTTTTTTTCAAATCAATGGAAAACAGTGAAACTTATGGTTTTCTTAGTACAAATATCTTTGAGATTATGGAAAAAGCTTTAAAATGACGTACTACAAAGTTCGATATACTCATTTATTGTTAATATAATTGCGAAAAAAGGTCGGAATTGCAAAAAAAATTATTTTCGCAATAACTGTTGTAAAAATTAGTGTACGGGTTTGAAATTTTTGTTAAATGAGGGTTCTTTGGTGCTTAATATGTGATAAAAATTTCAAAGCGATTCATTCCATTGTTTAAATTTTATTCGAATTGTTTATCTCAGAGAGCATTTTTTTTGCAATAACATAAGTCAGAAAAAAATGAAGGTAGAACCATTCCATAGATGTCAAATGGAAGAACATGAGCTATGTTTTTAACTTGGTTTAAAAAAAGCAAATAAAAAATGCATTTATTAGTAATAAATAATTATGCAAAAGTATCGTAAATCTTTCCTTATAAACTTTTTGGATAACTTTTTCCAAAAAAATTAACTTTTTTTACCCTGTTTTAAGTGCACAACTACCAAGTAATGTTATTTATATCATAATTGATAAAAAATTGTAATAAATATAAATAATTTCTTATATAACAAAATAAAAAGTTTATAAGGAAAGATTTATGATACTTTTGCATAATTATTTATTATTAATAAATACATTTTTTATTCGCTTATTTTAAACCAAGTTGAAATATAGCTCATGCTCTTTCATTTAACACCTGTGGAATGGTTCTAACGTCATTTTTTTCTGACTTATGTTATTGCGAAAAAAATGCTCTCTGGGATAAACAATTTGAATAAAATTTAAACAATTGAATGAATCGCTTTGAAATTTTTATCACATATTAAGCACCAAAGAACCCTTATATGACAAGAATTTCAAATCTGTTCACTAATTTTTAAAATAGATATTGCGAAATTAATTTTTTTTGCAATTCCGACCTTTTTTCGCAATTATATTTACAATAAATGAGTATATCAAACTTTGTAATACGTCATTTTAAAGCTCTTTGCAAAATCTCAAAGATATTTGTACTAAGAAAACCATAAGTTTCACTGCTTTCCATTGATTTGAAAAAAGAGGGAAAAATGCCATTTTTTGACACTTAATTGTTTATAAATAAAAATGGCCGCCAGATCCTACGCAGGAAATAGTTACAATTTGCTCTTATAGGTATTACCTGTCGAAAAAACGCTTTAGTACCCTGGCTGCTCGAGTGTCATGGGAAAAACCTTATTACCCTGGACTACTTGCTCTGTATGAAAGACAGCATGAAAATAATTATTATTTTAAAACTACTTCTTTTGATACAATTTTTTCCAGCTAATAACAGTAGTATTTTAAAGAGGTTCAATAAAAGCTCTTGTACATCTTTTAATTTCAAAGTTATCTTTTGATGCCACTTCATTTTTAGAACTGATTTCTATACAAAATGTAACAAACAGAATATAAAATTTTTGATTTTTAAATACAAAGGACAATAGATGGAATTTAAGCATTTTTCTCTTGCACAAATCGACGAGTTGTGCTTCGACCCATCACAGTCAAGCAGGCATGCAATTTAAATTTTTCTTTGAAGTTTTTAAATAAAACACAGCAACGTAAAACGTTTTTCGTGCTATCTAAAAATATATTTGCATATAATGTTTAACTAATTCTAGGCCAGTTAATGACCCTGTTTGGAGTGTAAGTAATTTTTTCTCGTCACGACCGATAGATTTGATTTAAAATTTGGATTTAGATTCCTCTAATGGCGGCACCACACTTGCTAAGCGTTATTTGTCTTCTTCTTCTTATTTATATAGGCAGTACTGCCTGTTTTTCTTCAACGGTGTCTTTCATTCTGCCCCTAAGTTGTCATTCCATATTTTCCTTGGGCGTCCTGTACTTCTTCTGCCTAACAGTGACTTGTCCCTGGCTATTCTTACTATCCTTGATTCAGTCATCCTGCTTAGTGTTCATTCCACTCTTCTTTTCTGTTCTTTACCCAGGTATTTATATTGTTTACCCCACATATGCGTCTGATTTCCTCACTTCTTACCTTATCCTGTAGTCCTTTTCTGGCCATCCTTCTTAAGATCTTCATTCCGTTGGGCTCCAGATGTCTTCGTGTTTTGCTTGTGTCTGGTCTTGTTTCGGCCGTGTAAGTCATAACTGGCCTCATAACTGACTTATACAGGATGAGTCATGAGGAACTGTACATACTCCTACCTCGTATAGAGGCCCCTATGGGGAATAACAAATGACCATTAAAAAATGTCTGCTCCCATTGTTTAATAATATACAGGGCGAGTTTCGCATGTTGACAGAAATTTGTATTCGTCATAATTTTTGAACGGTCAAATCGATGTGGCTATTATTTTGGTCAATCGTTACACTATTGCCACCTAATCAACTCCTTTATTCAAACTAGAAAAAAATCAGGTCCGGCTTTAAAAAAATTAGTTCGTTTGGGTCTTAGAAAAAATTTCACCCTGTATAAGCTTTTTGAAAACTCTAATATGAATTTTACAAATTAGACAAATAGGCAATTAAAATAACATATTTATTTTTTTCCGCACACGATTGCTTAATTTTTTATAAAAAAATCAAATTTGATTATGAATTAAAAGTTTGGTAAAGTGAACCATAGATTTAACAAAATTAACTTTTATTAACAAAATTAATTTTTTTTGGACAAATATTTAATTTATGTTACCACCAATCAACTGATTTATTCAAACAAGAAAAAAATCAGGCCCGGATTTAAAAAATAAGTTCGTTTTGGGTCTTAGAAAAAATTTCACCCTGTATACGCTTTTTAAAAACTGTATTATGATTTTTACAAATTAGACAAATAGGCAATTAAAATGGCATATTTATTTTTTTCTCCACATGATTACTTAATTTTTTATAAAAAAAATCAAATTTGACTATGAATAATTAAAAGTTTGGCAAAGTGAACCATAGATTTAAAATAAATAACTTTTATTACAAAAATGAATTTTTTTTGAACAAATATTTAATTTATGTTATCACCCAATCAACCGATTTATTCAAACAAGAAAAAAATCAGGCCCGGATTTAAAAAATTAGTTTGTTTGGGTCTTAGAAAAAATTTCACCTTGTATACGTTTTTTGAAAACTCTAATATGAATTTTACAAATAAGACAAATAAGCAATTAAAACGGCATATTTATTTTTTCCCCACACGATTACTTATTTTTTTATTAAAAAATCAAATTTGACTATGCATAAAAAGTTTGGCAAAGTTATTGCATAGATTTAAAAAAATTAATTTTTTTTACAAAAATTAATCTAAAAAACCAACGTTTTTCTTAAAATTAAAAGTTTTACCATTTTTTTTCTATAACACGTCTAGATCTAAAACTTCCCATAACACTTCTTTTGGACTCTATAGTTTAACATAGACGTATCAAATTGATAAATTTTAAATTTTTCCACCTAATTTTTGCGATTTACAAGTTTGCAACTTTTACAAGAAGAAGACTGAAAGTCTACAACAATTTTCATAGTCTTCACAATGGTAAGAGGTATGTGCTGTAAAAATTTCAGAAAAAAAATATTAAAATGGAACAGAGTTGTAGCGAGTTAAACCGTGAGTTCATTTTTTTTTCATTTTTAGGTTAAAATTCCGATTTTGACAAATTTTATTTTTTAATAAAACATTAAGTAATCGTGTGGGGAAAAATAAATATGCCATTTTAATTGCCTATTTTTCTTATTTGTAAAATTCATATTAGAGTTTTTAAAAAGCTTATACAGGGTGAAATTTTTTCTAAGACAAAAACGAACTAATTTTTTAAATCCGGACCTGATTTTTCTCTAGTTTGAATAAATCAGTTGATTGGATGGTAACATAAGTTACCTATTTGTGCAAAAAAATTAATTTTTGTAATAAAAGTTATTTTTTTTTCTATGGTTCACTTTACCAAACTTTTAATTATTCATAGTCAAATTTGATTTTTTTTATAAAAAATTAAGTAATCGTGTGGGGAAAAAATAAATATGCCGTTTTAATTGCCTATTTATCTAATTTGTAAAAATCATATTAGAGTTTTCAAAAAGCGTATACAGGGTGAAATTGTTTCTAAGACCAAAACGAATTTATTTTTTAAATCCGGGCCCAATTTTTTTCTTGTTTGAATAAACCAGTTGATTGATGGTAACATAAATTAAATATTTGTCCAAAAAAAATTAATTTTGTTAATAAAAGATAATTTTGTTAAATCTATGGTTCACTTTACCAAACTTTTAATTCATAATCAAATTTGATTTTTTTTATAAAAAATTAAGCAATCGTGTGCGGAAAAAAATAAATATGCCATTTTAATTGCCTATTTGTCTAATTTGTAAAATTCATATTAGAGTTTTCAAAAAGCGTATACAGGGTGAAATTTTTTCTAAGACTCAAACGACCTAATTTTTTTAAAGCCGGACCTGATTTTTTCTAGTTTGAATCAATTAGTTGATTAGGTGGTAATAGTGTAACGATTGGCCAAAATAAGAGACACCTCGATCTGACCGTTCAAAAATGATGACGAATACAAATTTCTGTCAAAATGCAAAACTCGCCTTGTATATTATTAAACAATGGGAGCAGACACTTTTTAATGGTCATTTGTTATTCCCCATAGGAGTCTCTATACGAGGTAGGAGTATGTACAGTTCCTCATGACTCACCCTGTATATTCGGGCCTTTGTTTCCAATCTTAGGTGTTTGTTTTTCCAAATTGTATCGTTTAGGCATCCGGCCGTTCTACTGGCTTTAATTATTTGGTCTTTTACCTCTTCTTCGGTATTGTTGTCGGCTGATAGATTAATTCCCAGATATTTGAAAGTCATTACTTGTTGTATAATTTGATTGTTTAACTCCAATTTGCATCTTATTTGTTTTTTGGCTATTACTAAGCTTTTTGTTTTTTGGGCTGATATTTTCATATTCATTTCTTTTGCGTTAATGTTGAACTCGTGCATCCTTGTGGTCGTCTTCGCACTCTGCTACTAACACGGTGTCCTCAGCATAACAGAGTATTTTTATCTCTCTATTAGACTATTACCCATTTTGTACCCTCTTTTTTCTTCACTTGTTTTATTATTGTATCCAACATTATGTTAAATACTAGAGGGCTTAGTGAATCTCCTTCCCTGATTCCTGTGTTTGTTTCTATGGGTTCTGTTATTATTCCATTTACTTTCATTTCTAATTTATTTCTTACATTATATCGTCGGTCTAATAAGCAAATTGCCTAAGTCACAAATTGAAAATTTTACAGGAGAGACAAAAAAATTTCTAACTTGCTTATGTCCAAAAGACAACAAAAGTAACAAAAGAGAAAATTCTCTAACTCCATGCAATACATAATTGACCAAAATTAATTAAACAAAATATTTACACAAACTTTCTACTTATTATACTATATCCATATTAATAATAATAATCAAAATATATTTATTTACTTACATTTTCTAACGTTTTCTATTAAAACAATTTCGGAAACACTGTTACGTACAAGCGAACATCTGATCAAACAATGGACAGGTGATATTCGTATGAATGTGAAAGAACGTTTGGACTTCAGCAAAATCCGTTTAGCGAAATTGGCGCGAAATAAAATAATAATGGGGCTTGTGGGAATTGTCAGGCGGTAGCTTTTACCGTCTACTACTAGATGTTAAAAAAAAAACAGTTTCCGCAAAAAATGGACTTAGGCAATTTGCTTATTAGACCGACGATATGTTAATTGTAATGCGCCTTATTCGGCCGCATAGGACGAAGTATGGAGGGTTAATTCGTGAATATTCGCTTGATGCGCGCGCATAGCGAGTAAGCACGCATAGCAAATACGCCTATCCGTTCAGTTGTCTGTTTTTACACACTCAAAGGACGAATATTTTGGTCGCATATAGACTTGAGACCAGGGTTGCGTTTACTTGGGGGTGGAAACCACCCCTTCTCAGAGGTGAAATAACATATGTTCAAAATAAATGCGGAAATTAATAAACTGACATACTTTTCGAGTTATTTAGGCGAGGAAATGCATTACACCTCTGATGCCTGGTTGCAACAACAGATCTTAAGCTTAAGACGTGATTTAAGCTCAGCTTACGAAATATAAGCGTTGCACCATTTAGTCTTAGATTAATTTTCAGCTTATCACAATGGACTGCCACGTGGATTACATCTTAAACTTCTTCTCAGTTAAGACGTGCTTAGATAAAAATCGAAAATTATGGATATATAAGCTGAGCTAGGCTAAGCTGTAGCTTACGATTTATTGGTGCAACCAGGTAAAGCTTTTTTAAAGTAAGACGAATCGTTATGAAACCTTTTGAATTCGAGTCGGGAGAGCTTCAGAAGAAAAAAAGAATGTGTGTGTACTTTGTACGCACGTGAGAAGTTATATTTCTATTATATGATTTAAACGAAATTAATTTATTGTTATTTTTATTTTTACTTTGGTGGCTTGCATGTAGATTCTAAGTGAGTATAACCTATAACTTTTTATAACCTTAGTCAACATTTTAAATACTTTGCATCCTTTTATCTGGTTGTACACATTTTAGGATTGCACTGATGATGATCGGTCAACCGATCGAAAACTAGTTCTGTCTTTGATGTAGCCCTGTATAGGGATTTTAACAAATATACCTTTTATAAAGGATTTTATGAAATTAATATACTTTTTACTTATATTTTATTTAAATATTAAACTAATTTACACTTACTACTCCTCAAACATTTTTATTAAAACAGTGCCAAAAATTAAAATAATAAAAGAATAAAACACACACAAACACATTAAAAATGCCACAAATTATTTCTGAACATTAATTGTCGGAAATTTTTTTAACTAAATACGTATTTTCTGAAAATAAAATTCTATAATAAATATACTTACAATCATAAAATGTATAAAAAAAAATAAAAAAATAAAAGTTTTTATTGGGATTCGAACCAGCTATCAGCGCAGTTGGTATATTGGGGTTCATTCGCCTTAAACGCTTCGCCACGGAGGCAATGTGTCATTATGTGCGAAGATCGACTAACTAAACGGATTAAGCTTTTGAAATTTTTGAATTAAATTAAATTATTTTGATTTTGAATTGAATTGCTTTAGAATTGAAAAAATACAACAACACATAAAGTAAGAAAACAATATATTAGGTGAACATTGATAGAAATTTTGATGGTAATCAAATTATGTAAATAAAAGTATTACATACTATGTATTTTGGCAGGTTCAAATAGGTAGGTACCTATGATACATTTACAATTATTACGTACATGTTGCTTTTAAAAACTATTTAAATGTCACTACAATTATAAACTTTTTTGTTTCTGTCCTCACAACAATAAAACTAATATATTATAATCAAGTATATTCAAATGGGAAATAAGCCACAATTTTACCTAAAAATGATTTTATTAACGTTTCGACGCCCAAGTCGGGTGTCGTTGTCAAAATACAAAATAATACTAAATAAACAAAAATGTTGTTGCTTAGTAAAAAATTCTTCTAATAATTTATTTAATCTGACTCTTTTATATCGGCAATTCAGACACGTATTATACATTTTAAAGTAGAAGACTTTAAAATGATATTGCCAATATTGATGAGTTGCGTTCCTGGGACGACTTTACTAAAAGATAGTTCATTCGATTACATGAAATCAATCCCAACTCAAGAATATCCGCCACAAAAAATCATAGCATGTGATCTGTCTTTAAAAAGACAACCAAATGCAACGGTGGCACTGAAATTCTCGCGTTAGAGATTCCATAGTAAATCACGAGGGAAAACCAGAAAAAACCTCGTGATACTATCCCGACATCGTAAGTATTTGGGTTTACATTTAGTTTACTCTCAAAACTAATACCAAATTCTGACTTGATATTTTAAATTTTAAATAATACTAAAATACTAAATATGTACTAACTCGATATGTTACTGATTTACCACTTGTGGTATTTTCTTTCTATTGACTTCCTCCTTTAATATGGGTAACCACATCCTACTGCATTCTACCGAGGAATTTGCGACACCAAATTGCATTTGGTTGTCTTTTTAAAGACAGATCACATGCTATGATTTTTTGTGGCGGATATTCTTGAGTTGGGATTGATTTCATGTAATCGAATGAACTATCTTTTAGTAAAGTCGTCCCAGGAACGCAACTCATCAATATTGGCAATATCATTTTAAAGTCTTCTACTTTAAAATGTATAATACGTGTCTGAATTGCCGATATAAAAGAGTCAGATTAAATAAATTATTAGAAGAATTTTTTACTAAGCAACAACATTTTTGTTTATTTAGTATTATTTTGTATTTTGACAACGACACCCGACTTGGGCGTCGAAACGTTAATAAAATCATTTTTAGGTAAAATTGTGGCTTATTTCCCATTTGAATATACTTGATTATAAAAATGCCACAAGAAAATAGCTTCAGAACAACATTAATATATTATAATTTGTTTACCTTCATATTGAACAATTATTTATTATTGACAGATCATTTCAACACCCAATCAGAGCCCGTATAACGACTAATACCATACTGTCGGTGTGCGCATGCGCGCAGATCAATATAAATTCACCCTCAATCTCAATCGCGCCTAAAGAAGTATAACTTCAAAAAGTGACCTATTGGCATGGGGGACAAATGAAACTTGCAATGTTGTAGGCGGAAAATACAACTCAGAAAATAATCATGGAAATAATTTCAATTTTCATACTCTGGCGTTTTTGAGGTAAATATGTAGGTAGTTGGAATTTATTATATGTATAGGGGATTTTGAGGTCGACAAACCCGAATATTGCATCGACGATGATGTACGAGGTACCTATAGTAGATTTACAATCAAGATGCAGTAGAAATAAACAAATCAAGACACGTTAAATGCTACCAGGAGCCCTCACTCCCGAATCATAATTTACAATGTATAAACTTAGGAAATCCTGATTTCGGATTTACAATGTATATACATTTAGCTCCTAGTACCATTTAGGAGTGCTCCTAGTAGCATTTAACGTGTCTTGGTTTGTTTATTTCTACTGCATCTTGATTGTAAATTTAGTATAGTGCCCGGTATCTACATCGTCTCCTGGAATTTCATGAAAATTTGTTATGAAAATAGTTGAAATTTTATATCTCGGGTTTTGTGGTCGCTGAATACGAATCTTGCATTGAAGATACCCGGTATCTACGTCATCTCCTGGAGTTTTTATAAAAATAGTTGAAATTTGACGTACAACCACTGACGTATAGATGACGTACAACCACCCGAGTATGAAAATTGAACTCATTTCAATTATTATTTTTCGAGTTGTGAATTTTTATTTTTTGAACACTTTGAGGTGCACTTTGGAAAATGCATTTTCCGCCTAAAAATGGTATTTTAAATTTTCCCTCATGCCAATAGGTCAACTTTTTCTGAAGCTCTCCCGAATCGAATGAAAATGGTTTCATAATGATACGTCTTAATGTTAGAGGTTTAGGCCATTTTAGTGCTTTATACCCTGGCCTAATTTGCGAGCGAAAATATTCGATTCTCAACAAAAAAAAAACACGTTTTTAGACGGTTTTTCGCAAATAACTCGTAAGTACAGTATGCGCCAAAACAAACGACACTGAAAAATTAAAGCTAAACATGAAAAATTAAATAAAAACATTTCAAATCATGCGAATTTTAAGTTTTGCTTCTATACAAAATGTGTTCCAAGTGCTCACCATTGCGTTTCATGCAGTAGGTACTCATAACGTTTAACAAGATTGCTTAGCATGTTATTAAAAATAGGCTGCTGCATTCTTCTGAAAAAGGTCAAAATTTTTTCACGGAGTTCATCAATAGTTGCCGGTGGGTTTTCTGTAAAAACGGCTTGTTTCAGCATACCCCATACGTAAGCATCAAGGTGAATGAGAAGGGTAAGGAAAATTCGTGTTACGGAAAATTACGTGGTCTTCAAAATTTTCTCGAATCAGATCTAAGGATGCTCTCGTGGTATGACAAGTAGCCCCATCCTGTTGGAACCATTGGGTATTCAACTGTATGTTTCTGGCACGTCGTAATAGTCTGAGATCAATAAAAACTGGTGTCAAAATTTGTTCTCTATATCGCACTTGATTTAGTGTAACGGGTCTTCTACGCTCGTGTTCCACGAAGTAAGGGCCCAATAATCCATTACCTGACACTGCGCACCAAATCGTTACACGGTCACTATGAAGAGGTTTCTCTACGATGATGTCTGATCGTTCAAAACCAAGAAAATGATTTGTCTGTCGATTGATAAATCCATTCAGATGGATGTGACATTCGTCTGTAAACCATATATTAGAAAAAAATAGGGGCTGTTCATAAACCATTGCCAAGACTGAAGCACAATAAACAACTCTTGATTTATTGTCTTGTCTTGTCAAGTGTTGCCCAATCTGTATTTTATAGGGAAAACCACCAATCTTCTTAAACATTCTTCGGGTAGACGTTTCACTCAAATTCATTTTTAGAGATGTTCTGCGGAGACTTCTTTTTGGTGATTCTAACACCTGTTGAAATAGCCTTCCTTGATTCGCATTTGTTGTCACGGTAACTGGACGACCAGTACAGCTTTTGCGTTGAGTTAGAAAGTTTGTCGAAATTTTGCAATGACTCTTAACAAGTCCTTATTAGTCGGTGCAGGCTTCTGAAACTTTTCCCGAAATTGATTGGCAACCATTAACAAACTAGGTCCATTTGATCATCCATTCCCGTATGAGCGGAAGTAGTACTCAATAATAAATATTTTTTCTTGCGTTGTAAGCACCATTTCGAATCTTTTTGACAGTTTGTTAGAATAAACAATGTTTAAAAATACCATGACAACTATTGTCACTTGTTTCATATAACGCGATTATATTTCACAGGCTTCCTGATTTCAGTGTCCTTTGTTTTGGTGCATACCGTATTTTATCGAAAAAAAATATATATTCTAGCAAAAATGAAGATCATAGAAAACGAAAAAAATGGTGTATTTTATACAGGGTGTAACAAAAATAAAGGTCATAAATTAAATCACATATTCTGGGACTAAAAATAGTTCGAATGAACCTAACTTACCTTAGTACAAATATGCACATAAAAAAAGTTACAGCCCTTTGAAGTTACAAAATGAAAATCGATTTTTTCGAATATATCGAAAACTATTGAAGATTTTTTATTGAAAATGGACATGTGGCATTCTTATGGCAGAAACATCTTAAAGAAAAATTATAGTGAAATTTGTTTACCCCATAAAAATTTTATGGGGGTTTTGTTCCCTTAAACCCCCCCAAACTTTTGTGTACGTCTCAATTAAATTAATATTGTGGTACCATTAGTTAAACTCAATATTCTTAAAACTTTTTTGCCTCTTAGTATTTTTTCAATAAGGCAGTTTTTATCGAGTTGAGGCTTATTTTTTAATATGTTTACATAAAAAATTTATGGTGGTTTTGTTCTTTTAAACCCCCCAAATGTTTGTGTACGTTCCAATTAAAATATTATTTCGGTACCATTAGTTAAACACAATGTTTTTAAAACTTTTTTGCCTCTTTGGATTTTTTCGAGAAGGCACCTTTTATCGAGATGTGGCTTCTTTTTTAATATGGTTCAAAATATACCTAAAAATGTAAATCATAAATAAATTTTCATATTCTTACCAAGTCTCCATAATCGTACTTAACCATATACAAATATGTGGTGGATCTGACAAATATTCAAAATATCACGATAAAAACGGACTTTTAGAAAAAGTACTAAGAGGTAAAAAAGTCTTAAAAACATCGTGTTTAACTAATGGTACTACAATAATAATTAAATTGGAACGTACACAAAAGTTTGGTGGTTTAAAAAACAAAACACCATAAAATTTTTATGGGGTGTCCAAATTTCACTATAATTTTTTTTTAAGATGCTACTGCCATAAAAATGCCACATGTCCATTTGCAATAAAAAATCTCTAATAGTTTTCGATATATTGGAAAAAAACGATTTTCACTTTGTAAATTCAAAGGGCTGTAACTTTTTTTATGTGCACATTTGTATTAAGGTAAGTTAGGCTCAATCGAACTATTTTTGGTCCCAGAATATGTGATTAAATTTATGACCTGTATTTTTGTTATACCCTGTATACGAAGACTGTAGACTCAATAGAAGCAGTTGTAACTCATGAGTTATGAGTTATCAAAGAGTTCGTAGCGAAGTTGTTTTGCATCGGATGGGAAAAGTTACGGAACTCGTCAAAGCAGTTAAAAATCGAAAACTTGAATATTTTCCCCAGAGGTATATAATATACTCCATTTAATAATACAAAGCAAGGTAGACGGTAGAAAAGGGCCAGGTCGAATAAGAACGTCATGGCTTAAAAACCTGAGAGAACCGTTTAACACATCCTCTGCATCCCTCTACCGAGCTGCCATCAACAAAATTACTATAACCAATTTGATAGCCACTGCTCGATAATCGAGTACGGCACATGAAAAAGAAAAACTCATTAAAAGTAAGTTTTTATTTGTCAAATTCCAAATTGAATATTTCAGCGTGAAATAACCAAACAATGGAGAATTTTTGGGGAAAACTTATTAAAACTTTACATATATGTGTTTAAAAAAAAATTAATTTTTATTTTTATTATAAAAGTTTCTAACAAAAAAACTAAGTGAGTTACGCTCAAAATAAAGTTAATCCCTTTTTTTGATAAAGAAATAGTGAAAATTACTCCTTAATTCACACCCCAAATTAAATTAATCTTTATCTCTTTACACTTTATTTATGGATTATATTATCTGTAAGTTTCACCGGTTCAAAATGCTTATTTAGAAAAAAAAATTGGTTTCAAAGTAAACATTTTCTTTAATGTTGAAAAAATGCCATTTTTAAAATACCTTAATAGTTATTTATGATATAAGTGTTAAAAGTACACGTTTAAGGCACGCATGTGAAAGTTTGCAGAATGAGCGATAGCGAGTTCTGTAATTCACATGAGTGCCTTAAAAATGTACTTTTTAACACGCATATCATACAATATTTTTCTACAAACGTAATTATAGGACAATATCTACAAAAACTTTTACTTGAACGTGACTGACATTCCGTTTTTATATTTTTTTGACATTACATCAAAATTGTCTATACGGTCAATACGAACTGCAGTGCCTTAAAAATATTTTAAAGTACTAGTGCCTTAAAGTAACATTTGGAGTGCTAAAAATTGCATTTTTAACACGGTTGTAGAAAAAAATTATTATATTAGCTATACAAAAAATCGCGAAGTGTAAAAAATGTAGATTTGGTTTTTCTAAATATTTTGGATTTTGTTTTATTGTAAGACAAAAATTAGTTAAGATATGATTGTTTAAAATGTGCATACACTCGTGATTAGTGACTTGTTCAAGCCCTCTCAACTACAACCCTTTCAAAAATAAGTACTTTAAATTGGTGAAACTTAGAGATCATATAAATATATAATTAAATATAATAATTTCATTTGAGATTGTAATTAGAGTTTGGTTTTCGCGTTTTTTTTTACCAAAAAAAAAGACCAACTTTATTTTGAGCGTAACTTGCTTAGCTTTGACGCTAGAAATTTATAACAAACAAGAATAAATCTTATTTAAACACTTTTTAAAAATTACATGATTTCTTTCTGAAAAGTGCTTCATTTTTTGGTTATTTCACGTTGAAATATTCGATTTGTAATTTGACCAATAAGAATCTATTTCTCATGGAATAGAACTCTGCTTGTTCTAGGTCTACAGACTTCATACATACAGTATTTTCGCTTTTTTTGTAAGCTACGTTTTTTGCTAACAATATTCCTTTCGATAAAATACTTATATACGTCTCGATCCCGCATATGAAAAAAAAGTTGATCAATAGCAAGCTGAAAATTTGTTAATAGCTTAAGGGTGTCTAGTCGGACAAACTTTATGGGAACACTGGAACAGGGTAAGTTTTAATTGTGAAACAGTTTAAAAATTTGGAACGGTCAGACCACGAAAACGTCACAGGTATTTTGTCCGACAGAACTTCCAATTGATTTGTTACTCTTTCAATAAACACTCTTGCAAAAATCAGACTGCTATTTATCACCTGTCATAATTCCTGCCATTTGACATATTCTACGTGTTCCACTCATTATAATTCCAATTTGGTAATAAATAGCAGCCTGATTTTTGGATGAGAGTTTAATGAAAGGGTAACAAATCAATTGGAAGTTCTGTCGGACAAAATACCTGTGACTTTTCGTGGTCTAACCGTTCCAAATTTTTAACCTGTTTCACAATTAAAACTTCCCCTGTTCCAGTGTTCCCTCCTGATCAAAGTTTGTCCGACTAGACACCCTTAAACTATTAACAAATTTTCAGCTTGCTATTAATCATCTTTTTTTTCATACACAGGATCCAGACCTATTACTCTTTGAGTTATTCGCGAAAAAGCGTCTAAAACCCCGTTTTCTTGTCGAAAAAATGAATATTTTCACTCGCAATTAACTTGAAAAGTATTGATTTAGTAAAAAAACTCTATAGAACAAAAGTTGCTTAGAATTAGTCGGGTAATCAATTTTCGGACTTATTTTGAACATTTATCTTTTCACCCCCGAGAAGAGGTGACATTCACCCCCCAAGTAAGAGCAACCAACAGCATAAGTCCAACTTTGAAGTGGAAGGTAAGTAAAACCAAAATCCAGATTTTGATGCAATTCAGTACTGACACGTAAAATTACACGGTATCGCCGTATTTCACGTTCATTTACTGAGCTATTCTGGACTGAACCGCTTTCGGGGTTCATCATTCGTATTTACATTACATTCAATATTCTTTTATGTTAAATTTAAATTTTGGTACTCTGCAGTATCTCCCAATTTTTATCATTTATTCAACTTTTTTCTCTTTTGACCCCTAAACGGCTAAACGGAATTCCAATGCTTTAAGCCTCCAGATTAGAAATCACCCCAAGACTCGTTAACAATTCTGTTTTTCCATCTCCAAAAAGTCCATTATATCTAATTAGAATTCCGAAAAGGTAACAGGTTCGGATTTAAATTATTTAGGATACTAAAATTTTCAGTTTACAAAAATCTGATTAGCAAGATTTAAGGTAAAACAGGTTTCACGGATACGAAGTTTTAGAAGAAATTGGAAAAAACACGAACAAAAGAAAAAAACACGGCCTACATTTATTTTTCAGGAAATATCTTTTACATCTCAGTTTGATGAACTTTGTTCATTTAAAATAAAAGCATCACATCAAAATATACAGTGTGTTTCATTAGGAATGTCCAATCTCTGAGTTGTAGATTCTAGACTTCAAAATAATAAGATTTAACCAAAATCACTTAAATAAATATGGCTGCTTACTTAAGGAGCCACATGTTATTTAACCCTCGCAGGACCAACATTTTAGTAAAAACAGTAAGGACCAAGGAGGGTCAATAAATGTCCACACATAAATTAATCAAAAACGTGCTTCTTTATTTAAACTAGCTGAGTCTTCGGCTTCAGTGGAATTGACATTATCGTAGGATACAGAAACATTTTTGACTTCTTGCTGTGCTTACGGCATACATACTTGCATTTTGAACAAACTATGTTTTTTTTGCCCACTTATTGGCCGTTTTTCTTTTAGATTTTGCTAATTTGACACATGAATGATATCGTCCCTTTCCATTTTGGGATGGTGTTGAAGGTATTCAAGGAGATTATTTATAATGCACTGTCAAGTTTTTGTAAAAGTATGAGGAAATGAATTAAATTATAGAAATGCTAATTATGCCATCTAATAGGGCAGTAGTACGCCGACAACTACTAATTATTTGAGATTTTTAGGAACAAAGGTATTTAGAAAATCGGATTTAATCCAATGTTGTGGATACTTTTTAACCCCTTGGTCCTTCTAGGGTTAAGTGATTTGGGTTAAATCTTAATATTTTGAGGTCTAGAATATACAACACAGAAATTGGACATTCTTAATGAAACACCCTGTATAACACTACCCAACAATTGTCTCCAAAACAGCTATTTTACATACCTATAAAATTTTTATTCAAAAAATTCTTTAATAAAATATATATTTATTAAAAATTACCCTTTCGGGCTACATCACAAAAGGGTTTTAAAATAAAAATTATATGTTAAGAGTGTGGGCGCAAAATTTCAGGCCATTGCTTTTTAAATGCAGTCAGTTTTTTAGAATCCTGAGAAAACTAATTATTATTTTAAACGCAGAAATGAAAGATTACATTATTACCGAGGGCGAAAAGTCCCTGAAAACTTTTATAATGGTTGTTTTAATAAGTTACAGTGGTGAAAAATAAGAGAAAATTTAGTGTGATCTTTAATTTCAAATATTTCATTTAAAAGAGAATTTTTGTTTATTTTAAGGGACTTTCGGCCCTCGGTAATAATGTAGTATTTCGTTCTGCGTTAAAATTTTTCAAAAATATTTATTATCTTTCTCAGGATTCGAAAAAAATTAAGGCATTTAAAAAAAATTGGTTCGAAGTTTTGCGCCTCTCTGAATGACATCAAACATGACAACTTACGAAGGTGAGGTGGGACATTGCTTTAAAATCTTAGGAGTCCCCATTTTTATTGCAGATTTGGATTCATTTCGTAAAAATAGATAAGTAACTTTTTTTCGAGATATTTTTAGTCCAGAGAAATAAGATTTTTCTCGTGACACATCCCCCTCCAGGCCGAAACCAAATTTGAGCCTATTACTAAAAAATGAAGCATTTTAAACAAATTTGAGAATAAGAAACTCATAAATCATATAAAAAACTTCAATATGGCGTTCGCTGAATATGTCTATCCTTATTTGTTGCTTAGAAAATTGCAAAATAAATCATAACTTTTGAGATTTTATAAATGTTCATAACTTATGTAAAAATTAGAACCTTCTTATTACACGGAAAGCTGAGACTTCTTGTGCTCAAATTATATTTTAGATTTTAAAGGAATTGGTCAAATAGTTTAAAAGTTATTTAATCTGTTTATCCCAAATTAATTTTTTACCCGTGTTGAGCTGCCCCCCCACTTGCAAAAATTAAAAAACAAATAGCCCTGATTTATGAGCTATTTATGAGCTCTCATATTCCGCAAACTAAAAATTTTGAGCTCGTTCCACTGAACAGGAATTTAATACCCTAGTGGGGGGGGGGGGGGGGGGGCTGAGTCAGCCCCCTACTTAAAAATAGGAATATTGAATCGGTTTTTGCGGCAGAATTACGAGCTATTTATGAGCTCTTGAAATTATATAGTTTCGATTTTTGAGCTCATCCCCTTCACCCCCAAACAACCCTTTAATTGATTTAACTTAAGAGAAAGATGCTGAGAAAACTTAAAATATATCGTATTGCGAATATAATTCCTATAGCTTATATACTCTAAGAATAAACTATTATATCAAGAGCATTTCGATTATTGAGCTACAACCCCTTCGCCAGAAAACCACCCTATCTACCCGGCTTAAGAGAAAGTTGTACTTAAAATGCGTTAAACTAATTATTTGGCGACTACATATCATTTAATAATTTATAAGCTTCCAAATTACGCCCATTTAGATCAGTAAATTGCAATTTATTTTGTATAGTGCAGTCAATGAAGGTAAAAATAAACGATTACCTTCAATTTCGGTGAACCTTCATCGATTTTCACGAAAATTGGTCAGTGATTAGAGGATACGTCAAGAAACAAAGGTGACATAATACTACCTTGCGCCTTTACCCTGAGGGTGGATACCGCCCCTTCTCGCGGGGAAAATTATTTTATAAAAAATAACTGCACAAATCAATAAAAGAACAAATTAAAAGCAAAATTTACTATATAAAGTTAATAAAATAAGTAAATACTTTTTAAGTTATTAAAGATCAAAGATTTTAATTATTTGTGAAAAAAATGCATGTTTTGAAGAGGTTTTTTGTAAATCACTAAAAAACTGTAAGTTCTTACAAAAAAGTTAATAGTAGTTTAATTCGTATAGCTTATATTCTAAAAATAAACTCTAAAATCACGCGCCTTTCGATTATTGAACTACAACCCCTTCTCAAGAAAACCATCCCATATTCCCGGCTTAAGAGAGGGTTGTACTTAAAATAATTTAAATTAATTATTTGTCGACTATATATTGTTTAATAATTTATGAGCTCGCAAAATATACGCATCTCAATTATTGAATTGCCATTTTCTTTCTATAGTGCAGTCACTGAAGGTAAAAATCAACTATGACCTTCGATTTCGGTAAATCTCCATTCATTTTAACGAAAATTGGTGAGCGGATTTTGATACTATCAGCTTTTTCTGGATCTTATTTTTCATAGGTATTTCTAATTACTTTGACAAGTATTTAGTACCTAAGTGTTATAAAATGCATCTCTTTCCCGTTATTTAAGCTTGAACCCTTAGATTTGAACAGTCGCGGAAAAAAATATACATTTAATTACCAATAACTTACTTTAAATTAACATTAAAGGGTTTTTCAAGTAAGCAATTTATTATATTTTTTATTAGCTTCAATTTTAGTGATGAAAACTTTTTTGTAAAAACTTACAGTTTTTGAGTCATTTATGAAAAATAAAGTGCACATAACAAAGAAGAGAAAACAAATAGACATGAAAGTCAAAGAACTCTACTGGTTGATAGGTAGAAAATCAAAACTAAGTTTGGAAAATAAACTGCTGATATACAACACCATAATCAAACCAATATGGATGTATGGTATCGAAGTCTGGGGATGTGCAAGCAAATCTAATATTGCTGTCATCCAAAGGAACCAGTCAAAAATACTACGCATGATCACAGATGCACCTTGGTTCGTGTCGAATTTAACATTACATGAAGATCTGAAGGTTCCATTCATCACAGATGTCATTAAAGCTAGGTACAACAAACACCACGAGAAAATGGAAACACACCCCAACGCAGTATTACAGCCGCTAGTACAAGCTCCAATTGCCAGAAGGTTGAAGAGATTATGGCCAGCTGACATGAAGACTATCTAGGACTCCTTCATTGGAGGGAGTCCCTTCACGCCAATGAGGGGCCCAGCTCCCAAGCCAACACTTTAACTTATAGGATGCTAATGTATTCTGATTGTTAAATAAAGCATAACAAAAAAAAAATATGAAAAATCGCTCTAAAGCATGCATTTTCTTTCAAAAAATTAAAATATTTGATCTTTAATAACTCAAAAAGTATTGATTTATTTTAATCATATTATATAACAAATTTTGCTTACAATTTGTCCCTCTATCGATTTGTGGGGTTATTTTTAATAAATTAATTTTCACTCCCGAGAAGGGGTGACATATACCCCAGGCTAAAACCCCAAGTTGTTATTGTCAATTCGTGAAAATAAATGGCGATTTACCGAAATCGAAGGTAATAGTTGATTTTTACCTTCAGTGACTGCACTATAGAAAGAAAATGGCAATTCAATAATTGAGATGCGTATATTTTGCAAGCTCATAAATTATTAAACGATATGTAGTCGAAAAATAATTAATTTAAATTATTTTAAGAACAACTCTCTCTTAAGCCGGGAATATGGGGTCGTTTTCTTGCGAAGGGGTTGTAGCTCTATAATCGAAAGACGCGTGATTTAAGAGTTTATTCTTAGAATATAAGCTATACGAATTAAACTATTATTAACTTTTTTGTAAAAACTTAAAGTTTTTCAGTGATTTACAAAAAACCTCTCCAAAACATGCATTTTTTTCACAAATAATTAAAATCTTTGATCTTTAATAACTTAAAAAGTATTGACTTATTTTATTAACTTTATATAATGAATTTTGCTTTTAATTTGTTCTTTTATTGATTTGTGCATTTATTTTTTATAAAATAATTTTCACCCCCGAGAAGGGGCGGTATCCACCCTCAGGGTAAAGGCGCAAGGTGGTACCATGTCACCTTTGTTTCTTGACGTATCCTCTAACTACTGACCAATTTTCGTGAAAATCGATGAAGGTTCACCGAAATTGAAGGTAATCGTTGATTTTTACCTTCAGTGACTGCACTATACAAAATAAATTGCAATTTACTGATCTAAATGCGCGTAATTTGGAAGGTTATAAATTATTAAATGATATGTAGTCGCCAAATAATTAGTTTAATGCATTTTAAGTAAAACTTTCTCTTAAGCCGGGAAGATAGGGTGGTTTTCTTGCGAAGGGGTTGTAGCTCAATAATCGAAATGCTCTTGATTTAATAGTTTATTCTTAGAGTATATAAGCTATATGAATTATATCCGCAATACGATATATTTTAAGTTTTCTCAGCATCTTTCTCTTAAGTTAAATCAATTAAAGGGTTGTTTGGGGGAGAAGGGGATGAGCTCAAAAATCGAAACTATATAATTTCAAGAGCTCATAAATAGCTCGTAATTCTGCCGCAAAAACCGATTCAATATTCCTATTTTTAAGTAGTGGGGGGGGGGGGCTGACTCAGCCCCCCCCACTAGGGTATTAAATTCCTGCTCAGTGGAACGAGCTCAAAATTTTTAGTTTGCGGAATATGAGAGCTCATAAATAGCTCATAAATCAGGGCTATTTGTTTTTTAATTTTTGCAAGTGGGGGGGGGGCAGCTCAACACGGGTTAATTTTTTTTGCAACACTATAAGTCAGAAAATTATGAGTTTGCAATAATTCTTCGGAGAGTTTATGAAAGAAGAACATTTATACTATTAACTTAATTAAAAAAAAAAATAACAAAAAGTAATTTTAAACAGTGCAAAATTATTTTGCAAAAACACGTCGATTTTTGCTTACTTAAAATCAATTAGAATAACTTTTTAACCATTACCCGTAGAAAAATTATTTTTTCATATTTAGAAAGACTAAATTTTTATACACATTTAGAAAGAAAAACAATTGTCCTAGGACAATTAGGGACGAAGTTAGTCCCCCCTTTTTTAATTCACATGTTCTTGCAAAATAATTTTGCAATATTTAGAATTATTTTTTGTCATTTTTTTTATCAAACTAATAGTGTAAATCTTCTTCTTTCATAAAATATCCAAAGTATTACTGCAACTTCATCATTTTCTGACTTATAGTGTTGCAAACAAAATTAATTTGGGATAAACAAATTAAATAACTTTTAAACTATTTAATAAATTGCTTTGAAATTTAGGGTATAATTTAAGCACCAGAAGTCTCAGCAATACGTGTAATAAGAAGGTTCTAAGTTAATTTTTACACAAGTTATGAATATTTATAAAAACTCAAAATTTATGATTTATTTTGCAATTCTCTAAGCAACCAATAAGGATAGACATATTTAGCGAACGCCATATTAAAGTTTTTTATACGATTTATGAGCTTCTTACTCTAAAATTTATTTAAAATGCTTAACTTTTTGGTAATAGACGAAAAAACAAAAATTTACCGTTTGTTGATTTTCATTTGTTTATAACTATGTATATCATCAAAATGGGCTGCAGGAAACATATAGGTTATTATTAGGTGTAGATGCCCATACTACTAAAAAAATTTGGTTTCGGCCTGTAGAGGGTTGTGTCATCAACAGGATATGTTTTTTCTTATTTCTCTGAACTATTTTTCGACTTATGGATAGGAATCGAAAAAACGATTGATGGAAATGACAAAAAATAAATTAAAAAATGGAAAGTCCGCACTAAAATGGAAAACTTAACGTAACTCTTTTTGGTTTTAGGACCTAATCTTCACAACCCAATAGATCCCCATAACGCTTTAGTAACTGCAAGCATATTGCCTCCCCTACTATTTGGTTAAATCTATCATTCAGACTCAATTTAAACATTTAGCAGTCTGGAGATGTTATCCAAAATACCACTTTTCGAATTCTCACGGTATTTTATGATCTTAGGCTTAGAATTAGGAATAAACGTAGAAAGAAAAGATTTTATTGTATTCATTGTTCCAAATCTCCCCAATACTTAAACGGTCCTGCCTAATGCTTAATACAAATTTAATCTCGAATATTTCACAACCAACTCAGTGACGGGCAGAACACTTGATTTAGCTTATTAATTGATTTTTATAATTAAGATGAGCTGAAATCCAAATTCAAAGAATCCGTTTAAATTTTGAGAGGGTTTGCTTTATTTAAAGCTTTATTAATGGAAATCTTTCCACCCAAGGAAAGGGTAACTGTATAATTTATATTTAAAATTACTTAGGGTATGAGCGTTAATAGGATAACACTGCATAAAACATAATGGTAGGGGAGCCCAAGCGGGGATTTTTGCAGTTACTCGAGCGCGTCAGATTATCATATGGGGAGAAACCTGGTGCCCTGCCGATGTGCCTCTACCATATATTAGCTCTTAACACAGGGGAGTTCGTTAAGGGGGCCCGAAAAAAAAAATTTATCCTTAAAAATACTCGAAATTGTCAGATTAAGATAAGGTAAGTTAAGGACATGCAAAACAGTGTATATTTTAAAAATCTGACAATTTGAGCAGGGCATAAGGAAATGGGCGAGTTAAAAAGTTTCACAAAAAAAGCGAATAATTCGCGAAATGAACGTTAGATTGAAAAACTAAAAAACATTTCAAAAATCTATCGAATGATACCAAACATGACCCCCAACAGAGAGGGGGGGGGGGTAAATTTAAAATTTTAAATACAAATCCCGCGTTATTTCGCAAAATACACATTAAATCGAAAAACTTCAAAATACACTTAATCAATATTTTTGAAAAATCTATCCAATGGTACCAAACACGACCCCCACGGAGGTGGGGCGGGGGGTTACTTTAAAATCTTAAATAGGAGCCCCACATTTTTGTTCCAGATTTGGATTCTTTACATAAAAATAAGCAACTTTTATTTGAAACATTTTTTCAAATTATGGATAGATGGCGACATAATCTAAAAAAACCATTGATGGAAATGGAAAATTAAATTAAAAATGGAAAGCCCCACTAAAAGGGAAAACTTTACTTAACTTTTTTTGATTTTAGGACCTACTCTTCACGACCCAATAGATCCCAAAGCGCTCGAGTGACTGCACATTTAGCATACTTTGCTCCCCTACTATAAATATAAATGGCTGTTTTACACTAATGCAAAAATCAAACATATACCTTGCATTATCACGCTCTTTGTTTTTCATTATCATCATCAATGGCGCTACAACTCTTCGTGAGTCTTCGCCGCGTTTACTATTGCCTTCCATGTTTGTCGGTCCTGTGCCACTAATTCCCATTGTAGCACTCCCATTTTCTCTAGATCTTCTTTGACTGCATCTTTCCACCTTTTTCTAGGCCACCCTACAGACCTTTTTCCATCTGACCTTTCCCAGAACACATTGTTTATAAGGCGATTGTCGTTACTGCATATCACATGCCCTGCCCATCTGAGTCTATTAGCCTTTATATATCTGACTAGACTTTCTTTTTCGAATAGAGACTCTAGCTCGTTATTGTATCTGCGCCTCCATTCGTTTGTCACGCTTTCTCTGCAAGGGCCATATATCATTCGAAGGATTTTACGTTCCCACACCAGCAATCTATTTACTTCTCTTATTGTTAGCGTCCATGTTTCGCTTCCATACGTGACTTCTTCTTCTTCAGGTGCCATCTCCGCTACGGAGGTTGGCAATCATCATAGCTATTTTAATTTTTGAGGCAGTAGCTCTAAATAGTTGTTTTGAGCTGCATCCAAACCATTCTCTCAGGTTCTACAGCCATGAAATTCGTCTTCTGCCATTGCTTCTTCTGCCATCTATCTTTCCCTGCATTATGAGTCGCAGGATGCCATACTTCTCGCCCCGCATTGCATGTCCGAGGTACTGTAGTTTTCTTTCTTTAATTGTAAGTTCAACTTCCTTCTCTTTACCTATTCTTCTCAGTACTCCATTGTTCGTAACTCTATCTACCCAGGAAACCCTCATAATTCTTCTATACGTCCACATTTCAAAGGCGTTAAGTCGTCTCATTGTCTCTACATTTAACGTCCATGATTTCACTCCATAGTATAGTACACTATATACGTAACATTTTGTTAGGCGTACTTTAAGAGCTAATGTTAAATCTTTGCTACATAGGACGTTTTTCATTTTCATAAAATTAGAACGTGCTTTCTCGATTCTGATTTTGATTTCTGCAGTGCAGTCATTATTTTCGGTTATGAGTGTCCCTAGGTAAGTGTACTTTTTTACTCTTTCGATCTGCTGGCCCTCTACTACCAAGATTTCGTTAGTATTATGGTTGTTTTTACTAATTTTCATAAACTTTGTCTTTTTGATATTGAGAGCGTCCGTACTTCCTACTACACCTTACTATTTTACTCATGAGTATTTGCAGGTCTTGTAAATTATCGGCTATTATTACTGTATCATCTGCATACGTGATGTTGTTAACTAAGACTCCATTTACTCTTATGCCGACTGTTTCATCTTCCAGAGTTTCTCGCATTACCTCTTCAGAATAAGCGTTAAATAATAGAGGTGATAGTATGCAGCCTTGCCTGACTCCTCTCTTTATTTCCATTTCTTCAGATGTTTCTGTTTCAATTCTTACTATTGCTCGCTGATTGTAATAGAGATGTGTTATTAGTCTTAAATCTCTTTCATCTAGGTTTTTAGATTTTAGAATTTCCAAGAGTCGGTCATATTTTACTTTATCAAACGCTTTATTGTAGTCTATAAAACAGACGTAAAGAGAACGGTTAACATCCAAACATCTCTGTTTCAGCACGTTGAAGGAGAATAATGCCTCTCTGGTGCCCATTCCATTGCGGAACCCATATTGAGTGTCACTAATATCCAGCTCCAGTTTAGAGTGTATTCTGGCGTGGATAATTTTCAGCAGAATTTTCAAGGTATGTGACATTAAGCTTATGGTTCGGTAGTTACTGCATTCTTTGGCATCCACTTTTTTTGGCAGACACACAAATGCTGATGTCAACATTTCTCTAGAGATGATTCCCGTAGTATAGATAGCGTTGAACAGTTCTACTATTATGTCCAGGTTTTTCTCGTTGACCAACTTTATCAGCTCGCTAGGTAATTCATCTGGACCAGCAGATTTATTGGTTTTCATAGAGTTTATTGCCTGACTAACCTCTGATTTGGTTATCTCTGGGCCTACATCTCCGGTTTGGCTATCTACGGATGTACTAGCTTCTCTCTGGTCATGAAATAGTTCCTCGATGTACTCTTTCCATCGTCGTAGTTTTCGTTCTGTATCCATTATAATATTTCCGTTTTTGTCGAGCAATATATTTGAGGTTCTTCTATTTCCTATTCCGGCTAGTTCTTTGACTTTTTTATGTAGGTTGAAGTTGTCATATCTGTTTTGAAGTTCTTCTATTTCTTTACATTTTTCAGAGTAGGTTTCTTTAGCCTCCCTAATTTTTCTTCTTATTTTGTTTTGAAGCTGTTTATAGCGGGTCTCATTTGTTTTGTTTTTTCTTCTTTGAGTATTAATACACTTTTTGTTCCCGCTCATACTTCGGGGTGTTGACTACAGTCTGTATGGCTCGTCCAGCATGCCATAGCACGGAGGGTAGGGTGCATGCCATTTTACAATGTAAACACCCCAACTCCATGGCCTGACTAACACATACGTGACTGCTGGTCGTATTATGGTCTTATACATCTGGATTTTTGCACCTCGTGAAAGAAGTTTTGACTAGATGTTTCATTGCAAAGAAAGATCTGTTTCCTGCCATTATTCGCGTTTCAACTTCTCGCTCTAATTTGTTGTCATTTGTGATTGTTGCTCCTAGATATTTAAATTCTTTAACCACTTCGAAGTTATGATCGTTTATAGTAATATTTTGCCTTATTCGCCGTCGTTCTGGTTTTGAGACGACCATGTATTTTGTTTTGTCTTCATTTATTTTTAGACCGATATATTTAATGCAGCTTCTTCAAAGCTCGAGAAAATATCCTTAATTTCTAATGTTGATTGTGCTACTGCGTCTACGTCATCGGCAAAGGCGAGTATGATTTTTGCTCCACGAGCAGTTATGTCTATGTTTGTTTTTCATTATCTGTAATTTTGGAATGAAAAACAAACGTAAGAATCTATCAGGCAAAACCAGTGTGGTTAATTTTGTATAGTCCTTGGGCCCGCTCTTTAAAAAATAATATTATCTCCCTCATGAGACTTAATTAACATTTACACAACACAATTACCAATTACATATACCAAAACGCAACAGTCAGTGTTAGGGTGGTTGATCGTCAAACCCAGAAATTGCCGATAAAACGTGGAGTAAGTCAGGGGGACACCATATCGCCGAAACTGTTCACTACGCTTTTGAAATAAGTATATATTTGAAAGGGCAAAACTAACCGAAAAGGGCATAAGCATAAACGGAGAAAAGCTTAGCCATCTGAGGTTTGCAGATGATGTTGTACTAATAGCTGATAGACTAGATGAGGCCAAAGAACTTGTAGTCAGCGAAGATATATGTGTAGGAACAAGATCCATAGACGGAGTCCGGCCCTGAACGACCTACCGAATGGCGTGTTTATTTCTAGTCACAACAAAATTGCAAATTTTTTGTAGAAAAAGTAATAGATTATTTGTAAATAGTTAAGTGACAATATTAGTAGATACCAGTAAGTGAATTAATCGTATAATCTTTGTTTAATCTAACGTAATAAACTAGTTTTAACTAATTCTTATTTAAAAACATCAATAATTACGATATAAGGAACAACTTATTCCAGTTTTGTTACTGGTTTAATTTCCTGCTTAATTACTGGTCAGGTCCGTATTAGTTTTGAACACATATCTCGAGTTAAAATTAAAAATGGAACCTAACATTCGGAATCTCTCTGACTCGCAACATGTACAACAACTGCAGACAAATACCAATAAACCCTATTCTTCACCCACTTCTACACCTTTCCCGTCCAAATTTCAAGCCATTGTCTTCAGCGGCTTAGAAAATACGAAGCTGCAAGATTACTTAATTCCATTGGGCAATCTAATTCAACCAAAAAATATTATATTTTCGTCTCGATTATCGAACAATAGGATATGTATGTACCTTTCAAGCAAACAACTGGTGGACGAATTTATGCAAAAGCACGGACAAATAAAAATCGAGAATAATACTTTACAAGTTAGAAGACTGATTTCTCCAGCCGAACGTATCGTTTTATCACACGTATGTCCCACTATACCACACAGTTTGTTAATTGATTATTTACAAAAAATAGGACGTAATATTCTCTCCCCAGTCACTTCTCTAAAAATCAGTTCCAATCTTCCTGAATACCATCATATTTTGAGCTTCAGAAGGCAAATATACGTTAGTCCTCACAATATCTCCTTACCCGACTCATTTACCTTAGACTTCGATAATACAATACATCGAATTTTCTTATCTCAAGAAACTATGGTCTGTTACAGCTGCAAAAAGTCTGGACACATTGCCGCAAATTGTTCCGATAAAATTAAATCAATAGCAAGTTCAAGTAACAGTCAACCTATCTCTTCTTCCTCACCCGAAACTATGCCTCAGCCTACAGCTACATTCCTATCTAACGAACATATTCCTATCGAAGAAAGCTCAGCAAATAATCTCAATAATCCTAATATAGAAGAAAATCAAGAATTTAGCAACATGGACAGTTCCATAGCCATTAATGCCGACCTTCAGTCGAAACGTAGTATCAATGAGGTTCTTACTTCTCCAGAAACAAGTCATACAGGAAAACCCTTTATTGTACCTTCATCTAAACCTAAAGCCAAGAAGATTAAAAGCAACGAGGAGCATAGAGCAACGAAATCATCAAAATCGTATAACCTTGAACCAGCCAAAAATTTTATCGAAAATCATTCACTCGCATTTGTCCTCAACTTTGACCAACTGAATCTTCTTATAAGCAATATTAGTGGCGTGCAAAATCCTATTGATATAATTATTCAAGACTTTACTTCCGACCTAATGCGACTATACGATATGTTAACTGAAATTTATACACAATTGAAAGAAGACAGATCCTTCAAACGTTTTATTAACACTCTCAGAAAGAAAATCCTATGGCACTTGGGTAACGAGGCCTCTGAATCCGAGGGCGAGTCATCTCAGGGTAACCAGTAAACCACATAATATTTATATAAATACCATCCCACATTGGAATTGCAGGCAACGAAAAAGCTGACCAGTGCGCGAGTGAAATTGCCGTATGTGCCGATATAGAAAAAGATGAGTGTTGAAATACCGCGAGTGATATAAAAGCTTACATTCAGAATCGTGTTTTGTGCAAGTGAAAAAACGTCACTAAAACTAATTAAAAATGATATTACAGCCTGGGAACCCTCAACTGGAAACAGAAGAGAACAGTTGGTGATAACTCGATTGAGAATTGGACACACGAGACTTATTCATTCATATTAATTGTCTAAAAGCGACCTACCTGTATGTAAAATATGTAATGTACCAGTTACTGTTAACCATTTGACAATATTGTAAAGTTTCTATAACTCATAGGAATATTTTACAAAATTTAACTTTGTATACTGTAGCCGCCGCTAATCACCATTAAGGTGGATGCGGCTGTATTTTCTAAATAAAAAAAAAGCAAAAAAAAGATCCATAAACCAGGTAATGGCCAATAAATGGTACACGACAATTAGACCGAAATCATTAGACCAAAAGCAGTAGACCGAACTCATTGAACCGAAAAGCACTTTACCGAAACCTCACTAGACCGAACAGCATTAGACCGAAATGGTACATACATTAAAACAGATTGCAGTAAATTATGCTAAGATTTTGTATACATGTCTGTCTTTTTGTTTATTGTATTTTTGAAGTTATACTTCTTTACCGGCGATAGAGGGTGATTTTTTATATGTTAAAACCTATCAGCCCGGCGCATGCGCATTATAACTTTGTTCTGATTGGATGTTCAAATGACATGTCAAAAATTATCCGATATGGCAGCTGTGGTTTGGAGGTAAAGGTAAAGGTAAACAAATGTATAATATATTAGTTTTATTGTTGTGAGGACAGAAACAAAAAAGTTTATAATATTGTAGTGACTCTTAAATAGTTTTTAAAAGCAACAGGTACGTAATAATTGTTAATGTATCATGGGTATAAACCTACCTATTTGATCTGCCAAAATACATAGTAGGTAATACTTTTATTTATATAATTTGATTACCATCAAAATTTCTATCAATATTCACCTAATATATTGTTTTTTTACTCTATGTTTTGTTGTATTTTTTCAATTCTAAATCATTTCAATTCAAAATTAAAATAATTTGATCAATTTTCAAAATATCAAAATATCACAAGTTTAATCCGTTTAGTTAGTCGATCTTCGTAAATAATGACACATAGTGTCTGTGGCTAAGCGGAGAATAATCCGGTCAACTTAGACATCAAAATGCTTGGCAAATAACAAAAATTGCCGGAGAGCCAAATTTTGGTGGAGAGCTAGGGTATACCATAACAAATAAAGTTTAAAAAGTCCCCATCGATCCCATGTGTGCGTCAAAAGTTAGTCGGGGTCAAAGGTCAAAATTTGAGATTTTTTGGATTTTTTTCGAAAACGGTAAGTTTTATCAAAAAAAAACCTCAAACCAAAGTTGTAGATCTTAACATTCTCTAAAAAAATTGTCCTTACAATTTTTTTCCTAAGAGTTACCATTCCTGAGATATCGCGATTTTAAGTTACTTTATACATTATATGCACATATAAGCCACGTAATATACTATGTGGCCCTTAAGACAAGTATAAATGTCTATTTGTGTCTCTTTTATATAGTATATTATACTATTCTGAAAATATTTCTTCAAAAGGTAATCAGTCCCAAACTGAATTTCCTCTATCCACGTGGCCTTGAAAAACATTTGGCTATACCATTGTTTAAAAAAGTACAGATTGTCTATTATAGGCAATGGCTACAGTATTGTCCGTAGCGTAGGTCTGGTTCATAATATTATCTGTTTCTTTTAGTGCTAAAGGCGGCTACAATGACTCGACAAAGAATATTAAAGCTGCAGAACAACGTCGTCGAACTACAAAAACATCATCGGGTTCCGAGATTATCTTTGATGAAAATATAACAGTTCCAGCGAATCAACAACAATTTTTCGCCAACATTAATAACAAATCTCGTTTCATTTCCATGTTAACTGACAAATTAACAGCTGCGAATATTGAATTGAAACAAGCTAAAAATGACGCAGATGTCCTTATAATTGAGACAGCAATTGAAAAATTTAAGGCAACAAACACAACAATAATTTTATTGTAGTTGGTGAAGATGTTGATTTGTTAGTACTGATTACTGCAAGGACTCCAGTAGATAAAGTTATTTATTTTCTGAAACCTGGAAGGGCTGAACAGCGAACAGAGATATATTCTTCGAATAGTTTATCGGCTTATCCCAAATGCCAAAAGTACATTTTATTTTTACATGCGATAACCGGCTGCGACACTACGTCCGCAATGTACAGAAGGGGCAAAACGTCAGTACTTAAATTATTCGAAAAAAATATTTGACTGACTGCTGTAAAGTTTTTACAGAACTTGATTCTACACCGCAAACAATAATTACGGAAGGAATTCGCTTTCTTCTTGCGGTTCATGGAGCTCCAAAAAAAATTATTTGTCTTGATAAATACCGATACTTAACTTTTGTAAAAAATACGCGAAACAAGAAACAAGTACAACTATCATGTCTTCCTCCAACATCAGCATCTGCTTTTCAACATTTGTATCGAGTATATTATCAAGTTCAAACATGGCTAGGCAATGAACTGAATCCAGAAGACTGGGGTTGGAAATTAATAGATAATACTCTGGAACCGATTAAAACCTTACTCCCACCTGCTCCAGAAAAACTCCTTAACACTATTTTTTGCAATTGCAAAAAAGGTTGTAGTGCCAAGCCAAATGTGGATCTAAAAAAAAGTCGGGTTGCTGTGTTCTCTAGTGTGTACAAACTGCCAAGGTCAGTCTTGCTCAAATGTCCAGTTTAGTACAACAGAGGAAGACTTCTGTGATTTTAATGAAGAGACCAATAACTCAGTCACATTTGAACAATTTTTGAACATACAGCAAGAGCAAGAGAAAGAAGATGAAATCGAAGAAGACTTGACTGTTGAAGTAGACTTTCAAGAATATGAATCTGATTAAAATATCCAAAGAAATCAAAACAATAGTTAACCTAATAATCAATAGCAATATCAATAATCAATATCAATAATAAGGTAATATCTAGAACTTGACCGGTATCGTTTCCTTAAATTATCCTAAAATTGTCAAAACAGTTAGTGGAGTAGGCCTAACAGGGGAAACCACGGTAAAAAAAAAATGCGCCGAGTACACTACCTCACAGGTGGTGTGTAAACGTGTGCATATCATGTATAATGTGACTCTTTGAATCGCGATATCTCAGGAATGGCAACTCTTAGGAAAAAAATAGTAAGGAATGTTTTTGTAGAGAATTTTAAGATCTACAACTTTGGTTTAAGGTTTTTTTTTTGATAAAGCTTACCGTTTTCGAAAAAAATACAAAAAATCTCAAATTTTGACCTTTGACCCCGAATAACTTTTGACGCACACATGGGATCGATGGGGACTTTTTAAACTTTATTTGTTATGGTATACCCTAGCTCTCCACCAAAATTTGGCTCTCCGGCAATTTTTGTTATTTGAAATGTCTATATAGACCGGGTTAGAAGGCGAATGAATTCCAATACCAACCGCTCTTATCAGCGCTGGTTCTAGTCCCAATAGAAACTTTCTTTTTTGTTTTTTTTTTAATACATTTTATGATTGTAAGTATATTTATTATATAATTGTATTTTCAGAAAATACGTATTTAGTTAAAAAAATTTTCGACAATTAATGTTCAGACATCATTTGTGGCTTGTTTAATGTGTTTGTGTGTGTTTTATTCTTTTATTATTTTAATTTTTGGCACTGTTCTAATAAAAATGTTTGAGAAGTAGTAAGTATAAATTAGTTTAATATTTAAACAAAATATAAATAAAAAGTATATTAATTTCGTTTAAATCATATAATAGAAGTATAACTTCTTACGTGCGTACAAAGTACACACACATTCTTTTTTTTGTATTATTTTATAAATAGACTGTGTAAATTGTTACTTTGTACAGTCTGATATGAAATAATTTTCATCCAAACAAATTAGTGAAGGTAAAAATAAATTAAGGGTAGAGTGACGTTAACACCATTTTAACTGTTTCTAATAACCATCCAAATAACATTTAGCTGTCATTACATTTAACTACATTAATTTTTAGTATTGTACATAATAAATAAAAAATAAACCAAAAACAAATAAAAACAAAAAATACCCCATATCGCCGAAACTATTCACTACACTTTTGAAATATATATTTAAAAGGGCAAAGCTGACCGAAAATGGCATAAGTCTAAACAAAGAAAAGCTTAGCCATCTGAAGTTTGCAGATGATGTTGTACTAATAGCTGATAGACTAGATGAGGCCAAAGAACTTGTAGTAAGCGAAGATATATGCGTAGGAATAAGATCCATAGACCATGTAATGGCCAATAAATGGTATATGACAATTAGACCGAAATGATTAGACCGAAAGCAGCAGACCGAACTCATTGGACCGAAAAGCAATTTACCGAAACCTCACTAGACCGAACAGCATTAGACCGAAATGGTACATACATTAAAACAGATTGCAGTAAATTATGCTAAGATTTTGTATATCTGTCTTTTTGTTTATTGTATTTTTTTCTATAATAATAATAATAAGCGAGTCTTCTACAGCTGTCGCCGCTTCTCGCATCCTAATTTCCAGGGTTTTCTGTCGAAGCAATCTTCAGTTTTTAGGTCTCTGGCGGTCATTGCATCTTCGACATCTTCTCTCCAGGATAGTCTTGGTCTACCTCGTTTTCTTCTAGTGGGTGGAGTCCATTTTTCTATTTTTTTCGGCCATCTATTTTCGGGAATTCTCTGAAGGTGTCCATACCAGTTAAGTCTTTTGGCTTCGATTGTGTCTATTATATCTAGATCAATTTCCATTTGTCTCCTAATACTCGTTTCTCACCCTATCAAGTCTAGTGAGTCGGCAATATCGTCTCCAATAGTTCATTTCTTCTTCTTCTTCACGTGCCATCTCCGCGACGGAGGTTGGCAATCATCATGGCTATTCTGATCTCAGATGCTGCTGCTCTAAACAGTTCGGTTGATGTGCATCCGTACCATTCCCTCAAGTTACGCAACCACGAAATTCGTCTCCTTCCTACACTTCTCTTGCCCTGGATTTTCCCCTGTATAATCAACTGAAGTATGTTGTATCTCTCATTACGCATAACATGCCCCAGGTACTGCAGCTTTCGTGTCTTGATGGTTTCCAATATTTCCAGTCTTTTGTTGACTCTTCTCATGACTTCGTTGTTTGTTATATGCTCGGTCCATGATATCTTCAGGATTCTTCTATACACCCACAGTTCAAATGCTTCCAACTTTTTAGTAGTCGATGCGTTAAGAGTCCATGCTTCTATCCCGTCAAGCAGAGTCGAAAAAATGTAACACCTTGCCAGTTTAACTCTCAAGTCTAATTTCAGTTCTCTTGCACAAAGTACCTTTAAAGTTTGTTCTTGCTTTCTCTATTCGAACTTTGATTTCTTTGGAGTAATCGTTTGTGTGATTAATTATTGTGCCAAGATAGTTATAGTTTTCTACTTGTTCTAAAGTTTTACCTTTAATTGTCAGGCTTTCATCATTATTTTGGGTTTTTGATATACTCATAAATTTAATTTTCTTGATGTTTATTGATAATCCATATTCTTCTCCATACTCAACTATCTTGTTCATTAGCTTTTGGAGGTCTTTAAGGTTGTCTGCTATTATGATAGTATCGTCCGCATATCTAATGTTGTTAATTGGCGTTCCATTTACCTTTACTCCTGCTGTTTCTCCCTCAAGAGCTCTTTTCATAATTTCTTCAGAGTATGCATTGAATAGTAGTGGTGACAATACACACCCCTGTCGCACTCCTCTTTTAATTTCGAACTCTTCTGATGTGTGTTCGTTAATGCGTATGTGTGCTTGCTGTTTATAATATAGATTTGTTATAATTCGAAGGTCATTGTATTGTATTTGTTTTGTTTTGAGGACGTCCATTAGCTGTTTGTGGCAGACTTTATCGAAAGCCTTGTTGTAATCTATGAAACAGACGTACATATGCTGGTTCACGTCCAAGCATCTCTGGATTAGTACGTTGAATGCAAAGAGAGCTTCACGGGTACCTACGCCTCTACGGAATCCAAATTGCGTTTCTTCAATATCCATAGCAAGTGTTTGGTAAATGCGTTTATGAATGATCTTTAAAAATATTTTAAGTGTGTGAGACATCAGGCTTATGGTACGGTGGTCGGTGCATTCTCTAGCATTTTTCTTTTTTGGGAGACAAATAAATGTTGAGATCAACCATTCATTGGGTATGTTTTCGACTGATAAATTTCATTAAATGTGCTCCTGACCAATCTTAAATTCCCACATTATTTGTTGTATCGTCTTGTGTCCTGTGTGTTTTGTTTTATTCTAATTTTGATATGAATTTACTTATTTATTTATTGACGAATTTTAAAACACAATGTAGGTATACCCCCAAAATATTTATTACTATTGATTTCTTTTATCTGATTCAATAGTTTATTAATATTTCTTCACTGCTTATATCATTAAAACATAGGCTCAATCTACAATCAATTACTTTCAACTACATTTTTAATTTCTATCTTTCTTTCTACTCTAATTCTCCACCCTTTAATTTATATCTCAGTTTTATGTACCTACATTGTTGTCTATCAATTCACATTTATTACTGTTTTTATTATATGACTGCTAATTTAATATTTTAGCTACAACTTTTAAGCTTTCTGATTGGTCATCCCTTGTACGACCACTACTCCTTTCATTAAAAACATCAAGAAGTACTGACCTTAACAATTTAGGTTACAGCTGCACATCCACATCTAACATACATATTACAAATTCGACCCGTCTTGATTCAAACGTTGTCAATCTTACACTAACACATACACTAATAAATAGTAGAAGTCTTTTAATAAATATAAATAAAAACAAAATCTTTTAACAAATAGAAATAAAAATAGACTAAGTTTTCACTCTAATGGCATATAACATATCCCACCAGAATGAAAACAATGGGAACCTTCTCTGGTTACACCTCCGAGGCTTCTACAATTTGCAAGCCATACGGATGCTGAGACTAAGGAAGATGAGGGAATTCTACAATTTACAATTCACGTCACATCTGCTCAGCGCGGTAAAGTTCCAACGAGACTGGTTCCCCTCATACTCCACACAGAGTAAATGTAAATAAAAAATGAATAACTATTTTCAATTTCGTTGCAAAACGAAAATACAGCCGAACCATATTCCAGTCCAATCAGAGAAATTCGGGACTGCACGCTGGGGTTTGTTTTGGTTGGATCAGGGAGAGCAGCATATGTGCCTCCTGATGAGAGACTAATAAGTTTCGAAACCGGTAGAGGTGCTTGCAGCACTCTCTGATTGGACTGGAATATGGTTCGGCTGTATTTTCGTTTTGCAACGAAATTGAAAATGGTTATTCATTTTTCATTTTAGAAATAAAAATCTTTAAAACCATTAAAACCATCACATTTAAAAAAATTGTATATATGAAATTCACTATAGTATACTTCACAAACATAATAACAGGCACAGATTTGTTGGTTGTCTTTCAACAACTATCTCTTCACCCTCAAGAATTCCCTAATCCCATAAACTTGTTTACCTTTGCAACATTCTCCGTCTATTCCACGTTAGCATAACTTAAGCAAAAACATCATGTTAATGAATACTGAGGTAGTAGCTCCTTGTATCCGAATGTAAGTACGACACGTTATAGTTGCATGATTATAGACGGTATACATCTTCATGTGTTTGTAAGCTTGGGGACGTTTGTTACCGCCCCCGATTTTACATGCATATGTATTTGTCTGCTATTTTCACTACTTTTATGTATGTTGTTCAACATTGGCTTGATCTTATGGATCTTTAGCATCTTTTACAACCAGACATTGTTCTAACTCTGGTTTTTTATTTGTAGCATTTAGTGACTTGTAACCGTTGACCTGAAGATGCTCTACATACTTTAAAGATCGAAACCGGTCGTCGAACATTGAAATGGAACTGGGCAGGTCACGTGGCTCGAATGACAGATAACAGATGGACAAAGCGGATACTGGAATGGAGACCAAGCGATGATCCCTACCGAAGCAGAGGTCGTCCACCAACACATTGGACTGATTATCTAAAACGATGTCATAGGAATTAAATGCGAGAGGCACAAGATCGACATAGATGGAAAAATATGAGGGAGATCTAGCTCAAGCAGTGGACAAGCGAAGATTCAATCATGATCTAGCATCTCTTCTGACAAGACAATGTACGGTGGATACCTAGGCAGAAATGCACAGCACCTTAAAAATAAATGCATATAAAAATGTTAATTATTTCTCTCATTACACCATACCTTCCCTCTGGCAGTTTAAAATTTTTTTATTATCTAACTTACAAAATGGTGGAATTACATGAGACCCAAAAAGGACCAGATTGATACTACTTCTTGGAATAGTATTTATTGTTGATCTATGTTAACATCAAAATTGACTCTATTTACAACTTCTATTAAATAATTATGCAATTATTGTAATTTCTCCTTGCACAGGGGCACCGAGCTTTAAATCAAGAAGCTCGATAAATGTTAATATTTGCTCCTATAGAAACTCCTAATTGGAATTATTCATTTCAGTCGCAGAGTTCGGTATAGTTATTACGGAATGGAGAACAGGATTATGCAGATAGTAATCTCGTCTTAATAGGTATACAGTTCCAAGAAATGGATCTTGTTGGGATTAAATTAACTTAATTAAATCTATAATCATCTAGAATGTTACAATCAATTTTAATTAATAATTAAGTACAGACAATGTACTTTAATATAGACGTTACTTTAAACAAAACATTTTTTCATTAAAAAATACTTCAACTGAGTTGTAATTCGTTTATAGTGTAGAAGAGTTAATAAAAAAACAAAGGTATGTACAATGACTCTTTTTGGGATTAAATTCTGTTAACTTCATTACTAGTGGACCAGGCAAGAGGAGATATCTTTTAGATCTTTATGTATAACATTATAGCCCGTGTAATGAGACCGCTCCCGTCTAAAAAAATTTCTGATTAGGTTTCTTTGCGGATTCCTATTCAAAAATGTTCCCTTTAAACAAACCTGAATTTAACACCGGAATTTTACACCGGATTTAACACCACCTGATGCCTACATTTGAGGTATCATTAGTGTGACCAACTCCAATTCAGTCGAATCCGGGACAAGGCTGAAAAAAATACCTGAAATCCGGGACTTGTCAATGAAAATCGGGCCATTTTTTTTTCAGGAGACGATAATTAAAATACAGAAACGAAAAAAAGTTCACCGTTTTAGTTTTCGTAGAACTATAATACCACGATATAAAATGCATGCGTTTTGGATGTGGTAATGTGGTATAAGTATTACACTATCAAATTGTCCACTTTTTCGTCCCACCAATTCAATTTGATGTGAATTCTTAGAAGAATAATGTGTTCAAAATTTCAAAAGAGAATTTTACCAAAACGTTGAAAATTCGGATGGCCCGGAAGCCTTGTCCGGGACGCCGGGACACGACTTCGTAATTCGGGCCATGTCCCGGATTTTTCGGGCTAGTTGGTCACACTAGGTATCATGAAGAATTCCATATTTCGCTCGGAAAATCCACCAGAAACTGTTGGAGAAATACGGCAAAGAATAATAACTTATTTTCAACATTTGCAGCAACCACTTTTCAATATGTTTGATGATCTTCAGAAACGTTATGAATCTTGTTTGCAACGCCATAGTCCTGTCACCAGGGGGGGTCCAACGGCCTCCTGTATTCAGATGGACTTACCCAAATTTTTTTATGTATTTTGACCTGTAGAACACGAATTTTTTGGGTAACAGTTGATCCGGATGTCGATAAGATTATTATAAACCAAGAAGTTGAGGAATCACATAACAGCGATTTCTCGCAAAACAAAACATTTTTTTTGTATTTTTTGGGCCATTCTAACCAAAAAATGCTCCTACAAATTTTTTCGTAGGATGCATAATTTTCGAGAAAAACGCGGTTGAACTTTCAAAAAATCGAAAAATTGCAATTTTTGAACCCGAATAACTTTTGATTAAAAAATAAAATAGCAATTCTGCTTACCGCATTTGAAAGTTCAAGTCAAATTAAATCGGTTTTAATTATTTGTATTGCTAAAAATTTATTATTTTATTGCTAAACAAAGCCATAAACACCTAGTGCTTGAGTGATGTTTTCAATGATTTCTCATTTAAAATCGAACGAGTAGGTAGAGGAGGTAAAAGTGCAAGCGGGGCTATTTCTACGTAGCATGCATTAAAACGCATGTATTAGGCACGGGAAACACTATGTGTTTATAGCTTTTTTTAACAATCAAAAAATAAATTTTTAGCAATGCAAATATTCAAAACAGATATAATTTGACTCAAACTTTTAAAGGCGGTAAGCAGAATTGCTATTTTATTTTTTATTCAAAGGTTATTCGGGTTCAAAAATTGCAATTTTTCGATTTTTTGAAAGTTCAACCGCGTTTATCTATGCATCCTACGAAAAAACTTGTAGGAACATTTTTTGGTTAGAATGACCCAAAAAATACAAAAAAATGTTTTGTTTTGCGAGAAATCGCTGTTATGTAATTCCTCAACTTCTTTGTTTATAACAATCTTATCGACATCCGGATCAACTGTTACCCAAAAAATTCGTGTTCTACGGGCCAAAATACATAAAAAACTTGGGTAAGTCCATCTGAATTGAGAAGGCCGTTGTACCCCTCCTGGTGACAGGACTACCATGGTGCACCTTTTGAACATATTATGTATTATAAAAATTAATTCATAAATATATTTTTTATATTCGGTACTGTTTATTTTGTCGGATACTGTATAATCTCTACCAAGCTTGTAAGTTGAATGCACTTATTTAAATTAAATAGCATGGTGCTTTAATTTCGTACAGAAGTTTATTTTTAATTTAAAAATCAATTGTCCTATTTTGTAGCTATTTCCAGAGTCCCACATGCAAAACAATAATTAAGCCATGGATTTTTGCAAACTGACGACAAAAACTCCGTATTTAGGTAAACGTTCGCTGCAAACAAAAGCAGCAAACAACCACTTGTTTTGTGTGCTACATCAAAACAAACTAGGATATAAATCTTTGGAGAAATGGCACTATCTCCATCTCCATCGTTAATTAAGCTAAACAAACAATGTTCCGTCGAGTCGCGTCGGTTCAAACAGTAGTTAACCAAAGACCAGGACTCCCCTGGGTAACTTGTGATTAATTATTAACAGCGGAATAAATATAACGAGTAATGTGTATGTACAATGTACACACCTGCTCCTTTGCAGGTGTGCACATGTGTACGTGTACTATGTTTTAGTCCATGTGGTGAGACCGTTCCCGTCTGAAAAAAAGAATGTGTGTGTACTTTGTACGCACGTAAGAAGATATTCTTCTATTATATAATAGGTAATTTAAACGAAGTAAATATACTTAAAAGGTTATTTGTATTTTATTTAAGAATCAAACTTACTTTCTTATCTACCACTTTCAAAAATTTTTTATTAAAACAACCAAAAATTAAAAAAAAAATGAATCGCCAAGGAATTGAACCAGCGTCATTCCAATCTCAGTGCTAACGCATTACCCACTACTCCAGCGAGGCCCTAGAAATTAATATGTAAGTTTCGGATATAATTACACAACACGGCGACATATAGTGTAAAAATGTTATGCTTACATAATATTTTATTATTTTACTACAGAGAAACACAAATCCAAAAACACACGAATTATAATAAATAATACATTTCATAAAAACACTACTATATTCTTTTAATGACTTATTTGCACGGTTACAGATACATACATACCTACCTTGAAAGATTAGCAATGATCTACATACTGTCAGAACTACATACTGTCAGTGTGCGCAGGCGCGCGGATCTATGTACAATTTTACCCTCAATCGATTCGCCGCTAAAGAAGAATATCTTCAAAAATTTCTGATTTGGTTTCTTTGTGGAGTCCTATTCAAAAATGTTCCCTTTAAATAAATCTGAAGGGTGCCGGGCGGAATTTTTGGACAGAAATTGTTTAAACAATTTTTTTAAACAAATACAAAAGATCCCTTTTTTGGCCCAAAAATATTTTTTATGGTTTTTGGGTCATTTTAAACAAGAAAGATATTGTGTGATTTTTCTCGAAAATTAATAGTTTTCGAGTTATAGGCGATTTAAAATCTGAAAAATGCGAAAACAAACATTTTCAAGGCTTAAAAACTCATATTTAAATTAGTATTTTTGAGGTTGCCGAGTACTGAAATTGTAGTTTGAACATTCATTTTCAAGATTATGAAGAGCGATCGGGTCTAACTTTAATTTAGAGCGTCGTTTTTTAATTGTTAATTATGCGTGTTTATCCGATTTTTTGCCGGTGAGGCGCGCTCTATTTCAAAAAAGGCCCCTAAAAATATATTTTTTAGATTCTTTGGGATATTCTATTCTTGTCATTATATTTTCGAATATATCGAATTTTAAATAGCTTATAACTATTAAATTTTTAGAAAAATAACAAAAAACATATTTTATTTAGAATATCCCAAAGAATATAAAAAAATTATTTTTAGGGGGAAAACAGGAGATTTTTGAAATAGAGCCCGCCGTACCGGCAAAAAATCGGATAGACACGCATAATTAACAATTAAGAAACGGCGCTCTAAATTAAAGGTAGACCCTATAACTCTTCATAATCTTGAAAATGAATCTTGAAGAGAAGTATCCATACTTACTCAAATGTGGTCTCGAGGTAAACCAATTACAAAAAACTCGAAGATGTACCACAAGGTTATTTATTATTGTTAAAAAACATATAAAAGGACGCGTTTCGGCTTTACACAAGCCATCATCAGCTTAAATACAGGACAAAAAACAACTGACTGACCTACAATGTAAAAATATCCAACGTTACACATGAGAATAAAGTAAATGGTGACAACGCCCACCTCAGTTTAGGAACTTACCAGAAAAACAGGAAGGAGGAAGAATCATCTAGTTTACATTATAAAATATATAGATGTACACATTTCTTCATTAATAATTAGCTATTAATAGCATTATGTTATAATTGTATTGTAAAATCATCAAGAACTTCCGCATGTAGAGGAACCATCATGTGAGCCGGTCAGGTGTAAAGACCTTCCGGTGAAAAGTCAAATTGTTGTCAATGATGATATAGAGTACTCAACAATGAAGTGTTATTAATGGTGGTAAACTTAGTAACTAGGAGACTGTTCGAACTAAGGAAAGAAAAAGAAGAAGATAAACGTCAGAATTAATTTAAGTGGATTGAGCCGAGTGGAAAGGAAACTGAGACTGTATTAAAGTGACAAAGATGGAAACGACCAGAGAATGTCTGTAATAATGTTGAATAGCAATAACTTTTATGTAAGTAACTACTGAGGCGGACGAGACCAAGTAAGGTTGGATAGAAGTAGGCCAGTCATTAAAAAGATTCAATCAGGACAAAAAACATATTACGGTAGCACCAAATAAATTACAATAAGATAATACTCCTAATTAGGTATCACAGTCAGGAAGAAAAATAAATAAATAATATATATTACAATATCTGTTAAGGTAAAATGGTTTAAAAAACCGAAATAACACCCTGTACACTCAAAAGTGTTAAACTAAAAGAGTACATAGATTAAATGTATAAGGTTATTTGGTAAGAGTATGGGTGTTAAAACAGTTCTATCACAAGAAGATGCATAAGTGATGGACTACAATAATTAGGTGAAAAAATGTAATATTGTACAAAAAAGACCATGAGTGTCTTTGAATATGTTACTTGGCAGTGACACCATGAGAAAAATATGTGAAATAAAATTTTTGAAATTGATTGATTATTTAACAAAATTGATATGAAAAGAAGGTAAGTTAAAAAAGTGGGATTCAAATAGCAAAAGAATCTTTAAGACACTAAATCAGGTCGCAACAAAAACAAAACCCCAACTATCAGACAACCATACAAACAATCCTTAAAGTGTATTGAAATAAAAGGAAAGGTTTTAACTGGCTGGTAGGGATAGGTGAATATTGGGTAATTGATAGGATATATCTAGATGTGCGTATTATGAATAGGTATAGTGTAAGAGATTTTATGAAAAAGTTCTATAGGAGGAAGCATCCTGTAAGTTCGTTTATTGAAAAGAGAAAAGAGACAGATTATGTTAAAAACAAGAATGAGATAATATTAACTGAGAATGTGGGTAAGATCCAATATCTTGGTGACTGAAAAAACTTAATTAGAACGCTAAATTAAGACAAATATAAGGTTCAGTAGGTAGGAGTTGTTCATTGAGAACATTTAAAGATGAGTTATTGGTAGCTTTATGTATTTCGAAGGCTTCTAGTATGTTTAATCTATTGCCTTTATTACAAGAATGAACTATTTGAAAATCAGAGGTAGAAAAATGATGATTAGTAGTTAGAATGTGATTAGCAAAGGCAGAATTAGTGTTAGAGATATCCGTGTCTTTATATTTTTCAATAAATTTCAAATGTTCTGCAAAACGGGTGTCTAGACGTCTCCCACTCTGTCCAATATAAACGGAACTGCAAGAAGAACAGCAAAGCTTGTATACTCCAGATTTGTGGAAAGGTGGAACTGAATCTTTAGAGTTTACTATGGAACTAAGGTTATGATTAGTTTTGAAAGCAATAGGGATGTCATATTTTTTGAAAATTTTTTGAACTTGATAAGAGTGAGGACCTAGAAAATGTAATGAACCATAAAATGAGGAAGTGGTATTAGTAGTTATAGTAGGGTATGTTAAATTCAGCTTATTATGAAGTCTGTGCAAGAGCTTATCAATTAACTGTAGTGGAAAATTTTTATTAACCGCTAATTGTTGAATTATGTTAATTTCTTTAATGAAAGCTGTGTCAGAAAGAGGTAGTCTTAAGGCACGTGTAAAAAAGCAGTTGAATGAGGCAAGTTTATGTGAGAATGGATGATTAGAAAGGTAATTGATCAAAGTATCAGTGGTTGTCGGTTTTCTGTAAACTTCAAAAGTAAGGGTTTTGTTGGGTGGGTCCCTGGTAATAAGAATGTCTAGAAAAGGAAGTGAGAGCTTTTCTTCAAACTCAATGGTGAACTTTATTCTGTCATGTAGGGTATTAAGATAACTGAGAAATTTTAATGCTTCCTCTTTAGTACCATCCCAAAGAACAAGACAATCATCAACATATCTGATGGCTTGTGTAAAGCCGAAACGCGTCCTTTTATATGTTTTTTAACAATAATAAATAACCTTGTGGTACATCTTCGAGTTTTTTGTAATTGGTTTGAAAATGAATGTTTAAACTACAACTTAAGTACCTATTCGGTAACCTCAAAAATACTAATTTAAATATGAGGTTTTAAGCCTTAAAAATGCCTATTTTCGCATTTTCAGATTTTAAATCGCCTATAACTCGAAAACTATTAACTTTCGACAAAAATCACAGGATATGTTTTATGTTTAGAATGACCCAAAAAACCTAAAAAAATATATTTCGGGTAAAAAAAGGCGATCTTTTGTATTTGTATATTTGTATTTGAATCCTGCGGTATCAATACCGCAGGATTCACCCGTAAGTAATTTAATTGGGTCGGGATTAAAGTTTTACCACGGCCGGAACGCAGTCCCGATCTTAACCCAATTGGACACGTTTGGGACAAACTAAAAAAATGGTTAAGAACATGAGTGCCAGCCCGGACATCCTTCGGATATTTCAATATGGCTGCGGTAGAGGGGCGGCACATCGGATAACCAGGATATCATGAATGGATTGCCGAACCGTCTCCAAGTCCTAGGGACCAGAGGCGGCAACACCCATTATTAATACTCAATATTATGTTTTTTTTTCTCAAAATTAAGTTTTTTCGAAGATTTTTAAATATGTATTGGATTCTTGCTAAGCACTCTTGATAAACGACATGTTTTTTTAAATGTTATTGTTCTCTTTCCTCATAGGTGGTTTTTACCGTATCTTTCATAAAATGTGGTCTAAAATTAATAATTTCTGCAAATTAAAATTGAAAGAAATACAACGTGGGTGATTAATTTGGCTGGTGTGTGTATACATTTATTGCTCTTACTGCTACCGTTTATAGTTTACTGCAGCTTGTTAGCTACTTTCATTTAAACTTAAAACTAACAAAGTATAGTTAGCTTCCAGTCGTGTGGTCTTGTTAAATTAATTAAGAACTTCATGTTAAAAGCTTGCTATGTAATCAATGTGTCTTCATAAAACAAACAATTCACTTATTGTTTAACATTAACGTTATTACAGGATTTTGGCGTCTTAACAAACTTTCCACTGCATTTATGCTTTAAAATATTAAATAAAATACGATATTCTAATACAGCGTAAAAAAATGTTGATTATTTAATACCTGGAAAGCAATTAAGAATTTCATCAAACTAGATTTTTTTGCTAAAGTGGCGATGCTAAAATAGAGTGACCAAAACGTAAACTTGAAAAAACGGGACACATTCAAAGGGGGTTTGATATACTTCAAAACATCATTAAGCAAGGTAACTGAAATTGTTAGTCAAAGTAAAAATATTTAGGATTTGCATTGGGGATATTTTTCTTTCGTTTCAAGCACTCTACGATAAATTGTAGAGTAATTTTAATTTTAATAAAGAAGTGAATGTTATTATTTAGTTTGGTTCATAACTTTTTAACCACACTGTATATTTATTTTATATTTGGCACGCAAATATTATTTAAGGTGTACAATCAATTAATTTATTTATGGATTAAAAAATATTGGAAAAATATACCGACCCAAAAACAACATCTTGTATATTAAATTTTTGAAGTTGTACTTCTTTAGGCACTAGGGTGAATTTTTACATTCCCTGGCGCATGCGCACACCGACAGTATGGTATTAGTCAATTATCGTCATATATGACGGTATATTCAGTCGCTCAAACGTTATACGGGATCTGATTGGGTGTTAAAATCATATGTCAATAATTGTTGGAGATTATGGATCAACAAATGTTGTGTAGTATATTAGTTTTTATTGTTGTGATGGCAGAGAAAAAAGCAAGTTTATATTTGTAGTGACCTTTTAAATAGTTTTTAGTACGTAATAATTGTAAATGTTTCAGTATCCTAATAAAAATTACATAGGTACCTACCTATTTGGAAAAGGGCCTAGCTGGGTAAGATGATGAAAAGTGCCCCCAAGTCGATTCGAATTCCATACAGGTCACCGTTTAGCATATATAGTAAAACTAACTTTCTGAAATTTTTAGCCCCCTAGGTGGTCATGTGACCCACCTAGAGCCTAATTAGGCTTTTTATGTTTTTATTTTTTATCTCAGCCGCATCGAGAACTAGCGAAAAACTTTAAATAAAAAATTTGTAAGATTTAAAAAGTTCTGTGCGAATTTTTTTTTTAATTTTTGGCGGGAAATTTGAATTTTAGAAAGATTTAAAAATTTTTAATGAGTATAAAAAAATAACTAAGACATTAGTTTTCACGAAAAAAATACATAACGTGTATTTTTGCATAATAATTCACCCTGAATTTTTTAAAAATTTTAAAATTGTTGAAACGCACCTTCAAAAATAAAAAAACCGCATTTTTTCGGTTTTTTTTCGTTTTTTGATACAATTTTATACATATTTTTCAAAAAAGGTAACACCGTCACTGGAGCAGGTAAAAAATTTAAAAAGAATTGGGGTTTGCTTAATAAAAATTTTTTATAACACCATCCATTTTCAAGATACAAGGCGTTAAAGAAAACAAAATTTTACACATTTTTTACGATTTTGCCGAAACTACTGGCAACATTGTAATAAAACTTGGCGGATTTTAAGAGGTAGTTATTGCTCATGTTTTAACATACAATTGAGGATTTGATATTCGTCATTGGCGCGCTTAGGGGTAATGGTCTGAACTTTTCAAAGAAAAAAAGATAGTACGCCACTGACATGTTTCAAATTAACAATCATTTTTAAATTCTCATTCAATTTGCGATAAAAAACTATCTTATCATTTTTTTCATACGAGGCGCCGTTTTGCTGCAAAAAATAAAATATCTTAACGCTTCCAAAGTATTCGAATTAGTTTTTATAATGGACGTACGAGTTTATGTATGTGTAGAACTACTAGAAGTTCGAATACTTTGTAAGAGTTAAGATTTTTTATTTTTTGAATAAAAATGGCGCGTCGTATGAAAAAATAGGAAGATAGGTTTTTTGTCACAAATTAAACGCGGAATTCAAAAAGGATTGTTAATTTGAAATATGTCAGTGGCGTACTATCTTTTTTCTTTAAAAAGTTCAGACTATTACCCGTATACGCGCCAATGATAAATATTAAATTCTTAATTGTATGTCAAAAAATGCACAACAACTACCTCTTAAAACTCGCCAAATTTTATTACAATGTTGCCAGTAGTTTCGGCAAAATCGTAAAAAATGTGTAAAATTTTGTTTTCTTCAACGCCCTATATATTGAAAATGGATGGGATTACAAAAAATTTTTATTAAGCAAACCCCAATTATTTTTCAGTTTTTTACCTATTCTAGTGACGGTATTACCTTTTTTGAAAAATATGTATAAAATTGTCTCAAAAAACGAAAAAAAAAAACCGAAAAAATGCGGTTTTTTTATTTTTAGAGGTGCGTTTCACCAATTTTAAAAATTGGAAAAAATTCAGGGTGAAATATTATGCAAAAATACACGTTATATATTTTTTTCGTGAAAACGAATGTCTTAGTTATTTTTTTATACTCATTTAAAATTTTAAAATCGTTCTAAAATTTAAATTTCTCGCCAAAAATTAAAAAAAAATTTTTTTTTCGGACAGAACTTTTTAAAGCTTACAACTTTTTTATTTAAAGTTCTTCGCTAGTTCTCGATGCAGCTGAGATAAAAAATAAAAACTTAAAAAGCCTAATTAGGCTCTAGGTGGGTCACATGACCACCTAGGGGGCTAAAAATTTCAGAAAGTTAGTTTCACTATATATGCTAAACGGTGACCTATATGGAATTCGCATCGAGTTGGGGGCACTTTTCATCATCTTACCCGGCTAGGCCCTTTAAAATGAACCTATCAAAATACCATGTAATGCTTTGATTTACATAATTTGATTACCATCAAAATTTCTGTCAATATTCACCTAATATATTGTTTTCTTACTCTATGTTTTGTTGTATTTTAATATTTCAATATTCTACAAAAATTAAAATAATTTGGTTAAATTCAGAACTGTCAAAAGTTTAAACCGTTTAGTTCGTCGATCTTCCCACATGATGCAGGTGTCTCCGTGGGAAGAAGTGTAAGATGAATGAATTCCAATACTAACTGCGCAAACATAAGCAGGTTCGAACCCAGTTGGTCGAAATGCACACGAAAACAGTTGGTCGAATGCACAATTCATCGAATGTACGATTCGTCGACGAACATTTGATCGAATGGATTTTTCGTCGACAAAGACCCAAAGGGAATAATGGTGACAAATGAAGAATTATTGATTTTTGATCTTTGATCAAATTTTACTTGTCCGGAAATGCTCCGTTCGCAAGTGCGCCGACACCAAAAAGAAGAACGGTACAACATCACTAATTAAAATATCGGTTTACATTTGCTGTCTACTCTCCCACCGCAGCCAATTTTTTTTAATAAATTTAAAAATAATTAAGATTTAGAAAAAAAAATTAACAAAACCCCAAAAAAAATAAATTCAGAATATGTATAATACAATATTGCAGTTAACAAAATAAAAACCAATAATCCGTCATTTGTCATCATTAATCCCTTTATCATAAAGATAAATAACAGTTTGTCGACGAAAAATCCATTCGAACAAACGTTCGTCGATGAATTGTACATTCGATGAATTGTGCATCGACCAACTATTTGTCGACCAAATGTTGTCGACTAATTTTCCGTTGACGAAGTGTTCTCGACCAACTTTCCTAGGCCCTGTTTTTATAAATGAAATATGAAACAGAATCTCAAATGTTATACATATATTACCAACAATCTATGTTAACCATTTATGCGACCATTATTGACGTTTCGATAATTTTGTATCTACTATCGGAATCACGTCCCCATCAGATTGCAGGTACAACAAGTAAAACATCTATATACAGAGAACAGTTCTCTCAGTCGTAGCGAAATTGATTATTAAGGGGCGACAAAGAACCAACAACAATTTATATACGGTCGGGTAAATTGCTTGTTGCCACTAGAGGGTTTATAAGTGGTCGGGGTTAATACATAATATATTAGTTCAATGGATACTTGAAAAGTTTTAGATTAGATAACTTGTTTTCATTTTAGTTAATTGACATTAAGAGAATGGGATAAATTGATCTTCTTTGGTACATTTACAGGATATACATGAAGCTTTTGGAATCTACAGGTGTAAGTATTTCAGTTGAAATAACAAGCAGAGTTGGTGTGCCCAAGGACTATATAGAAGGAGAAGGAGAAAGTTACAGGATTCCGAGTCAATCAGATAGCACAAGATTTATCACGTAAATTGGTAGGTATATTCAACAACAAAACTGGAAGATTGGAAATTAGAAAAGTGTGCTATTTTCACACGAAAGTAGGATATGTAAAATCAGATGTGTACTTAGAGCGCGAATACTTCTACCAGGGCTAATGTACTCTGTAGTGAAGAGATGCTCCGCTGGAGCTGTAACTGCGATATAATTAAAATTAAACAATACATAAAACCATTGAAATCCCCAATAAGATATTTATTTGATTACCAATCGATATAATGAACTAAGAGAGAAGGGATAATGAGAGAATATAGTTCTATTTTATTCTAGAGGGCCAAAAAGTATGGTATAATTAACTTTTGTACAAAAATTTGATGATTCAGATTTTTGACCGTAAAGTAAGAACATAGTAATGAACAGTGCTGTTTTATTAACAATAGAGGTTCCGGTACGCAATGTTCCGGGGGGTCTGGGGAGGGTTCATAAAGAGGGTCTGCCCCCGGAAAAACTTTTTTTTAGCCTCAATAAGGTAGTCCAGAAAATATTCTGATTCGGATTTTTTGCACAATCTTACTCAAAAAGGACTCCTTTTAACAAATTTGCATGTTGCCAGGACCAAAAGGTGGTCAAAAATTTTTTAAACGTTTTTTTTGTTTTTTCCTAAAATAATTTTTTTGCATGGAAAAGTTGTTTTATGTTTTTTGGATCATTCCAAACAGAAAAGGTCTTTAGTGACTTGATAGTTTTGACATATAAGGGATTAAAAATTTAAAAATTGCGAAATCGACCATTTTTAACCCTCAAAAACTATTTGAAAAACTGAAAATTTGAATGTTGCCAAGGTAGGTAGATATTCTTTAAACATCGATTGATGAAATCCCAAAACTCCTTTGTTTTTAACTGCTAATCAAGCGTGCGCGACACTATTTTCCACCGACATTATGGTGCAAATGAAAGGAATAAATTCATTATTTCGTAAACCGGTGACTTTAAGGAAAAATCCCGAAACAGGTCGATTTTTATTTTTAAGTTATGATATTGTGGCATATATGGTATACTAGTGACGTCATCCATCTGGATATGATGATGTAATCGGTGATTTTTTTTTAAATAAGAATAGGGTCGTGTGCTAGCTCATTTGAAAGGTACTTCAATTCTATATTCAGTAATATATACATTTACATAATTATTTATACAGGGTGTCCAAAAAGTTTTTATTAAATTAAATTAATTGACAAAAAAGAAGTAGAAAGGACACCCTGTATAAATAATTATATAAATTGGAAATTGGAAAAGACTTGGAAAAGACTGTAAGGCTTGTACACACTTCTAAATAGGTCAAAACGGCAAACAGGTGTATGTTTTCAAAAAACTTTTGATAGTGTGTAAAAAATATATTTTATATCAGCTAAGTACTTTCAACACATAACGTGCCATCATCAGAGCTTCCTAAAAGGACATATTTAAGATAAGATTTTTTTCATATAAAAAATGAGTGAAAAACTTACGTCCTCTTAAAATACCTTCATAGAAGAGCAATTGCTTAACAACACAACAAAAAACATGAATACTGGGCAAAAGCCACAGATATAGGGTATAACCCTTTACAGTGAATAGAATCACATCTAAATTCTTTTATAAATTTATAAAGACAACATGGCTGAGTCAGACCATTTTGAGCCCACGTGAACAGCAGATCAGCTGAGGAAGACTGTCATTTATTAAAATGGTAAAGAAGGAACTACAATTTTAATCGACCTCTATATTCATAAATAATAATTAAAAAATTGAAAATGACTAAAAAGCCATGTATAGGTTAAATGAATTTAAAGTTAAGATACTAAATTTTAAAGTTAAATTTTCAAAAGATTACTATTATTACGATTGACGTGAAATGTTATAACGTTTATATTATAAGTTATCAAAATTCTCCCAAAAACAAAACTGTTATAGTTCGACCAAGTGTAGACGTTTGCCGTCTTGACCCAATTATATAAATGTTTACATTACTGAATAGAGAATTGAAGAACCTTTCAAATGAGCTACCACACGACCCCTATTCTCATTTAAAAAAATCATCGATTACGTCATCACGCCCAGAAGGATGACATCGCTAGTATACCATATATGCCACAATATCATAACTTAAAAATAAAAATCGACCTGTTTCGGGATTTTTCCTTAAAGTTGCCGGTTTATGAAACAACGAATTTATTCCTTTCATTTGCACCATACTGTCGGTGGAAAATAATGTCGCGCACGCTTGATTAGCATTTAAAAAACAAAGGAGTTTTGAATATTGTATTGCAAAAAACTCTTCGGGATTTCATAAATCGATGTCTAAAGAATATCTACCTACTCAGGCAACATTCCAATTTTCAGTTTTTCACATAGGTTTTGAGGGTTAAAAATGGCCGATTTCGCAATTTTTCAATTTTTAATCGCTTATATATCAAAAACTATCAATTTTAGAGAATAGTCACTAAAGACCTTTTCTGTTTGGAATGACCCAAAAAACCTAAAAAAACTTTTCCATGCAAAAAAAAAAATTTTAGGAAAAAAACAAAAAAAAAAGTTTAAAAATTGTTTGACCACCTTTTGGTCCTGGCAACATGCAAATTTGTTAAAAGGAGTCCTTTTTGAGTAAGATTGTGCAAAAAATCCGAATCAGAATATTTTTCCTAGCGGATGCGCAGTGGCTTTCTGGACTAAGGGCGTTTTGAAGCTATTTGAGAGCAAGGAAAAAATTCAAGAATTTGTTTATAATTTGGTTGTTTTTTTTATTTCTTGTCCCAAGAGGTGCCGGTACGGCGTATCAGCGCGTACCGTCACAAAAACAGCACTGGTATATATATATATATATATATATATATATATATATATATATATATATATATATATAATCTAAACCTTTCTACCTAACGGTGTAAGGTGGTAATGAAGGTCACAAAAACAGCACTGGTAATGAATAATAAAAAGTAAAATGGTAATCCGTTGTATATAATCACACACAAGTATTAAGAAATCAAGACTATAAACTAGGTACAGTCCGTCTAATTTACTTACCGTTGCACGTCATTATCTACGCCAGAGATCTAAGTTGACATAGTTGCCAAAGTATAAAAAAAATCCTGAATCCATTTTAAATCAAATACATCATATAATTATTGTAAACCTGGATTATACAAAAAAACAAATTAATATTCAATGTAAATAAGTAAAAACTTAAGAAATAGAGAACACGAATTAAGTTATAATCTTTTAAGATTTGCAGTGCAAGCGTTTTTGCACTGAATTGTTAATAATTAAAAAACGGCTCCGAACTCTTGGCATGAAGCCGGTAGGTTTCTTTGTATATGTCTATAATACCAACTAAAAAAAGTTGTCAGATATTCTTTTTCTCATGATCATCTTTCAGTGCGTCACAGTTTTTCGATTTCTCTCTAACGCATTAAATTGTATGTGACAGAAAAAAAGGCACGTCTGGGAATACTTCGGTAATTATTCTAGTTCGGTGATTATTCTAGTTGTCGATAGATGGCGCCATTATCAAAAAAGAATTATTTATTAAATAAAATAATAATATTATCAATATAATCTGTACAATTTATAAGACTATACAAATGAAAGAAAATACCATTTTATAAATGCAATAGACACAATTGATTTGGTTTTATTCCAAATTGAAAATAAAATTTGACAACTCTCAGATTTAACTAAAATGTCACGTTAGAATAAATGTCATAAATATGTATTATCACGGACTTACCTTTTTTTCTATAATTTGTGACGCACTGAAAAATGTTCATGAAAAGGAGAATACTTCGATTATTCCAAGTCGTGATAAAATTAGGTGAAATTTATATTTTTATAGTAGAGGATGTCTTTATAGTAAAGTAAATAATAAAAACAGTAAATATAATAAAACAAATACTTATATTAAAGAATATAAACAAATATGAAGTGTCATCACCGCAACTGTCAAATAAATGTTGCCAATTTATTCTAAAATGTCACCTTCGTTCTTTTACAGTTACAGTGTGATTCGAGTAAATGTGCTTCAAAAAAACGCTTTATAATCAATTTATACAAATTAAATGAAACATAATTATTTTGTATTTATATAGGTTAACATTAATAGAAATCTTCAAATATTATTTCTACGCGTATATAATAAAATATGTCTAGTGGCTGTAATTCCAGTGTCTTCGTCAACGTTATTTTAAAAAAGAACACACCTACCGCCTAAATATTTCGTGTTGGTATCATGCGACTTCACAGGCTATGACGCGGATGACGTGCAACGGTAAGTAAATTAGATGAAGTATAGATAGACTGATGACTTGTAAATTTTAAGAGTGACTCTTAAACGTGAACGAGTCTTATACCTTTAGAATTATAAACCCTTTCCGTAGTAGTTATACGCTACAAAGGAGGTAGAGGAAATAAAAAGAATTGCGTGACAGTAGGAATTCAATAAGTTTTTTTTATTGACATCTGGGACACTGCGGGCGTTTATGGTCTTCTTATTTATTTAGAGTAACTGGGGTTGACTGTTAAGCAGCAGTTACGACTTTTTCCAGAGTTAGTTAAATTCCTAGAAAAAGTCAAAGAAAAACGGTACCTAATACGATTGGCAATAAAAGATAAGATCCGCGGAATGGTCAAACTGTTGAAGTAAAATACACACGATTTGAATTATAAATCCACCAATTTATTAATTTCATTCTAATTGAAATATATACATTTTAAAGTAGAAGACTTTAAACTGATCTTTACAATATTTATGTGTTGCGTTCCTGGGACTACTTTATTGAAAGATAGTTCATTCGATTACATGAAATCATCATTAAAAAGAATATCCGTCACAAAAAATGGTGACAGTAAAATTCTCGTGTTAGTGATTACATAGTAAATCACGAGGAAAAACCAGGAAAAATCCTCATAATACTATCCCGACATTGTAATTATTTGGTCTTACATTAAGTTGACTCTCAAAACTAACACCAAACTCTGATTTTATAAACTCTAATAATTGCCAGAGAACGGGAGTTCTCGCCAGTGGCGTACACCTACACCCCCTACACGCGACACTATATATACACGAAATTTTCGATTTTCTAAATCTGACTGAATTGAAAATTGGGCCAACTCCCATCTTAAAATTCAGGAAAAGACTCACTTATTCATATGTCAACCATCCATTTTGGTCCAAGGGTGTGGATTTTACGGCCCTTCCTATTTAGGGTCTGTTTTTCCTTCTCGTCCCCAAAACTCCCAAAAATTTCGAAAATTTAACTTCGACCTTTGCGGCTTCTAATAGAAGCGATCATTACCTTTTCAATGCATGTCTAATTTTGAAAATCGGTTTTACCGTTCAAAACTTACCGAGCTCAGAAATATGAGTCAATTTTTATTTAAAAAAGTAAAAATGTTTGTGGATATGTGTGTATGTATGTATGCATGTATGTATGTGTGTTTAAAAGTTAAACCAATCTGAATTTTTTTCTGTGTTTTAAGAGGGGATGAGGGCCGATTCAGAACCGGTGTAGTTTGTGAGTTTTGACTACCCATAAGTCAGCTATAGGACTTGGTAGGTACAAAACGGCATATTTTTTGGCGGCATATATCTTCGGTTCAAAAAGAGACAGGAGGACAGTAAATACACGAAATCAATAGCGATGAGTTAACATTTCAAATGGTGTCTAAGCTGTCACGATCAGATATACACAAGGCTCAGTATAGCCGAAAAATTTAAAAACTAAACTTTAAAAATTTTGGTTTTTCGACAATTACTCAAAATTTCAACCTACGAATTACGCCAATAAATGAGCGTTTGTAGAAGGACTCTAGACAAATCTAACGGTGTATAACTTATATCCGGGAAAATTCGAATTTTTGAGTTATAGGCTTCATAAGTATGATCAAATCTATTTCTTATGGGAAAAACGGTTTTTTAAGCTCAACAATTCCTGTAATAGCTTCAGTTATCATACTTGACCTTAGATGCATAAGATACTACTTGTCAGTACGTTTCAAACTCATGTTTAGCAAACAAAATCGGTTAAGCCGTTTAGAAGTTATTAAGCTACAAAAGTATAATCTAATTAACGATTATTCCCTTAATGGTTTATGTAGTTGTAGTGGTTACGACGCTAATTTGATCTGGCAACAAGCAATCCGAGTTCATTTACCGGCCATCCCAATATTTTTTCAATCTATTTCAAATAGAAAAAAAAATCTAGTGTACATTCGATGGACACTATATCATTTGGGAGATAATGCGACAAAGGCGACCATTTATAAAGCTTAACGTGTAATCGAGACACACTGCAGTCAACTTTATACATTTCATTTATAAATAACTTTGAAGAACTCCTGATACAAGGATAAAAAACCGCTAGACGCTGTAAAAATGAGTGGCATATACAATATTCCAGCTACAAAAGATCTGATATGAATATTACGTGGCGCGAAAATGTATTTTCATTTTGATGCAAAACAAAATTCTAGTTTTATTTTAAAAGATTTTTTCATAATATATGCTAAATTTGAAGTAAACGCGCCACAAAAGGGTTTCAAAATTCAAACTGTATCAAAGTTACTTTTTTGTGGCGCGTTTTACTTCAAATTGGGCAAATATTATGAAAAACTCTTTTATAAAATAAAACTAGAATTTTGTTTTGCATCAAAATGAAAATACATTTTCGCGCCACGTAATATTCATATCAGATCTTTTGTAGCTGGAATATTGTATGCGTCACTCATTTTTACGGCATCTAGCGGTTTTTTATTCTTGTATTATTAATACATAGATGTATAAATAATACTAAAATATAAATTATGTTCTAACCTTGATATGTTACTGACTTACTAATCATGGTATTTTCTTTCTATTGACTTCCTCTCTTAGTATGGGTAACCACAACCTACTGCATTCTACCGAGGGATTTGGTTTAATTTAGCATAATTAGAGCCGCTTCTTTGAATGTAAAATAAGAAACAATTTCTTAGAATGCAGTAGGATGTGGTTACCCATACTAAAAGTGAAAGTTAATAGATAGAAAACACCATGATTAGTAAGTCAATAATATATCGAGGATAGTACATAATTTATATTCTAGTATTATTTATACATCTCTGTATTATTAATATTATTTATAATTTAAATAACATACATACATATAAAATCAGAGTTTGGTGTTAGTTTTGAGAGTAAACTGAATGTAAGACCAAACACTTACAATATCGGGTCAGTATCGTGAGGTTTTTCCCTGGATGAGTTTCTATAGTAAATCCTCGTGATTTACTGTGGAATCACTAACACGAGAATTTTACTTTTACTATTGCATATGGTTGTCTTTTTAAAGACATATCACATGCTATGATTTTTTGTGATGGATATTCTTGAGTTAAAGTTGACTTCATGTAATCGAATCAACTATCTTTCAATAAAGTCGTCCAAGGAACGCAACTCATAAATACCGGCAATATCATTTTAAAGTCTTCTTCTTTAAAATGTATAATATTATATGTCTGAATTGCAGATATGAATGAGTCAGATTAAATTAAATTATTAGAAGAATTTTTTTTACTAAGCAATTAACATTTTTGTCTCATTTAGTAATATTTTGTTTTTTAGTAAAATTGTTTTAGTAAAATTGTTTTTAAGTAAAATTGTGGCTTATTTCTCATTTAGAATAATAAATTAAATAAATGCCTCAAAGAAATAGCTTCAGAACAATACAAATAAATGGTGATTTATCTTAGCATCTGCTCTTTTTCTGATTCTCCTATTTGAACAGTCGTAATAAACATAAACGAAAGGCGAAATGTGAATAATATCATTAATATTAATGAAATATAAATATAATTTTAATATTGCCTGAGGTAAACCGGATTTGTTATGAAAATGAATTCGAATTCATGTTTTGATAAGATTGGGAGTGGATTGCTTTAACCCATTTATATTCTACATCTTAATGTGACCGGTTAAAAGTCTGTTGAAAATTAAAATACCTATATAAACATAAACTTAATATTTTGATATTTATAATCATAATGATTAGGAGGGTCAGCGCCATGATTCGACCGTCTAATATTACCCCTGATATTACCCAAGGTAATCATTTTAATCAGGCTGAGTCAATCTTATCGACTTCTTATTATAGGCCCTATATAACAGTTAAAATGAGAACACTTAGAAGTATACAAGGCAAAACTCTACGTGACAAAATAAAAAGTGAAGACATCAGACAAAACTGTGGAATACAGGACATAGGAAGGTGGGTCAGGTAGAGATGAAGATATTGGAACAAACATTTAAAGAGAATGGAGGACAGCAGACTAGTTAAAATGCACACAAAATGTACATAACAAGAAGAACACGGGAAAGACGAACATTATTTGAAGTCGCAAGACGGAAAGCAGACAAGATATGTAGAAAGAAAAAGAGAGCCTATGAAAACAGACAAATAGAAAAATGGAAGAAAATTTCAAAAACAACGAGATAAGACGGGCACACGAATACCTAAAAAAGATAAGAAGTGGATATAAACCTCAAACAAGTCTATGTAAAGATGAAAGTGGGCAAATAATCAGTGACCAACAGAAAGTCATAGAAACCTGGAAGCATTATTTTCAGACCCTACTTGGAACACAAGTAGACATGGAAAATCAAATGAGTATGAAGAGTAGAAGAGAATGAAGTAGATAATGAAGTAGAAGCTCCAACTATAGAAAAAGTTATCGAAGCTATTAAGGCCCAGAAAAGCAATAAAGCTCCGGGAGCTGACGAAATACCAGCAGAACTGTATAAGGTAGGTGGCGACCATCTAGCAAGTCACATCCACGCGCTCATCAAAAACATATGGCAAGAAAAGAAAATACCCGACGACTGGAAGAAAAGTATAGTATGCCCGATCTATAAAAAAGGAGACAAACTCCAGTGCAAAAACTACCGTGGAATCTCTCTACTATGTACAGCATATAAAGTCCTCACGTATATTATAAACCAGCGACTCCAACCACTAGCAGAAAATATTATTGGAGAGTATCAGAGGCGCTTCCGACGGGGAAGATCGAAACTGGATCAAATATTTACAGTCAAACAGATCTTGAGCAAATCATGGGAACACGATATTTATGTTCACAACGTGTTTGTAGACTTCAAACAGGCATACGACTTAGTCAAAAGGGACAAAATATACTATATATTGGCTGAATTGGCAATACCACACGAGCTAATAAGACTCATTAAAGCCACAATGGATGAAACTCAGGCATGTGTACGAATACAAAACCACCGGAGAGACTTTTTCAAAATTTCACAGGGACTAAAGCAGGTAGATGGGCTTTCCCCAACATTGTTTAACCTGGCACTGGAGTATGCGGTTAGGCAAATGCAAACTGGACGAGGAAACCTACTGACCAACCGAACGGTTCAACTGGCCGCTTATGCCGATGATATTAATATTATGAGTAGAACATCAACAGGAGCACAGGAAACATACGCAGCGTTAAAAGCACAAACAAAAATACGCCAGTCAATGGGAGCAAGAATAGGATATTACCTCCGAATTCTATTCTACTGCATGGATTTTAATGAAATTTTGGACCTAGCCTCTACTTATCTCCTAATTCAAAGTCTACCCTATGCCGATGTGTGCTTTTATCTTGGGGGGTGGTTCCCACCCCTTCTTAGGGGTGGAAAATTTTTTGGTTAGAATTACCACGGAATTCGCTAGAGACCTAATTCTAAGCAAAAACTGTTCTATAATTTTGGTTTGAAAACTCAATACTTTTTGAGATATTCGTAGTTGAAAATTGGCCATTTTCATTGAAACGTAATACCTTTTCGAACGGTTTTTTGCGAATACCTTAAAAACTATGCATCTAACTAAAAAAACTATATTAAATATTTTTGTAGGTTATAAAAAAACAAAGAGACACTTGCCTTCATAAATCTTCTAGTTATAATACAAAAAGAGATATGGTAGGTGAAAATAGTTTGTTTTTTGGTACATTCTCAAATTGGTGTATTCAACTTGAAATAACAGAAAAACGGTAGATTTTCGGTGTATAATGCTACCAATACCTTTTGTAGTGCTTGAAAAGACCTTTAAAATGAGCATATTAAAGGTCCATTACATTAAAACTAAGCGAAATATGCTGTAAACAAAATTGATAACTAATGCAGCGTTTCTCATTCTTTTAACATTTGCGACCCAATTTTCCATAATTATTTTCACCGCGCCCCCCTCTCGTATAATAAAAATATATATCATATGCAATAACAATGTACCTTAAGTATTTTGACAAAAAATTCATTCAACACCGATTCAGAACAGATTGTATCTTTTCGCGGGAAGTTTCGAGTTATTTTGAACATTCTCGATCGTCTGCCTGCATTAGTCCATTCTTTCACGGCTTTTGCTCTTTCATAAATTTTAAAGAACCGCTTGGATTGACATGAAATTTGGCATACGTATAGCTTACATGTCAAAGGAAAAAAGTGATATTGTGACGATGTGTGCTTTTGCCCTGGGGGTGACTTTCACCCCCTCTTGAGGGTGAAAAAATATATGTCCAAAATAAGTCCGGAAATGGGTAAACTGACTAATTTTAAGTAACTTTTGCTCTATAGAGCTTTTTCGCCAAGTCAACACTTTTCGAGTTATTTGCGAGTGAATATGTTCATCTTTCAACAAAATAACCACATTTTTAGACGGCTTTTCGCAAATAACTCAAAAAGTAAGTATTTTGTCGAAAAAGACGTTCTTAGCCAAAATATAGCCTATAAAAAAGTAAAAGAAATGGTGTACGCGTTAGGTCTCTGGATCTCGTAGAACCAGAGTTATAGCCAATGAACAATAGATTCATATTCACCAAATTTCAAATAAAATATTTCGACGTGAAATATCCAAAAAATTAAGCACTTTTTGGGGAAAACTCATTATAACTTTTTAAATTGTTTAAAAAGAGCTTTATTTCTGTTTTTACAAAAAGTTTCTAGCATTAAATTTAAGCAAGTTACGCTCAAAATAAATTTGGTCCCTTTTGTTTTTGCAAAAAAAAAATCGGGAAGACCACCCCCTAATTAGCAACTTAAATGAAATTAATCGTTACCGCTCCACAAATTATTTTACTTACAGTCGGAAAAATGAAAGAATACCCATGAACGAACATATAAAACACGCTGTATTTTCCTGTCACCGTGTCACAAAGAAAATTGTCCAGTGCAAGTACATGTAACAATAATTATTACATGTACTTGCGCTGGCCAATTTTTTGTGTGACACGGTGACAGGAAAATACAGCGTGTTTTATATGTTCGTTCATGGGTATTCTTTCATTTTTCCTACTGTATGTTGTGTTTATATGATCTGTAAGTTCCATCGATTTAAAGTGCTTATTTTTGAAAAAATTTGGTTTTTCAAAATAAAAATTTTAAAAATTTAAATTTTGAAAAATATGCTTTTTTTCAAAATAACTTAAAAATTGTTAGAGATACCAAAAATCTCGAAAAACAAAAAAAGTCAGATTTGCTTTTCTGAATATCATGTATTTTTTTGTTTTTCTGTTAGACAAAAATTGATTAAGATTTGGTGTTTCGAAATTTGCATACATTCGTGATCAGTGACCCGTTCAACCCCTTTTAACTACAGCCCTTTCAATAATAAGGACTTTGGACCGATGAAACTTACAGATCACATAAACAATATATACACGAGTCAAGAAACTTGTGAAGTCGTAACGATTAAGTTCATTTAAGATACTAATTAGGGGGTGATTTTCACGATTTTTTTACCAAAACCAAAAGGGACTAACTTTATTTTGAGCGTAATTTGTTTAATTTTGATGCTAGAAATTTTTTTATAAAACAAAAATGAAGCTTTTTTTAAACACTTTAAATAAGTTGTAATCAGTTTTCCCCGAAATGTGCTTCATTTTTGGTTATTTCACGTTAAAGTATTCCATTTGGAATTTGACGAATATGAACCTATTTTTCATTAGCTATAACTCTGCTTCTACTAGGTGTAGAGACGTGATATATACACCATTTTTTTTAAATTTTTTACAGGCTATATTTTTCTAAGAATGTTTTTTCGACAAAATACTTACTATTTGAGTTATTTGCGAAAAAGCGACTAAAAGCGTGGTTATTTTGTTGAAAAAATGAACATATTCACTGCCAAATAACTCGAAAAGTATTGACTTAGTGAAAAATCTCTATAGAACAAAAGTTACTTAAAATTATCCAGTTTATCCATTTCCTGACTTTCTTTGGACGAATATTTTTTCACCCCCGACAGTGTATACCAAATTTCAAGTCAATCCAAGCGGTTCTTTAAAATTTAGAGGTTTTGCAATATTCTACCGTTAAACAACGGACTACATCTCCATCTTCTCAGTTCTGACTCTGACCAACCAGTCTTTGTCTTAGTCGAGTCAGTTCAGTCAGTCCTTCTGTAACTGTTACATTTATTGTGGATGTGTACATATTATGTTCTAGTTACACCCTGTTTCGGTCAACTTTTCTCTGCAGAACAATCCCAAGGAAGTCACTAATTTACATTAAATTTGTTGATAATTAGTATTAATTAGTATTAATATACTATTAATTTAGTATTCAATGCTCTTTAATTATAGCTTCTTGTCAATATTCATGGGTATTTTATTTTGTCAGAATTTTGTCTTGCTTTGCTTTTAGTAAATTAGTCAATGTTGGTGTTTTTTTTATATACTCACGCCCCCCCATTACTAAAAGGGCGCCCCACAGGTTGAGAATCACTGAACTAATGTATTTTAAGAAAAAAATGAGAAGTAATTTTAACCCCCATCCACTTCACAATACCTTTTATTATAGTGTTATTTCTATGTTCAAAAAGTTGGACGGGTTTAAAATGAATGGTTTTTGAAAAAAAAAAGATCAAATTATAGTGAGCATTTCTAATTTTCTTAAGAATCTTCCTTTTTCTCCATGAAAGTTGAAAATGATAAGAGATACAGTAATGAAAAATGAAAAGGAAATTTTTAACTGAAAAAGCCCTACATTTTTGTGTGGTATAATTTTTTCGTATCTTTATCATTTTCGAGTTACATGAAGGAAAAGGAAGATTTCTAAAAAAATTTAAAAATGCGCTCTATAATTTGATCTTATTTTTTTCAAAAAACATTCATATAATCCAGTCCAACTTTTTGAACATTGAAATAACACTATAATAAAAAGTATTGTAGAAGAAAAATTATGTATTTAAATTCTGACGAATGATGGGTTAAATATACTTCTCATTTCTTCTTAAAATACATTAGTCATCAACTTTTTTGCAGAATATCTCGCTTAGTTTGAATATAATCGACATTTAGTGCTCATTTTAAAGGCCTTTTCAAGCACTACAAAAGTTATAAGTATCATTATACACCTAAAATCGACAGTTTCACTGTTATTTCAAGTTGAATACACCGATTTGAGCATGCAGCAAAAAAACAAACTCTTCTTACCTACCATATCCCTCTTTTGTATTTTAACTAGAAAATTTATGAAGGAAAGAATATCTTTGTTTTTTTATAACCTACAGAAATATTTTATACAGTTTTTTGTTAGATGCATAGTTTTTAAGGTGTTCCCAAAAATCCGTCCGAAAAGGTGTCATTTTTCAATGAAAAAGGCCAATTTTCAACCACGAATAACTCAAAAAGTATTGAGTTTTCAAAAAATAATTATAGAACAGTTTTTGCTTAAAATTAGGTTTTCTAGCCTCTTCCGTGGCTATTTTAACCAAAACATTTTTCACCCCCGAGAAGGGGTGGGAACCACCCCCAAAATAAAAGCGCACCTGGGCATAAGGTAGACTTTGTTTCTTGAGCTATTTCCTACATACTATGAAAATATCAAGTACCTCGATGTAGTAGGATGGAATTTGGAGCCAAATACCCTCATTGACTGCCCTAAAATTCTAGGTCTGGAAATTAACACAGAAAAAATAAAAATAATGACTCAGACGAGAAGAAATATAGTCCCACAAAACATTATACATGAAGATGACATTGAAACAGTTGGAACGTTTACATACCTGGGAGTAGAATTATATGCCGACGGATCAGAAGATGGAGAAATACGGAAGAGAATAACGCAGGCAAACAGAGCTTATTGCACCCTCTCCCATATATTTTGGTCTAAAAGTGTCCACCGAAATACAAAGATGAGAATTTATAAAACTTTAATTAGACCAATAACAATGCCATAGACTATGGCAGTGAAGGCTGGGTCCTGAAAGAAACATCTCGACACATTCGAAAGAAAAGTACTGAGGAGAATACTAGGACCTGTGAGGGAAAATGGAATCTTCAGAAGTCGATACAACAACGAACTTTACCGACTTTATAAGGAAGCACCCCTGTCAGACTTCACTAGAATACAAAGATTGCAATGGGCTGGACATGTGATAAGAGTGGGAGAGGATATGCTACCAAAAAGAGCACTTAATGCTAGAATACAGGGAGAGAGACCGGCTGGAAAGTCAAGAAAGCGCTGGGAAGACACAGTAAACAGCAACGCACAAGCCCTTTTAGAAGTTCGTGTATGGAGAAGAGCAGCCACAGACAAGCAAGGGTGGAGGCAAAAAATAAAGGAGGCTAAGGCTCAATTTAGGCTGTAGTACCGTAGAAGAAGAAGAAGACTAGTTAAAAGCGCAAAAATGAATAGCCCAGTAGGTAAAAGTCCACAGGGTAGACCACCAAAACGATGATGGCGAGAATGCTGGATCTCATCGTCCGGGGATTGACTTGATGGCAATGAACAGGTAGTAGCCTACCAGCATGATCGATCATGCTAGAAAGAAGAAGAAAGAAGGTCTATGGACTAAGTAATATAAAGTTGCAAACCCTCATCTCTTGCATTACTGTTCATCCATAGGTAGATTGTAGATTCCACACCCGCGTCTAAGTAGCAGATCCATTAGGAATTTTAAACTACTACGTTAATGAAAAATAATTTTTCACTCATTTCATCATTACCCGTTAGAGGACAGTCTAACCATACTCCGCTGCAAATATTTTAATATCTGCAGTTCTTCTTCGTTTCATTATGGTGCAATTCAGTCTTCTTGTAAAGCCTCTTTGACAAGGAATAGATTCCGAAACATCAGGTGTCAGAGGATGGCAAGAGACTCGAATTGAATCAAAACGAAACGATTATTTTCTTTTTTACTACGCTAATTTTTTTTCTGGCCTGGACCTAAAACATTGACTTCTAGATAATTTACAATAAAGGGAATGTGATTCGTTCTCCGGGCTGGCTAATCAACGTACTGGCAGATATAGTAACATACACAAGGTTTATTTATCCATACTGAAATGTTTCAACTTCTAATAATTGATATCTCAAATTATTATTTGTTATTATAGGTAAATGTAACGATTCAATTCATTCTTTTGTTTACAAGGTTTGTACTATAATAAAAAAGGTTTCAATTTTGGCTGAACATGAAAATAATTACTGATATTATTGTCTACCTAATTATTGTGTGACTTAAACTTATTTCCTAAAGTACTTTTCAAATGTTTTTATACTCCATTTTAAGGTCGCTTAAAAATTTTTTCTAATACATTTTAATTAAATTAGATCATAGCCTAATAAAATAAAAAAAAATCGAAATGTAATTCCGTACAGTTTGGAATAAATTTTATATCAAAGTTTAGGTGAATACAAAAGATATTTTCAAAAAAGTATCCAAATCATATGAGGGTATCATTGCTTAAATAATTAAAAAGGGGTCATTTTTGCACAATATTTACTTTTTTAACTGCTGAGGTAATTTACATTTTAATGAAGGTGTTTAGGATTTTTTTTCTACAAAGCAGAAGGATAAACGTTTTACATACGACTTACTAAATTAAATTTGACACCCTATTTATTTAAATATATATAAAATTTAAAACTCAAATTTTCAAAACATATTATTTGCGTTTTAAATAAGCACTATATATTATTTTTTTAATGGGAGTGGTTGCACCATATTACCAGTATTAGACAAAAAAAAAACATCGACAAAATATTTAATAGTTTATGAGATATTTAATTTGTTTATTAAATGTTACTATATTTTCAATTGCAAAAACGCGGTTGTTACCAAAATAATATAAATCTTTGTAAAGCCACATTATTTTTATTTTTATACATGTTTTCGATAAATATATTGATAAATTTAAATTTCAATTTAAGTCCCCTCTAAAATGGCATTTGAAAATTGTTCTAATTTGTTTATAATTTGATATTTAATAACATCGCGGGGATTAAACATTTTGAAATTCTGTTCAAATAAACAGGTTCCTGTGAATTTTTCAATAATTAACAAATTTTTTTTTCGTTTTTTCTTCTTCTATTTTTTCCTTATAGTAAAAAATATAGTTTTGCTTATAGAGAGAGTTTCATTAAGAATGTTCAATCTATGAGTTGTCGATTCTAGACCTCAAAATATTAAGATTTAACCAAAATCGCTTAAATAGAATATGGCTCCTTATTGAGTTACAAAGTGTTTTATTTAAAAATAAAAACAAAATAATTTGCTCAGTATTTTAAAACTATTAGACGTGTCCTTTTCATGCTTGGCAGAAAGTGTAAGTACTATACACCCTATGAACTTATAGGTCTGGATCCCGCGTATGAAAAAAAAGTTGACTAATAGCAAGCTGAAAATTTGTTAATAGCTTAAGGGTGTCTAGTCGGACAAACTTTGATATATGGGAACACTGGAACAGGGGAAGTTTTAATTGTGGAACAGGTTAAAAATTTGGAACGGTCAGACCACGAAAACGGCACATGTATTTTGTCCGACAGAACAGACTTAAATTCTCCGAACAGAGATTAAACTCTCATGCAAAAATCCGACTGCTATTTATCACCAAATGGGCGTTTTAATGAGTGGAACATGTAGAATATGTCAAATGACAGGAATTATGACAGGTGATAAATAGCAGTCTGATTTTTGCATGAGAGTTTAATCTCTGTTCGGAGAGTTTAAGTCTATTCTGTCGGACAAAATAAATGTGCCGTTTTCGTGGTCTGACCGTTCCAAATTTTTAACCTGTTCCACAATTAAAACTGCCCCTGTTCCAGTGTTCCCATATATCAAAGTTTATCCGACTAGCCACCTTTAAGCTATTAACAAATTTTCAGCTTGCTATTAATCAACTTTTTTTTCATACGCGGGATCCAGACCTATTATGTTAAATACAAGTTTCCGGCTATTACCAGAGGCGCACGAAAGGACACAGTAAATGATTGATCCTTCCTAAATTCTATGTCACTGATGAAATATCCATTTAGGCACAATTTTTAGATTCTCCAATACTTTCTATGTAAATAACATCTTCTTTACTCGTAACGAATAAATAATTAGTTTTCGAGCTATTTGAAGTTAAACATGTAACGGCACAGTTATTTAGTTATTTTGAATAATATATTGTGCCGCTTAATTTTTAGTTTCAAATATCTCGAAAACTAATGATTTTATCGTTAAGAATAAATAATATACTCTTCAGTCTTAACGATAAAATCATTAGCTTTCGAGATATTTAAAATTAAAAACTAAGCGACACAAAACATTAATCAAAGTAACTGTGCCGTTACATGTTTAACTTCAAATATCTCGAAAACTAATGACTTTATCGTTACGAGTGAAGAGTATGTCATTTACATACAGAGTACTTGAGAATCTAAAAATTGCGCTAAAATGGCAATTTCGCCAGTGGCGTAGAATTTGGGATGGGTCAACCATTTGCTTTCCCCTGTCGTACGCCTCTGGTAATAGCCAGAATCCTGTGTTTAACATAATTTCATAGGGTGTATAGTATCTACACTTTCTACTAAGTATGAAAAGGATACGTCGAATAGTTTTAAAATACTGAGCAAAAATAATTTTTAAAATTATAAATAAAACACCCTGTAACTCAATAAGGAGCCATATTTTATTTAAGTGATTTTGATTAAATCTTAATATTTTGAGGTCTAGAATCGACAACTCAGAGATTGGACATTCTTAATGAAACCCTCTCTATAAGTATAAAAATATCTTTTACTATAAGGAAAAAAAGAAGAAGAAAAAACGACAAAAACATTTGTTAATTAGTGAAAAATTCTCAGGAACCCGATTATAAGAACAGTATTACAGAATGTATAATCCCCGCGACGTTATTAAAAAACAAATTAGAACAATTTTCAAATGTCATTTTAGAGGGTAGTTAAATTGAAATTTGAATTTATCAATACATTTATCGAAAACATACATAAAAATAAAAGCAATAAGATTTTAAACAGGTTTATATTTTTTGGTAACAACCGCGTATTTACAAGTGAAAATATAGAAATATTTAACAAACAAATTAAATATCTCATAAATTATTAAATATTTTTTAACCAATTATTTTTTGTTTAATACTGGTAATATATCGCAACTTCCCCTATTAAATAAAATAATTTATAGTGCTTATTTAAAGCACAAAAAATATTTTTTTGCAAATTGGATTTTTAAATTTTATATATAATTATTTAAATAAATAGGGGGTAAAATTTAATTTAGTAAGTCTTAGGTGAAAGATTTATCCTTTAGCTTTGAAGAAAAAAAACCCTAAAGACCTTAATTAAAACGTAAATTACCTCAGCAGTTAAAAAAGTAAATATTGTAAACTTTCTTCAAAATATCTTTTGTACTGCCCTAAACTTTGATATAAAATTTGTTCCAACCTGTACGAATTTACATTTTGATTTACATGTAGTGTAATCTTATTTTACTAGACTATCATATGAGTGTATTAAAAGCTCCATTGATAAATAAAAACACTGAAAGTTTTGTACTCGTTAACGAAGAAAAAGTTTCAAGCTTTTTTGTTTTTAAACTACTTTGTTGACAAACGAAAAGTTTTAAACATAGAATTATATTAATGTCATTTAACAAAGAAGTTATTGAACCATTAATAAAATCTTGCCATAAATTTGGTTGTTTTAACAAACTTGTTTAAGACTTGTTTTTAATACTAGACATAAACTTATTTCTGACCCGATGAAGAAATTGAGCAATTCACAAACACATTTTACAAACTCTAAGTATATAAATATACGAAGTTAAAACGAAGTTATAGGAGACTTATCTACTTCAACTTAAAAGTTGAAGCGATGTAAGCGAGTTGAAGCCCAGATGTAACTGAAAAGTATGGAACTAGTGAAAGAAACACAAGGAGGCACATACTGATATAAAGTGTAGTGGAATATACATTGAGGTACACCAATCAGATGGCCATTTTCCGAATTCCAATCAGCGACATACACAATAGATATTTTTTTTATTCACTAAATTAACAATGCACCTTATCTTAAAACTAACCAGCATTTTACATTTAACTTAAACTACTACTGTACTGTCCTAGGTATTCCCAACGGTTCATTTTAGAATCTAATAATTATTATTGTTGCACACTTTACTATTGCGGCTATGTTCACTGCCCGAATTTAAACTGATACTGATATTTATAGATTTATCACTACCACACAAGTTCAAAAGGTTTGGCGTGTTTGAGCCTGAGGAATTGGTCTTGATTATCTTAAAGTAACGTTTACACGTATCCAGTAACTGGCGCCAGTCTCACTGGAATGCGAGTGCTTGACTAAGACAGCGCTGGATAGGTTCGTTTACACGTATCCAGTAACTGGCGCCAATCTCACTGGCACTATTATTAAAAATCCTAATACTGCCACTGAAACCACAGGTACGACAGCGCCAGCGACTGGAACGCTGTGTTTACACGTGTCTACAACCATTGGCACGGGGTTAAAGGGGATGCGGACTAGGGCCACTGACATGAAAAATAGACCAGCTTTCTATTCGAGACAGCGCTGGCAGCCAGCGCTGGACTGGAGCAAAAAGCGTTTACATGATGCCACTACCATGCCAGCACTGTCGTTCCAGTGCGACTGGCGCCAGTTACTGGATACATGTAAACCTGCCTTAAAGTGCTAAAATACTTCCCTGTTTGTGCGGTTGTGAAGTCGGTCTTCGTGATCCTTGAAAATCTTCTCTATTTACTCTTTAGTTGTTTTTATAAAAAGTTCCCGATGTAGGTCTTTGTTGCTGATGTACCATGGAGCGTTGACTATGTTTCTTAGTATAGATACAATAGATGATGTGAAAACACCCAGCACCCAGTGACTACAGCATCCCTCCTGGTATTGTGTCAATTCCTGGAGATTTCTTTCTCTTTAGCGAGTTTATTGCATCTTTTATTTTATAGAGAAAGATAGTAGGTTCCCTAGGGTAGTTGGAGGACCATAGATTTTCTGCTAGAGTGTTGTTATTTCTTATATAAATCGCTACAATAGTGTCACCACGTTTACCATATTACATGAGTATCGATCTTTAGATTACCTTCTTTATCCATCACAGACTACGCTTGAGGTTTAAATTCTCTAGTAAGGAGTTTGACTTTTTGACCAATCTCTTGGTTGGTTACGTACTTTATAAAATAAGTAAAGTTTTTATTATTTCAATAACGATGCCAATGACAACTGTGGAAATTGAAAGCTGTTTCTTTACTTAGAAATTGATTAAAACGTTTCTAAGGAATACAATGGAGTAGAAAGACTAAAGGCACTTGCCATGTTGCCTACCAAAAAAAATTAGTTGTAGACATTATTTGACTTCAAAAAACGGTGACTGATCGGCATATCTCCGATAAAAACAGAAGGAGTGAGTTTAATTTTAAGAAGTAGGGTTTTAGTAAGTACCTATTTTTTCTTCTTCTTCTTCTTCTTCGTTTTCTTTTATATATCGACACCTGATATGAAAAACATTGTAACTCACTTTTGCTTAGTTTACAGGAGAGCGATTTAAAAAAATTTCCAAAACATTTTATTTTTTTACTGGGTCAGCTTTTATATTTTTTGTAATATTCTTAATCCATATTTTATAACTTTTTCTCAGCTTTTCACTTTTACATATCACATTGTTGTTAACATTACTGGTCCTGATTTAGGTCGAGTTACAATAGCAAATTTTTTCAGAATTTTAGGTGAAAATCATTGTAAGTGGTTCATACAATGATATTTCAACACAGTATGTTTCTTTGGTTAGGTGCATATAAATTGTAACTAATCAGTAAATATCCAAATAAAGAGATTATTATTAATTTATTTTATTGGTTTTATTTGAAACGTGATTTTTTTCCTCAGACAAGTAGTATTTAAGAATTTACGGCATACATATTAACAAGAAGTAGGTAAATAAAATAATATCTTTTAGATTTATTTATTACAAAATGAACATTTACAAATTATTAAGCAGTTTATATTCTATTAAAAAATAAACAAAATTAAGCCCTTGCAAACTTTTATTCAGAGTCATCATCCGAATATTCCGTTTGTTGAGAGTGGGGAAGATTTAAATAAAAACTGCAATATTGCTGTGGTATAGCTTTACCGGAGCACAAAGCAACAAGATCTTTATATTTTGAAGTGGTTATGGGAAGCCCATTATATACTAACTAAAGGAATTTGTACTTCCCATAAATCGTGTATATTTTATTCCTGGATTTGGTAGCCCTTTTGCTCGATTTTGGTTTGCATTCTAAGTTTATAAACGATAATTGATCAGAAATAAGATCGTACTGAAAACTAATAATATGTGGTTGTTCTTTATATATTTTTACGTATTGTTTGTTCGACCAGAAAACTTGGCGTTTATCTATATCTAAATCCCAATTCGGTATTTTCTTTAACATTGATTTAAAGTCCAAGATGTCATTTTGACTTAGTTCTTTCAAATCGTATGGTTTTCCTGTGACTTTAGCACACCTTATCAGTGTATACCACTGTTGTACATAAACAACGTGGTTCTTTTTTCTTCGCTCAATAAGGGCATGCATTGAATCACTCTCAGATTGAGAATGGCTTACCTCAAAAAAGTGTGTGTAATATTAATATTCATGATCTTAGCTGCATAAATATACATTAAAAATATTATTCGATTTCGATTTTGTCCTCCACAACAATCTGAATAAAATCTAAACTCTAATGCTCCACCAGCAACTTTTCTCTTAATAAAATCAAATAGCGCACTACTTATTTCATTAGGCCCCTTTTTACCTGTGGTTTCATCTCATGCATAACAATAACCTTCCGCAGATCCAAGATCAAAGATAGTAAAGTTATAAACTTTAAACTTCCTTTTATAATAAAACAACATATCTTTTTTCGGTGCAAAAAACGGATATTAAACTCAGTATTGAATAAGTTTCTGTACTGACTTTTGGTGGCTGGTTTATCGCATGGGTGATTCTCTAACATCCATTCGTTATATAGTGAATACAATTTGGGAAAAGTTAAAGACTCATCAAAATACATCTTACTTGTTCTTTGCCTTAGGTAATGGGATTCTTTTGCTGGAACAGAGTTTATAATATGCGCACGAATCGAATTTTTAATACTTTCGTCTACAGCATTTGCCCTGTTCTTGTGGCGACCACGCATATCTCCAGGTATACGGCCTCCGCCTTCATGACTATCAATTTTTTTTGAATATTGTAGTTAACCACATATCTGTTATGTTAAAAGTGTCCAAAAATGTTTTCTTACAAACTTGAAGTCGGTGTTCTGCCACTGCAAATTATATTCATACGTCCAGGGTCTTCTGGACTCTTTTAGCTTTGCAACTTTCCTCTCTTGCCTGAGAACATATCTACATAAATATTCGCTTTGTTGGTCATGATCAGCCATTGCCAAAAATTATTAAATAAATTGAGTCTATCATTTTCAGATAATTGCGATTTACATTTTCTGATACATTTATCGTTACATCCAGGTCCCAGTTCTCTAATTTTCGATAATTTTCCAGTTTTGCCAGTATATTCTTGGCCAGAGTTCCTCAGTTTCTTCAAGACCTAACATTTTCCAAACACACTAGGATTCCTTTGTCTCTTCCTTCCAAGATTCTTCTTCTTGGGGTATTGTTTTTTCTTAGCAGACGTATCTAATGGTGAACTTGTATCTTCGGTGCATGTAGAAGTTTCCACTGTCGATGTATCTTGAGCGTGCAATCCACTGTGACCATTGATTATCTGAGTTTCATCAGTAGAAGTTAGTTCAGCAGTGAATGATATAGGTGTTATTATTTTTGTTTAAAATTCTTAACTAGCATTCTTACGTGAGTTTTTACGATTTGAGGCATGCTTACTATGCTCAGCAGTTAATAATATAGAATTTACCTCCTGATTATATTGACTTACAATGTTGTTCATCGTAATATTCCACCACCTTGCTTTCTTGTATCACAACTTACAATGCAGTTATAAAAACTTACTCAATAAATGTTTCGAGAAAAACATTGTATCCCATGTTACAATGTTTTAGTAAAAAATTTTCATCAATAATAAAAAATTTTAATATTGTAACATTGGTTACAACGTTTTTTCCACTCAGTGATCAAAAATTTGCACTTACAATGAGGTTATTTTGTTAAATAACTTTATAATTACATTAGATAGGATAAAAGTTCTTAGACCAAATTGAAGGTTATCGTTTATAGATGCTACTTAAGCCATAGTTGAAAAACATTGTAAGTGGAGATACAATGTTTTTCATATCAGGTGTCGATATGCAGTCCTGCCTGTTTTTCTTCAACGGTGCCTTTTATTCTGCTCCTAAATTGTCTTTGCATCTTTTCCTTGATCGTCCTATACTTATTCTGCCCAACGGTGACTTGTCCCGGGCTATTATTATTATCCTTGATTCAAACATCCTGCTTATGTATTGATTCCACTTTTATTTTTTCTCCTGTCGCCTTTTACCAGCAATTCTTCTTAATATCTTTATTTCGCTGGTCTCCAGATGTCTTTGTGTTTTGATTGTGTCTGGTCTTGTTTCGGCCGTGTAGTCATAACTGGCCTAATAACTGACTTATATATTATTCGGGGCTTTATTTCCACTCTTATGTGTTTGTTTTTCCAAATTGTGTCATTTAGCCATCCGGCCGTTCTACTGGCTTTAATTATTTGGTCTTTTACCTCTTCTTCGATATTGTTGTCGGCTGTTAGATTAATTCACAGGTATTTGAGAGCCATTACTTGTTGTATAATTTGATTGTCTAGCTCCAATTTGCATGTGATTGATTCTTTGACTATTATATATAGTGGCTAAACACCCCTTTAGGGGTTACGCCGCTTACGCTCTCTAGATCTATGTTTTGAGGTAGATCAGTCCTCATGTTCGTTATTTAATTTTCTCTGTTATTTTTCTCCACTCTTTCCTGTCTCTGGTTTTCCCTTTCCAATGTCGTATGCCCGCATTGTTGAGATCACTTACTACTTCTTGTAACCATGTAGATCTTGGTCTTCCACGTCTTCTTTTGCCAGCTGGTGTCCATTCCAATATTGAGTATATCGTCGTAGTTGATCCGGATCTCCATATGTGTCCTAGCCATTTTGCTCTTTGCTGTTTTATTTTACATACTATATCCTCCTCAATTTCTTCCAGTAACTCAAGGTTCGTTCTTTGTCTAAATTCATTGTCATTTATTTTTATTGGTCCTAATATTGCTCTTAGTATTTTTCTTTCTTGTATTCTAAGGTTTTCCTCTTGTTTTTTTGTCATGCTAAGAGTTTCGGCTGCATACATCATCGTCGGTCGAATTATTGTTTTGTATACTTTCATTTTTGATTTCTTACTCAATAACTTATTTTTAAGTAATTTTTTATTTGCATGGAAGCTCTTATTTGCTGTAATAATCCTTTCTTTGATTTCGGTTTCTCTTTCTCCATTGTTTGTTATTAATATTCCTAAATATTTAAATTTTTCGACTTCTTCAAAAGTGTATTCTCCTACTCTAACCTTTCTGTTTTCAAAGTTTTTGTCAAATCTCATTATTTTGGTTTTCTCTTGGTTTATTTTTAATCCCATTACTTTCCCTTCTGTTACCATTTCGTTTAACATTCGTTCCATTGTTTTTCTATTTTTTGTTATTAGCACAATATCATCAGCGTATGCTATTATTTGTCCTTCTCTCGTTCGGAGGGTGCCTTTGTTGATCTTCCTGACGACGTATTCTAGGGCAAGATTAAACAGAGTTGCTGATAATGAATCTCCTTGTCTCACCCCTTTATTGATGACAAATTCTTCTGTGTCGCCTACTTGAGTTTTTATACTAACTACAGTTCTACTCATTGTCATTTGTATTAATCTTCTTAATTTATGTTGTATTCCCATTTCTTTCAGAGCTACCATTAGTTTTGATCTATTTATTGTATCAAATGCTTGTCGAAAATCTATAAAAAGCAGTTCAATTTCTATTTTATATCCATGAGCTTTTTCCATAATTTGTTTAACTGTATGTATGGCATCTGTTGTAGACTTTCCCTTAACAAATCCGCATTGATAGTGTCCTATGATATTCGTGGTAGCTTCGGTCAGTCTTCGTTGTATTAAGGCGGACATGATTTTATATGCTGTGTTTAATAGCGTCAGTCCTCTGTAGTTTTTACACATCTGTTGATCTCCTTTTTTATGAATCGTGATAATTTGTCCTTTGTACCATTCTTCCGGCATTTTTTCTTCGTCCCATATGTCTTTTATTAAATTGTATAATCTATCTTTTAATTCTTCACCACCATATTTTATAAGCTCCATATTGATACAGTCCGATCCTGAGGCTTTACCATTACGGCTGCTATTAATAATTTCCTCAACTTCCTCTTTTGTTGGTATTTGTAGCTGGTTTCCTAACATCATTGTCTCTTCTCCTCTGTTTTCATTTAGGTCTTGATCTTGTTGTTCTGTTAATAATTCTTTAAAATAGTTAGTCCAAATTTCTTTATACTCTTCATCGTTTTCTGATACTTTTCCATTTTTATCTTTTATGCTTTTTATCTTTCCTTTAAACGTTTTGTTCTGCTCACTAATTTTCTTATAGAATTCTTTTGTGTTTCTGTTCTTACTCTCTTTTTCTATTTCTTTTATCTTATCATCCAACCACTCACGTCTAATTTTCCTTATTTTTTTCTTACATGCATGCCTTATTATATTGTATTCTTCCCTATAATCCTGTCTATTTGTTCTTATCCACATTTGTCTCATTTCTACCTTCTTTTTTAACATTTTATGGCATTCTTCATTATACCATTCTTGTCTTTTTTTGTTTCTTTTTATCCCTACGTGT